>NC_026004.2:35440712-35754299 GCF_000442705.2 Elaeis guineensis | reverse complement strand
ATAGCCGGAGAATGCGTCCATAAAAGTGAGAAGCTCGTGGCCCGAGGTAGCATCCACCAGTTGGTCGATCCTAGGAAGGGGGTAGCTATCCTTTGGGCAAGCCTTATTCAGCTTTTTGAAATCGATACACATCCTCCACTTGCCATTTGCTTTCTTGACCAAGACAACATTGGAGATCCACTCCGGATAATTGACCTCCTTGATGAATCCGGCCTTGAGAAGTTTATCCACTTCCTCGGCTATTGCCTTTTGCCTCTCCGGGGCATGACTCCGGATTTTTTCTTTTGTTGGCCGATGTTTAGGGTCGACCGCCAGATGATGTTCCATGACTTCTGTGTCAATCCCCGGCATATCCGTCGGGACCCATGCGAAAACGTCCGCATTCCTTCGGAGAAAATCCACGAGATGCGTCCGCACCTCCTCCTCCAGGTTGGAGCCAATTAACACCACATGCTCCGCATTCCCATCATTCAAAGGAATTGGTATTAGGTCCTCGATCGGGCCGCCCCTCTCTTCAGTGAGGTCGTCGCGCGCATCCAACCTGTCGACTGGACAGAGGTCCGCTTGATTGCTTCTTTGCAGGGCGATATTGTAGCAGTGCCTGGCCAGCGCTTGGTCTCCCCGAACTTCTCCAATCCCCTTGTCAGTGGGGAACTTCAACTTCAAATGGTAGGTTGAAACAACGGCTCTGAGGGCATTGAGGCCGGGTCGGCCAAGAATTGCATTGTAGGAAGATGGCGCCTTTACCACCAGAAAATTCACCAGGGCTCTGGACTGCTTTGGATGCTGCCCCACGATCACAGTTAGAGCTATCATTCCTTCCGTCGGAACGGCATCACCAGTAAACCCTATCAAGGGGGAGCACATCGGCCTTAGATGACCGCCAAGAGTGGCCATTCTCGAAAAGGCACTGTAGAATAAGATGTCGGCCGAACTTCCGTTGTCGACGAGAATGCGACGGACGTCATAATCTGCTATATTCAAGGAAACTACGACCGCATCGTTATGAGGGAATTGGACTCCCTGGGCGTCTTCTTCAGTGAAGGCTATGGGCTCTTCAACTTTTTGCCGCTTGAGGGGTGCAGCTGATGTGCTGATTGCCTCCTGCCGGGATTCCCCCAAGATGACGTTGACGGAATCCGGCGAAGACTGGCCATCCGGCCACCCTTTATCGGCAACCATAGCCAGAGGTAGTTGTGCAGAAACCTCGCGAGAGGGCATCGGATGGAGAAAAGAGGATTGGATGCCGGAAAAGATGGCCGGAAGCGGGTCCGTTGAGCGCTCCTTCAAGAACAAGGGTGCTGCGAAGACACAGGCCCCTTCCTCTAGCGCCAATCCTGTTGGTGCAAAAATCCGCTTGCGCCGGAGAAGCTGGAGTTGGGGAAGCCGCGGTCACCGCCGAGACCTGCAAGGGAAGTCTAAACCGGAGGTGGGGTTGCTCCGGCAAGACCCTCCAACGCTCAAGTCAGTTTTCTGCCTCAACAAGAATGGAGTGCTCGAACGGAGAATTTAGCAGAGTTTTGAGATAAGGAAGAATGAGCTTAAAGAATAACATATCTGGGTCTCCCTTTTATAGGCGGAGGAGGCAAAGGGTTGATGGCGATATTTGTAACCGCCTGGTAGTGGGCCGCCCATGGTCAGGGGAATTGATTGCGAAAGATAGTGGGGTAGACCCGTGGCTATCGCCATAGCCTGCCACGTAGGACCTATTGCAGGTAGTGGGGCGGCGTTCGTTGTCGCTAGTTGTCAGCGAGTAGTGGGATCGTGCAGCACCTGTCGCAGGGAGCGGAGCAGAATCATAGCTGTTGCACAGCTATGCAACCCAAGAGGGGGGGTGAATTGGGTTTCTAAAAATTTTAAGCCCAACAGATAACTTATGAAGAACAAAACAATGGCTTTAAATCAATATTAATTAACTAAAGCAGTATTGCAAGGATATAATAAAGAAATAAAATAAAGCGATAAAGCACACCACAAACACAAGGATTTATAGTGGTTCGGTGCTAACCTTGCACCTACGTCCACTCCCCAAGATCCCACTTGGGAATTTTAATCCACTATCCTTTGTATTCAACCCGAATACAAAACGTCGGAAACTCCGACACTAGCTATCCCAAGCTAGAATACAAGACGTCGGAAACTCCGACCCTAGCTATCCCAAGCTAGAACACTTGTTTTCCGGGTACAAGCAAACCCAAAACACTCCGATTTCAGGTTCGGATCAACCTTTCCTTGTTTTGGAAATCCTCCAAAAACAAGAGCAAAAACTCACAAAGAGTAAGAATATTTAGAGCACAGATGAATACAATAACAGCTCCTTAAATGAGCAAATATAACAATAAAAGCTTTACTCAAATGAAGAACCCCTTTTTCAGATTTTCTCAAGATGAATGAACGGTTGAACGCTTGAGAAGAGGTTGATTGTTGATTGAAGATCTCTTGAATGCTTTGAACGATCTCTAGATCAAGGTTGAAAACAATCGACTTGAAAGATTCTCTCTTTGAATGCTCTTGCTTTTCTTTTTCACAAACTCTCTTGAATATTGTGGATCCTCTCTCTTCTTCTTGAATATTTCGTTGATCTCAGATTTAGGATCCTCTCTTCTCTTTT
This sequence comes from Elaeis guineensis, assembly GCF_000442705.2. Taxonomy (NCBI): domain Eukaryota; kingdom Viridiplantae; phylum Streptophyta; class Magnoliopsida; order Arecales; family Arecaceae; genus Elaeis; species Elaeis guineensis. Next base: position 35,751,688 of record NC_026004.2, on the reverse strand, counting down.
GATCTCACGTTTGATCTCCCGATTTCCACACCTTTTCTTTGCAATTTGATCTGCTATTTAATCTGCAATTTCCTTTCACCATTTTAAGCATTTTATGGCATTAGTAGCAAGAGAAAACAATTTAGGCAGATAAAGAGCCGTTAGAGGATTTTTAGGAAGCATAAATGGCAATTAAAATGGGCAAAAAAATAGCCGTTGCTGACATTTCCCATCGCAGGGGTCGACTCATGAGTCGACTCATGCATCAGGAGTCGACTCATGAGTCGACTTCTGTTGCAACAGACCAGAAGGTCTGATTTTTGGATTTTTAGGCTCAAATCAGCAGAGGTCGACTCATGAGTCGACTCATGCCTTGTGGGTCGACTCATGAGTCAACTCACAGGTCGTGCCAAGTCAAAAATCCAGCGTGCCATGGGAATTTTTTTGCGTGCCATTCAGCTCATAGTGTCATGAGTTGACTCATGCACTTCAAACCTTCATAACTTCAAAAATATAAGTCCAAACACAATAAAATTTTCACCAATAGATTTCAAATCATTTGTTCTACCAAATGGTACTATCAAATCAGGATTTTAGTGAAATTACGATTTTGCCCTTGAAGAGCATAAGGACTTTTTCAATTGTTTGTATCCCTTCAATCTGCTTTGTAATCATCAAAATCAATCTAGGAGCAACAATCTCCCCCTTTTTGATGATGACAAAATATATGAACAAAAATATTTATGTTAATGCATTAATTTCAAAAGAATCCATTATGGGTGTATATGCTTGAAAAGAGTATGATTCTTTTGGCATGTAATATAAATGCAAAAATAGTTTGTCCATTTTCTTAAAGATTTGAAAAGGGTATTAGATCATTTTGAGTTCAAGATATTTCAGAGCAAGAGAAGATAAATAACTTTTTCTATGTATCCGAGCAAAAATAATTTTTACAATGATATCAGAAAAGATTTTATAATGTATCAGAGCAAGAAAATTTTTAATGTATCAGAGAAAATTTCATACAGTATCAGAGCAAATGTTATAATATTTTAGAGAAACCTTCACACTATATCGGATCAAATGTTATCATGTATCAGATCAAGTTGAAAGAAATTGTAGGATGTATCAGAGTAAAACAAATTTCTTATTGATGTCTCAAGGTGAGTAAAATTTCAAAAGCAAGTTTGAATATCAGAGCATATATATAAAAAATACTTATTTGCATTGTACTCATGATTTTGCTTTTGATGGATTAAAGTTCTGTCTGATACCAAATTTCTCTGTCTGATACCAAATTTCGATACCAAAATTTCTCAAAGTTTTGTTTAATCTTTCAATCCTTGTTTTTGTCTAATTTCTCCAATATTTGTTTAATTTCTTCAATATTTGTTTTAATTTAATTTCTCCCCCTTTTTCTCATAATTTAGGGTTTTGCTTTTTGTCTAATTTCAATTTTTGTTTAATTTTAATTTCTCCCCCTTTTTGACATCATCAAACATAGTTAACTCTTCCTTTTCTTTTTCTGAAATATTCTTTAATTTCTTCCTCTTTAGAGTTTTTCACAAATATTTGCTCCCCCTTAATATAGCAATTATCAACAGCAAACAACAACAAGGAGAAGATAATATTTCAACAGATGTATCGGAGATTGAAATATAACCAAAATATAATCATTACAAAGAGGTAGAAATATAGGTAAAAGATGATTCCATTAATATCATAATTGTTTCAATACATAAAAGTCAACCAGCTAAATGTCAATACATGGCCCCAAGGTATAGATCTTAGAACAAGATACTAACTCCTAAGATCTAGATAAGTCAATGATCAAGATAAATCATGGATTGGAGTCATCAGATATGGTATGAGAAGATGATGGATCAGAAGTGCGTCCTCTACCCCGTCTGCCTCTGCCACGAGTAGGAGAACGAGATGAACTTGGAGGCTGAGAACGCTGAGATATTAGGGCTGATACCATGAGTCTGATAGAATCAAGTACGTTCAGTGCTCTGGAAACAGATTGAAGTAGAGCAGTGAACTGGGTGGTAGCATGCTCACTCGATCCTCTGATCTCTTTCCTCAGTAGCTCATATCCACCTTCTAATGCTCCTCTGAGCCTTCCAGCCTCTGCAGTGAGGTCTGTGACCTCAATAGTAGACTCCTGTGGCTGGGGATGGGCCAATGCAAGGACTTGCCCCTGCAAGTCAAGAACTCTGCCAGTAAGTCTCCAGACGGTATCCTCAAGCTGCTGTATCCTGACAGACTGATCTGAAATCATCTGAAATACAGTGGAGATGTGGGGAGTAATGGTCTGATCAGAAGAAGTAGCTCCAGGTGCAAAAGAAGTACTACTCCACTGGCTAGACAACAAAGAAGCCACACACTGAGATATATGCTCGATCTGATCGTCAGCCAGTCTGAACTCTGAATGAGGTGCTCTGCTCTCTGGCTGATACACTGGTGTGGGCATCCTAGTAAACTCAGAAGGGCCAGCCTCAGTATCATGAATGAACTGGGTATCTGGTGAAGCTGCCCTGAAATCATGTACAGGAGAAGATGGACCTTCTTCTTCTATTCTGCCTTCAGTTCTGTCTTCAGCTCTTTCCTCAGCTCTCTCCTCAGCTCTTTCTTCAGAGCCCTTGATCCAACCACCAACAGTCTTTGTAATTCCCATTCGGTGCAGGCTGTGTTGGTTGAAAGTGTCCATATGTGAGAGCTTGGTAGGTGTCTCCCCCTCACAGCTAACTCCAAACCTCCTAAAAACTTTAGTAAGGGCCATACCATAAGGCAAGTGTGCCTTGGATCTGTTCAAAGTTTCTCTCATGGCCTCTATCATAAGTGTAGGGAGGTTTAGGGGGGTCTGAGTGATGATATGAAACATGACACATACATCTCTGCCAGATAGTAAGTCATGTCTACCACTCCTAGGAAAGAATAGTTTTGTCACAATCTGATGTAGGACCCTCATCTCAATGGACAGTAGCTTTGCTTCCAATTTGTTTAAACTTCCTGAAAAATCTTCTCCTAAGATAATTCTGATCCCTTCTTCTTTAATTGGGAGTTCCATATATGAGTATCCTTCACTAGGCAACTGAAGTATCTCTCCCAATATCCTAGAATCCAAACAGATGTCAATCCCCTTTACAGTTGAAGTCACAGACCTGTTTCCATAATTTAGGTTCTAGTAGAACTCTCTGACTAGATCAACATAGGTGACTTCCTTAAGAGAGCAATAAAGTTCCCATCCTTGATTTTTGATCTTGGTAGCAAAAGTAAAGCCTTCTTTCTCAAAGAACCGAAAATCTATATTTTTCCCGATTTCTACTTTTCTATCAGAAAGAAGATTTACACTGGGGCTTATGGAGGGTTGAGAGGGACCTTGAGCAGGTACTGAAACTGGATTGGGAACAGTGGAAGACTGAGCATGCCTTTTCTTTCGGACAATTTCCTCAGGCTCTCGGATTGATTTCCTTCTTTGGGGAAGTTTTATCTTTGGAGCCATATCCAATAAGGTAGCAGACAAGAAGACTTGAATTCAGTGGAGGAGGGATCACAAAAGAGTAAAGAAGAATTTTGGTGGAGAAAAGAAGTGGATTTTGAATGAACGGTGAAGTTCTAGGGCACGTTCCACCCGCGCCTAACACTGCGAGAAAGCACAGAAAAATCCTTTTCAAGGAGGCGATTTTTGGTGGAGAGGAGGAGGGAGAATTGCCTCAAAATTGATCCTTGGATTTGGAGCAAAAAAGAGTTGGAGAGGACGGCTTTCAGAAGGAAGACGACGAGAAGATGAGTCGTCTCATAAACAAGGTTTCCCGTTTTAAAAACAATGAACCCGATGGAAGTTGGTGGGATTTACAAGTTTGCCATTGAGTCGACTCATGGGGGTCGACTCATGAAGTTCAGAAAATCAGGAAAAATGCAAATAAATTCCAGAAAAATTCAAAATTTTGGGAGAAGGAATTTTGCTCAATGATAAGTTTTTAGAGTGATAAAACTGAGCTTTTGGAACCAGGATAATTGTTGGAAATTGAGCTCTAAGAATATTTGATAATAATTAAGAGAAGTTTAGGCAAATGGATCTAGAATTCCTAGATTTCTCCTAATTTCACAGAATCTATCCTCACTAAGAGCCTTTGTAAAGATATCGGCTAATTGATTTTCAGTGCAAACATATTCAAGAATTATATTTTTGTTTTGAACATGTTCTCTTATGAAATGATGTCTTATCTCAATATGTTTAGATCTTGAGTGTTGTATTGGATTTTTAGATAGATTTATAGCACTTGTATTATCACATTTTATTGGTGTTTCATTAAGTTTGATTCCAAAATCTTCGAGTTGTTGCTTAATCCACAAGATTTGAGCACAACAACTTCCGGCTGCAATGTATTCGGCCTCAGCCGTAGACAGTGCCACCGAATTTTGTTTCTTGCTAAACCATGAGATTAGGTTAACTCCAAGAAATTGGCAAGTTCCACTTGTGCTTTTTCTATCTAATTTACATCCAGCAAAATCAGCATCAGAATATCCTAACAAATTAATTTGTGAGTCCTTAGAGTACCATAACCCTATAGTTTGTGTACCATTTAAGTATCTAAGGATTCTTTTAACAGCATTCAAATGAGATTCCTTAGGATTAGATTGATATCTTGCACATAAGCAAACACTAAACATGATATCAGGCCTACTTGCAGTTAGATATAATAATGAGCCAATCATACCTCTGTAGTATTTTAAGTCTACGCTTTTACCTTCATCATCCTTGTCAAGCTTACTTGAGGGACTCATTGGTGTGCCAATAGGTTTGCAGTTCTCCATTCCAAATCTTTTGAGTAGTTCCTTGGTGTACTTGCTTTGGGTGATGGAGATTCCCTCTTTTGATTGTTTGATTTGGAGTCCGAGAAAGAAAGTGAGTTCTCCCATCATGCTCATCTCGAACTCTCCCTGCATAAGCTTAGCAAAGTCTTGACAAAGGGATTCATTAGTAGACCCAAAAATTATGTCATCAACATAAATTTGTATAATTAGCATATCATTTTGGTTTCTTTTAATAAATAGAGTTGTATCCACATTGCCTCTAAAGAAACCATTATTTAATAGAAATTTGCTTAGCCTTTCATACCATGCTCTAGGTGCTTGTTTTAGACCATATAAAGCTTTATTTAATCTAAAGACATGATTGGGAAAAGCATGATTTTCAAATCCAGGGGGTTGTTCTACATATACTTCTTCAAAAATATATCCATTTAAAAATGCACTTTTAACATCCATTTGAAATAGTTTGAATTTCATAAAGCAAGCATAAGTAAGTAGAAGTCTAATGGCTTCTAATCTAGCAACAGGTGCAAAGGTTTCATCAAAATCAATTCCTTCTTCTTGATTATATCCCTTAGCAACCAGTCTTGCTTTATTTCTAATTACATTTCCATGCTCATCTAATTTGTTTCTAAAGACCCATTTTGTGCCAATTATTGAATAATCTTTAGGTCTTTTCACTAAGGTCCAAACATTATTTCTTTCAAATTGACTGAGTTCTTCTTGCATAGCATTAATCCAGTTATGATCATTTTCAGCTTCTTCAAAAGTTTTAGGTTCAAGTTGAGATACAAAAGCACAATGATTAAGTACATCTCTAAGTGAAGAACGTGTTTTTACCCCATGCATAGGATCACCGATAATTAATTCCTTAGGGTGGTTGTGAACATACCTCCATTCCTTGGGTAAGTCATTTGTACCTTGAGGTTGTTCTTGAATTTCTTCACCTTTCTCATTTTGTTCATCTTCTTGATCCTTGTCTTCTGGAGTTGCTGAATCTTTTAGAGTGATCTCCTTCATACCTTCTATTAGTGGATCTGCATCATCAACACCCTCATTCTTCCTTGAAGGAGGATCGTTAGATTCATCAAAGACAACATGTATGGACTCCTCAACTATTAAGGTTCTTTTGTTGAACACTCTAAATGCTTTACTAGTGGAGGAGTAACCTAGAAGGATTGCTTCATCTGATTTTGCATCAAATTTACCAAATTTTTCTTTGCCATTATTTAATACAAAACATCGGCAACCAAAAACATGAAAATAGGAAATATTTGGTTTTCTTCCTTTCCAAAGTTCATAGGGGGTTTTCTTTAAAAATTGTTTAATTAAAGCACGATTTAAAATGTAACATGCTGTGTTAATAGCTTCCGCCCAAAAATATTTTGGAAGGTTGCTTTCACAGAGCATGGTACGGGCCATTTCTTCTAAGGTTCTATTTTTCCTTTCAACTACCCCATTCTGTTGGGGTGTCCTAGGAGCAGAGAAGTTGTGGCCAATTCCATTTTCATCACAAAAATTTTCAAAGTCATGATTTTCAAATTCTGTTCCATGATCACTTCTAATATTTTGAATTGAAAACCCTTTTTCATTAGTGACTTTTCGATGAAATTTTGTGAAAATTTGAAAAGTTTCATTTTTGTGAGCTAAAAAGAAAACCCAAGTAAAACGAGAGTAATCATCAATTATTACAAATCCATATCGTTTTCCTCCTAGACTAGTGGTTTTAGTTGGTCCAAATAAATCCATATGTAAGAGCTCTAAAGGTCTAGAAGTTGAAATAGTATTTTTGGATTTAAATGATACTCTAGTTTGTTTACCTAATTGGCATGCATCACAAATTCTATCCTTTTCAAAATTTAATTTTGACAAACCGAGAACTAAATCCTTTTTGATTAATTTTGAAAGAGAATGCATGCTAATATGTGCAAGTCTACGATGCCACAGCCAACTAGTCTCATTTATTTTAGCATTTAAGGAAACTAGGCATTGCATGTCTAATTTAGTTAAATCATTCAAGTCTACCATATAAACATTGCCATGCCTATGTCCTATAAATTTAATGCCATCGTTAATAGGACTCGTCACAATGCATACAGATGATTCAAAACTTACTTTATACCCTTTATCACAGAATTGACTAATGCTGAGTAAGTTATGCTTTAAACCTTTAACAAGTAAAACATTCTCAATGTATTTGGAGGGAGTGATACCAATGTTACCTATCCCGATGATCTTTCCTTTGCCATTATCTCCAAAGGTGACCATCCCTCCATCCTTAGCATCAAGCGTGATGAATTGTGATTCATCACCAGTCATGTGTCTCGAGCATCCGCTGTCAAGATACCATTTCCTGTTTCCTTCTTGGGATGCTAGACACACCTGCAAGCACAGATCAAGTTTCTGTCTTAGGTACCCAAGCTTTCTTGGGTCCTTTCAGGTTAGTCAGAATGGTTCCTTTTGGAACCCATATTTTCTTTGTGTTTGCATATTTGTTAATAAGACATGTGTATGATTTATGTCCTATTCTTCCACATTTAAAACAAGTAATATTTGTAGGCTTTTTGCTTGAATAATTTGCATAAATATCCTTCAAAAATTTTTGTTTCTTCAGGGGTTTATAACCAAGTCCAGCCTTATCATATATAGCTTTCTGATTATCAAGGATCATATTTAGCTTGTTTGAACTTAAGGTGAACTTATCTACTATAGATTTCAGCCTGTTAATTTCATCCTTAAAGTTTTGATTTTCTTGAATCAATGTGAATTTTTCAATTGAAAGAATTTCAGCTTGTTTCACTAAGGACTGATTTTTCAATTTCAGCTCTTTGTTTTTCTTCCCTAGTTTCTTTAATTCATCAATTGAATCATAGAAAGCTTCATGCAATTCTTCAAAAGTAAATTCACTAGTGGATTCAGAAGTTACCTTATTTTCATGTGCCATCAGGCACAGACTGGCTTGTTCGGTTGAGGTTTCCTCGTCGGAGCTTGAGTCATCACTCGCACTCCAGGTCGCCATCATTGCCTTCTTTTTGAATTTCTTTGGACCTTTCTTCAATTGAGGACATTCGGATCTGAAATGTCCTGGCTTCTTGCACTCGTAGCATATAGGGGTTTGATCTTTCTCCTTTTCTATGCTTTGATCCCCTTTTGTAAATTTCTTTCTTATCCCCTGTTTCCTTTTTCTTAGAAACTTCTTGAATTTCCGGGTGATGAGAGCCATCTCCTCATCCTGATCTTCATCTTCAGAGTCATCTGTTTCATAATCAGGTGAAGTTGTGGATTTGAGGGCAATGGTTCTTTTCTTTTTGATTTCATCCTCTTGATGTTGCATCATGCTAAGTTCATGAGTCATCAAGGATCCAAGAAGCTCTTCTAGAGGTAGAGTGTTCAAGTCCTTTGCTTCTTGGATGGCAGTCACCTTGGCTTCCCAAGTTCTTGGCAGTGACCTGAGAATCTTCCTTACAAGTTCACTGTTAGTATAAGATTTGTCAAGACTCTTTAAACCATTGATTATATCAGTAAAACGAGTAAACATAGCAGTTATGGACTCATCATGCTCTATTTTGAACAATTCATATTTATGTACAAGCATGTTTATTTTAGACTCTTTTACTTGATTTGTTCCCTCATGGGTGACTTCTAACCTATTCCATATTTCTTTAGCAGATGCACAAGTAGAAATGCGATTAAATTCACTAGCATCTAGTGCACAATAAAGAACATTCATAGCTTTGGCATTTAATTGTGCCAATTTCTTGTCAACCTCATCCCATTCTTTCTCGGGTTTGGTTGACTCCTCACCATCTATAATCTTGGTGGGTGTGTGAGGACCATTCACTATGATACTCCACATATCATAGTCGAGTGCTTGTATGAAAATCTTCATCCGAGCTTTCCAATAGGTGTAATTAGTCCCATTGAAAAGTGGAGGTCGGTTTGTTGATTGCCCCTCAGCTAGAGAAGTTCCAACATGGGTTGCCATAGATCTTTAGCTCTTTGATGGTTAGATCAAAGAAGGGCTAGAGCACTGGCTCTGATACCACTTGTTGCCCAGCTATGCAACCCAAGAGGGGGGGTGAATTGGGTTTCTAAAAATTTTAAGCCCAACAGATAACTTATGAAGAACAAAACAATGGCTTTAAATCAATATTAATTAACTAAAGCAGTATTGCAAGGATATAATAAAGAAATAAAATAAAGCGATAAAGCACACCACAAACACAAGGATTTATAGTGGTTCGGTGCTAACCTTGCACCTACGTCCACTCCCCAAGATCCCACTTGGGAATTTTAATCCACTATCCTTTGTATTCAACCCGAATACAAAACGTCGGAAACTCCGACACTAGCTATCCCAAGCTAGAATACAAGACGTCGGAAACTCCGACCCTAGCTATCCCAAGCTAGAACACTTGTTTCCTGGGTACAAGCAAACCCAAAACACTCCGATTTCAGGTTCGGATCAACCTTTCCTTGTTTTGGAAATCCTCCAAAAACAAGAGCAAAAACTCACAAAGAGTAAGAATATTTAGAGCATAGATGAATACAATAACAGCTCCTTAAATGAGCAAATATAACAATAAAAGCTTTACTCAAATGAAGAACCCCTTTTTCAGATTTTCTCAAGATGAATGAACGGTTGAACGCTTGAGAAGAGGTTGATTGTTGATTGAAGATCTCTTGAATGCTTTGAACGATCTCTAGATCAAGGTTGAAAACAATCGACTTGAAAGATTCTCTCTTTGAATGCTCTTGCTTTTCTTTTTCACAAACTCTCTTGAATATTGTGGATCCTCTCTCTTCTTCTTGAATATTTCGTTGATCTCAGATTTAGGATCCTCTCTTCTCTTTTGATCTCACGTTTGATCTCCCGATTTCCACACCTTTTCTTTGCAATTTGATCTGCTATTTAATCTGCAATTTTCTTTCACCATTTTAAGCATTTTATGGCATTAGTAGCAAGAGAAAACAATTTAGGCAGATAAAGAGCCGTTAGAGGATTTTTAGGAAGCATAAATGGTAATTAAAACGGGCAAAAAAATAGCCGTTGCTGACATTTCCCGTCGCAGGGGTCGACTCATGAGTCGACTCATGCATCAGGAGTCGACTCATGAGTCGACTTCTGTTGCAACAGACCAGAAGGTCTGATTTCTGGATTTTTAGGCTCAAATCAGCAGAGGTCGACTCATGAGTCGACTCATGCCTTGTGGGTCGACTCATGAGTCGACTCACAGGTCGTGCCAAGTCAAAAATCCAGCGTGCCATGGGAATTTTTTTGCGTGCCATTCAGCTCATAGTGTCATGAGTTGACTCATGCACTTCAAACCTTCATAACTTCAAAAATATAAGTCCAAACACAATAAAATTTTCACCAATAGATTTCAAATCATTTGTTCTACCAAATGGTACTATCAAATCAGGATTTTAGTGAAATTATGATTTTGCCCTTGAAGAGCATAAGGACTTTTTCAATTGTTTGTATCCCTTCAATCTGCTTTGTAATCATCAAAATCAATCTAGGAGCAACAATAGCCGTTGACACAGCCTGTCAGAGAGTAGTGGGTCCGCCGCAGGGGGAGGTGGAGCCGCACGGAATCTGCTACAGGAAGTGGAATAGGATCATGGCAGTTATTGTTATCTGCCAAGGGACGCGGATCTGTTGATCAAGGCTCGGCAGTGGTCGGAGTTCGGCCTTTGCAGGAGTCCGGGAGGAGTCCCCCTTTCGGTTGAGGTCGTGGGTGGGGTCCGGCTCCAGCAGCTGATACTGAGGTCGGAGACTGAGGTCGGAGCTTGGCTCCCGTAGGAGTCCGGACGGAGCCGCCCTGCTGCTGATGACGGAGCTCGATTTTCGTAGGAGTCCGGGCGGAGCCGTTCCGCTGTCGATGGAGGAGCCTGGCTCCCGTAGGAGTCCGGGCGGAGCCGTTCTGCTGTTGATGGAGGAGCCCGGCTCCCGTAGGAGTTCGGGCGGAGCCGTTCCGCTGTTGATGGAGGAGCTCGGCTCCCGTAGGAGTCCGGGCGGAGCCGTTCTGCTGTTGATGGAGGAGCCCGGCTCTCGTAGGAGTCCGGGCGGAGCCGTTCTGCTGTTGATGGAGGAGTCCGGCTCCCGTAGGAGTCCGGGTGGAGCCGTTCTACTGTCGATGGAGGAGTCCAGCTCCCGTAGGAGTCCGGGTGGAGCCGTTCCGCTGTTGATGGAGGAGCCCGACTCCCGTAGGAGTCCGGGCGGAGTCATTCTGCTATCGGTGGAGGAGCCCAGCTCCCGTAGGAGTCCAGGCGGAGCCATTCTGCTGTCGATGGAGGAGCCCGGCTCCCGTAGGAGTCCGGGCGGAGCCGTTCTGCTGTTGATGGAGGAGTCTGGCTCCCGTAGGAGTCCGGGCGGAGCCGTTCTGCTGTTGATGGAGGAGTCCGGCTCCCGTAGGAGTCCGGGCGGAGCCGTTCCGCTGTTGATGGAGGAGCCCGGCTCCCGTAGGAGTCCGGGCGGAGTCGTTCTGCTGTCGATGGAGGAGCCCGACTCCCGTAGGAGTCCGGGCGGAGCCGTTCTGCTGTCGATGGAGGAGCCCGACTCCCATAGGAGTCCGGGCGGAGCCGTTCTGCTGTTGATGGAGGAGCCCGACTCCCGTAGGAGTCCGGGCGGAGCTGTTCTGCTGTTGATTTCGGCTGCAGGTATTTTATACCCAACAGCGTACATGATAGATCCCACTGCCGAAGCATATGGAATCCTACCCATACGCTCTCTCTTGAGGTATTGTCGGACAAACCCTCTTCGAGAGAGAAATTCCATGGCCTATCGATAGACAGCCTTTCTTGAAATTCTCCATGCTGAACCTCTTCAGCATAGTATCTATGTACGTAGACTGGGATAAACCAAGCAATCTTTTAGATCTATCCCTATAGATCCTCATCCCTAGGATGTAGGAAGCTTCTCCCAAATCCTTCATGGAGAACTGTGACGACAGCCAAATCTTTATTCCCTATAATGCAGGGACATCATTTTCGATTAAGAGAATATCATCCACATACAATATAAGAAATACCACTACTGGACCATTAGCCCACTTATAAATGCAGGGCTCTTCTCCATTCTTAATGAAGCCATACGTCTTGATCATCCTATCAAAACGTATATTCCAACTCCGGGATGCCAGCTTAAGTCCATAAATGGACCTCTGTAGTCTGCACACCTTAGACTCATCAGTGGATGTGAATCCTTCAGGTTGTATCATATACACCTCTTCATCCAACTCTCCATTTAGGAAAGCTGTCTTCACATCCATCTGCCAGATTTTATAGTCCAGATGGGCAGCTATCGCAAACATAATCTGAATGGATTTGAGCGTTGCCACAGGAGAAAATATCTCGTCATAGTCTATACCATAATGTTGACGATATCCCATGGCAATCAGATGGGCTTTATAGGTTTTCACCTTTCCGTCTGTGCCCCTCTTCCTCTTGAAGACCCACTTACACCCAATGAGTTTTACTCCTTCAGGTGGGTCAACCAATGTCCACACATCGTTGACCTTCATGGACTCCATTTTGGATTTCATGGCCTCTAGCCATTTCTCAGAGTCGGGTCTCTGCATTGCATCCATGTAGATGATCGGATCCTCATCATTTTCATCAAGTTCGATAGGATCATCGACCCAGATCAAGAAATCATAGTATCTGTCCAGTTGACGTGGTACTCTACTAGATCGCCTTAAGGGTGCTTGAACAATGGGCTCCGAATTTGATCTAATCAAATTCGATTCAGGTTCAGTAACTTGTGTCAGTTTTTCCACCTGTCGAACTTCGTCAAGTTCGACCTTAGAGGCAACAGTCCTTTCACCAAGGAACTCTTTTTCCAAAAAGATTGCTTTAAGGCTGACAAACACCTTTCGCTCATCAGCCAGGTAGAAATAATATCCTTTGGTCTCTTTTGGGTACCCTATAAAATTACACTTGTCAGACCTAGGTCCAAGCTTGTCTGTAATTAAACATTTAATATAAGCCGGACAACCCCAAACCCTAAGGTGCGAGAGTACTGGCTTACGTCCTATTCATATCTCATATGGCATTTTGGTTACAGACTTACTCGAAACTCTATTTAAAAGGTAACAAGTCGATTCGAACGTATATCTCCAGAGGAAGATCGGCAGACCAGCAAACCCCATCATGGATCGAACCATGTCCAACAAGGTCGATTCCTCCTTTCAAATACACCATTATGCTATGGTGTTCCAGGAGGTGTCCACTGAGAGAGAATCCCATTCTCTCCAAGATATGTCAGAAAATCATTGGAAAGGTATTCACCTCCTCGATCAGATCGAAGAGTTTTAATACACTTTTCAGTTTATTTTTCTACCTCATTTCGGAATAGTTTGAATATTTCAAACGACTCCGACTTATGATTCATTAAATAGACATACCCATACCTTGATAGGTCATCTGTGAAGATTATGAAGTAGAAATATCCACCTCTTGCACTTGAGCTCATGGGTCCACATACATCAGAATGTACCAGACCCAAGAGTTCACTGGCTCGCTCACCTTTTTCAGTAAAAGGTGACTTGGTCATTTTACCAAGAAGACAGGACTCACAAGTTGGAAATGATTCACAATCACCTACTTCAAGAATTCCTTCTTGAGCCAACCTGTTTATCCTGTTCTTATTGATATGATCTAGCCTACGGTGCCAAAGGTAAACTTCTGACATATTATCTATTCTAGGGTATTTACCGGAGGTTTGAACCACATTAACAGGTTGTGATAGAAAGTAAATTCTATTATTAAGTTATCCAACAAACATTGTAGCACCATTCAAAATGATATTGCAAACATTTCTTTTTATTAAAAATTGATAACCGTACATGGCCAAAAGGCCTACAGAAATAATATTTAATAAAAAGCTTGGACAATAATGATATTCACTCAGAATTACATTTCGAGAATTGATTACAAGGTTCATGATTCCTAATGCTAGAACTGGAACTTTGCTTCCATCTCCAACATTTAAGAACCTCTCGTCTTCATCAAATCTCCTACTAACCTGCAGACCCTGCATCGAATTGTAAATATGATAAGGGCTTCCAGTATCCAATACCCAGGCAGTAGTATCACAAATGGAAAAGTTGCAAGGTGTTATCATATAAGTACCTTGCTTCTTCTTCGGCCTGTTCGGGTCCAGAGAGGCAATGTATAGAGGACAGTTCCTCTTCCAATGCCTTTGCATCTTGCAAAAGAAGCACTCCGCCTGGCTCTGGTCGGGCTTGCACTTCTTGGTCTAACCCTGTGCAGACATCCCAGCATGCAGCTGCACCTTCTTATTCTTCTTCTTCTTGTTCTTCTTCCCTTTTTTAAAGGGTCGACGACCAGAAGAAGACCCTCCCATAATATTTACCGACTCCTTATGGAGCTGGTGGTCCTTCTCAAAGTTCTGCAGCAACCCCAACAAGCTGTGGTAGTTCACTGCTGACTTTGTCATTCAAAAATGAGTAAGGAAGGGAAGGTAGAACTTGGACAGAGAATTAAGGATCGCATCCTTATCGAGCTGCTCGTGCAGGGGAAAGCCCAGTTTACTTAGGCACTCAATCATTTCGATCATGTACAGTAGATGATCAGTGACTGAGGCTCCATCCCTCATCCGAGCATTGAAAATGGCACAACTAGTTTTGTGCCTTTCAACATCGTCAGGCATGTCAAAAGAGTCGTTCAACATTTGAAGCATCTCCTGTGGTTGGGCGTTCTCGAACCTGCGACTGAACTCATCATTCATTGCCGCCAGCATTATGCACCGGACAGTGGTGCGGTCGTTGAGCCACTTCTGGTAAGTGTCTCGGACCATCCCTCTAGCATTCGGGGCTGGCTCCTCAGGTGTCGGATCCATTACTACATAAAGGATCCGCTCATGCTCAAGGATGATTTTTAATTTTTGATACCAGCTATCAAAATTAGATCTTATGAGCTTGTCATTCTCTAATAACGACTGGAGCGACAGGGTAGTGGCCATAGCTGCATAAAGGAAAACCAGACCTATATTAGTACATAAATTATTAATACTAAAGACTTGGACTTTAGTCTAAAGTTTCTCTCAGTACTTTTACGAATTGGTAGCCTCAACCTCCAATTCGAGGAATTACTTTAATTCCTTAGTGGGTACTAGAATCTACACAGACTACACACAAGCCCAATTTTAGTTGGTCAACCCATGTGCATCTATGGGTAGGTTCATAACCAGTTGTTTCTCTAAACAACTTCTAGTAATTAATTTTGCCCCAGAATCTAATCAGTAGGCTTTGACCTTCACTAAAAAAATCTGGTTAGGTCCAACCATTAACATGATTTGATTTGGTGAATCGGACCAATAAATGATCAAGTCCGACTTTGGCCGGCCAACCTGACCACCATCAGAAAGACTTAAACCAAATTATCATATTATGAATGATAATTCCATTAGTCAATAAGCACCAGGCCTTTGGGCCTCCAATGATTATTAAACTAATGGACTCATTATCACTCACTTAATGGGAGGCTATGATTTAGTTATCAGTATAACTTGATCATTTTTAGGGATCTAATAATTTTTGAGGATTTTATTAAAGAATCGAAGAGAAGAAAATATCCAGCCAATTTCAATCCTCCCACTGACTTCACCAAGTCAGATTAAAAAGGATTTAATTAAAGCCGGTATTAGGTGCACCTAAATCAGTCACACTGATTTACCTAATGACATGGGTGAGCTCTAATCATCAAGTGATCTAATCAAAACCTAATTCACCAGGTTGGCCAGGTAAGTGAGATCAGTGGTAGGGATAAGCCATTAACTCGTCAGAGATCGAATCACTGCGAGTAGCTACCGCTTAAAAACCACTGGTCAAACTGCCAAACTTACCTTAGACACCAATCGGTTCATTAGTTTTAATTTGATCAACTTAGTAAATAGGGTTCCACCGCATAGCCATGAATTAAGTCCATCTTGGTCTAGTTAAAGACATGGACCCATTCAACTACAACTATTGGAGTTGAGTCTAGAGTATCCTTGACCTAATCTAATTCAACTTTTGATTAAATTTGATCAATTACTCTAATTTAGTCTATTTCTTTAAGCTAACCTTAGGTCTAACCCAATTATGGACCTAATCCATCTAACCCATTGACCCACAAGTTTATGCAATTGTCTTAGGTCTTAATTCATAATTCTAGACCTACTAGACAACACTTAATTCTTTTAATTAAGTATTTGGGCTGATAGGTCAGGGTTTGGCATTTTGAAAATAATTTTTAAATTTGAAAGATTTTATTTTTTGTTCACCAAATATGTTGACTCATTTCATAAATAGATCAGCACATTTCATAAATAGCAATCCTATTGCTAATTACATAACAGAAAATAACTTAATCAAAAAAAATCATGAATATTCTTTTAGATCTAATCTAACACATTCATGATAAATTTTATAATTGAACCTTTATAATTAATTCCTTTCGTTGCTTCATCTATATGGGATATAATTGCAGCAGCACCCCTACCGCCATAGGAGACACCATCGAATGGGAGGAGAGGGCCTTTAAACCCTACTTTTCTCCTATGATCGGACGGCCATGGCAACCAACCCAATTCGATTACTTGCTACTTGGATCAAGTATATCTAAATATACCAATTTTAAAATTTAAATTTTAAATTTTAAATTTTTGAATTTTAAATTTTGAATTTCAAATTTTGAATTTTTAAATTTTGAATTTCAGATTTGAAATTTCAACCAAATTTCAAATTTCAAATTTTAAATTTCAAATTTTTGAATTTTGAATTTCGAACAACTTTCAAAATTTAAATTTTAAATTTTGAATTTCAAATTTCAAATTGTAAACTTTTAGATTACAACTTAATCTACGCATGCAAATATATATATCATATCTAAGAACCCGCTCTGATACCATTTATGGGAAAAAATAGTGTAGGGGTAAAATGATAATTTTAAAACTTTTTCAAAATTACTATTTTACAGTGAAAATTATTAATTAATCTAATTAATTAATAAAAATTTATCCTATATTAGGATCTAAATATAATATATAGCATGCATGCATTTAAATTTAAAATTCAAACTGGAACAGTAAATACTTTACTGTAATGTGTTCAGAACATAATACCCTTATGCGGGTAGTAGATCGCCATAATCTGATCACTGTCGGAAGAGTCTGATCATTACGATGTAGTCACACAGTGTGTCTAGCCTCTGCGGATCGTCCACACAAAGCTCCCACTCTGATCGACTCCTCACGAGTGCTAGCTCGTTGTAGAGCCCTTTCGACGATCGATGCTGATCGAACTCCTTCGATTGATGTCTGTTGATTCTTTAGATACTCTAGATCATCAGCAGACATGCTTGAGAGGATGTTGAAGATCTTTCTAAAATTTGGTGGGCTCACGATACTCGTAGCTCACCTTCTCACTTCCCGAACTCCAGGTTGAAACCCTGAAGAACTCACTGAAACCCTATGCACACTTTTTCTTTCTTTTTTTTCTTTTTCTCTCGGAAGGATATTGACCTTCACCTTACACACAAGGATTCCTCACACCCATATTTTCTCTCCAAAATTTTTCTTACACATGCCCCACTCTTCTCCTCCTTTTAAAATAATGTCAAACATCTTATCCACGTGAGAGGATAAAGATGAGTAATTGCACATTTGAATTCAAATCAAATTTTGAATCAAATGAAAATCAATTTATTCTTATCCACTAAGGGTGTGAGAAGAGGAGGGCGTGGCTTAATTTGTGTGTGAGTGATTTCATGAGAAACATTTTTTCATGTAATTAATGGGGCATTAAAATTGGATAAGGTCAAGGCGCTAAGATTGGTTGCTCATTCAAATTCAAACTTTATTTTGAATTTGAATGGCCAACCAATCATCCTTATCCACTCATATGGTGCATTAAAGTAGGGCATGAGGAGGGCTTTGTGTGAGAAAAAATTTATGAGAACTTCCTTCTCGTGAATTCAAATGGGCACAGTGGAAAAGATGTGGCGCAGGGAGAATGGGTCAAGGTGGTTTCATTATTTAAACCAACCTAATTGAACCAAATAAGTTAAGCCCAATTAGTCTAATTTAAACCCAACTTAATTAGGCTTAATTAGGCTCAATAAAATCTTAATCAAATCAAAAATTGATTAAGCCCAACCCCTGATAATATCAGGGACCAAACCATCTCGACGATTAGGTCAACTCTTAACCTAATCGGGTCAAACCCAACTGAATCCAATTCAATTGGACTTGATCCAAAATTAATTACATAATCAAATTGAGTTAATTAGTGATCAAATCATTAATTAAACCTCTCATAAATATTGAGTCCAAATCCGATGGGTAATCAGGCATCAGAATTCATCGATATGTAACCCTGATCGAAGAGTCCTAAACCAATGGGACTCTTGACCCCGGTACCCAAAATGTGTGGAATTCATGATCAGAGAATCTTGATTCTCGATCACAGAATCTCAGACATGAAGGACTCTTAGTCCATGAGCATTAGGACTCTTCATCAGCCATCAGATCAGATAGGAATCTCTAATGTGTATGACCCCGCAGGTTCGAACCTAAGTCGGTAGCACAGGAATCAATTTCTGTACTAATCAAAGTGACTATCTAGCAATGGTACCCGATGATCGGATAGGTCAAAAAGTCATAATCACAACACTCAGAACCTACGTGAATATGGTTACTGTATAATTCATCCTTTCGACCTCTGTGTTTTGGATGACTCAGGGTTAAACTGTCAACCCTTATTAGATCATCCGAATCGTGCTCAACTCAAACAGTCCTGTGACTCCTCACAAGACTACCCTGGCTAAGGTTTTGCTAAATTGAAACACGACTGTGCACTACTCCTAAACTGGAGTGGTCAATCCCATTTTGACACATGCACCGACAAGTCAAGTACTTGACTACACCCAGTAGCCTTTCGTCACTGAATTAGAAATTCAGGTAGTCTAGTGCCTAAGTGCAGTGAATTGCTTGCAAGTCACCATAGCGGTCTCAGGTCGGAGGGACATTTATACCCATATTCCATCAGAGCAAATCTTGACAGCAGAAATAGCTCCGAAGTCGGTCACGTTCAGTGCAGATGTATCCTTACATCTCACCTGTATGCCATACCAGTGTCTCCACACTCATTGGTTAAGAGGACAACCAACCTATATGGCACACAACAATCTATGCTTGATAAATATTATCATCCTTGGTAACAATGTATCATTTGGTCACGAACAGATTTAAGAACTAAACAACAAATCCTCCTTTGTCGAGTCTAACTAGTCCTAAGGACTTCACCACAATATAGGAGTTCATTAGAAGATGAAATATTTTGTGATGAAAAATATCAAAATAATTTTTATTAATTCATAATTTATGTACATATATAAAAATGAGCACAACTGTCAACAGGATGATGATTGGCTTTGGGATACTATTTCCAATAATTTAGAAGGTGGTCGACCATCGTAGAAACTTGGATGGAGTTTGGTTACTGTAGAAGTTCTACCGCTGGAGAAGCTCGGTCATTGACGAAGTCTGGAAGAAGTTCGGAGTAAAATCGATCGTGGCTGGAAGAAGTCTGGAAGAGATTCGGAGAATAGTCGATCACTATAGAAAATTGGCTGATAGTGAAGCCCAGAGAGCATTTGGGGCAGTCCGGTAGATGAATGGAGGAGCTCATTATTGGAGAAGTCCGGATGGCATGATAAGAGTTCGTCTGTTGGAGGAATTTGGAGGACACTGTGGAAGATCGACAGCTGGGGGAGTCCGGATGGTATTATGGAAGCTCGGACAGCCGAGGGAGTTCAGAAAGACACCGCACAAGGTCGGAAGTCGGAAGAGCTCTGGGAGAGTCGGCCTCTTACGAACTTCGGCTGGAGTTATTTTATACCCAATAACTTACATTCTATGGGCATTACCCCTTTGAGTGGATCTACGAGTGTCCATACACCATTGACCTTCATGAACTTCATTTCGGACCTATGACTCCAAGCCATTAATCAGAGTCGAACCTCTGCATGGCATCCTTATTGTTCTCATCGAGTTTAACAAGGTCATGTCCTAGATCTAGAAATTGAAGTCTCTATCCGACGGATGCAATACTCTACCGAATCTCCTTTATGGTGCCTCTACAATGGGTTCCAGATTTGATCTAATCAAATCCGATTCTATGGGTTCACTAGATTATGTTGGTTCTTCTATCCGTCGAACTTCATAAGTTTCACATTAAAAATATCAGTACCTTCACCAAGGTACTCTTTTTCTGAAAGAAATACTAAACAACTCTTGTTTTTTAGCATGGTAGAAGTTATATCTCCTAGATTCTTTGGTTACCCTACAAAATAATATATATAAGATTAAGATCCAAGCTAATCTATCTATAAATATTGGACATAAAATAAATACTCCCAAACCCCAAGGTAAGAAAGTATCGGCTTATGCCTAGTCCATATCTCATATGGAGTTTTTGCAACTGATTAATTTAGAATCCAGTTCAGAACATAATAAACAGTCTTAAGAGCATAACCTTAAGAAGAGACAGGCATATTTGTAAACCCCTTCATGGATTGAACTATGTCTAACAAAGTCGATTCCAATAAGAGAGAATCCTATTCTCTTCTAGATATGTCAAAAAACTCATCGAAAAGGCATTCTCCTCTTTGATCTGATCGAAGAATTTCAATACTTTTTCCAGTTCATTTTTTTATCTTATTATGGACTGATTTGAATATTTTAAATAATTCAAATTTATGACAAATATGTTCATAGATCCAATACATCAGTATGTATTAGATTCAGAACATCATTGACTCATTTATCTTTTCCAACAAAAAGTAACTTGGTTATCTTACTAAGAAGATAGGATTGACAGGTTGACAAAGATTCATAATCATTGACCTCAAGAATTATCTCCTATTGATCCTATTCTTATTTATATGATCGAGCCTAAATTGCCAAAGGTAGGCTTTCATAACATTATCTACTTTAGGAAGTTTGTTTGATTGTGTACAATACACTAACAGACTGTGACTATTCATAAATATCATTTCTCAGTTGTCTACATGATTTTGATATCATTCATAATGATATCACAAAATTATTGCACAATAGTGACAATCACTAAAGTGATATTCGTAGAATTGAAAATAGGCTCGACGATTCTTAAAATCAGAATTGCAATATAACTTCCATCTCTAATGTTCAGGAACCTCTTGCTATTTTCAAACTTTCTACTATTCTGAAGTCATTACAATAATTTGTATAGACTTCTGATATCTAATACCCAGGTAGTAGTGTTACAGATAGAGAAATCATAAGGTGTTATCATATAAGTACCTTATTCAGCAATCCTTTGCTAATTTCTCTTTCTTTGCCTGTTCGGGTCAAGAGACTTTGCCAGACCAGGTTAACCTTAGACTCTTTTGTCAGTTCGGACTCATTAGCCCAAGCACGACTCTTTTGCACCTTCTTTTTTTTTTTCTTTCTCAAAAAATTATGGTCACACTAAAGACACATCTTCAGAGATGCGAAAGAACTCCTTTAACATTTGAAGAACTTCCTCCTATTGAGCATCATCAAATTTATAACTAAATTCATATTCTTTGCTGCTCTCAATAACACCACATGGTGATATGATTATTTGGCCACTTCTGATAAGTATCTTTGATCGCATCACATGGGTTGGATGTGAAAACTTCAGGTGCCGGATCCATAATCATATGTAGGATCTATTCGTGCTCTAGAACTATTCGTAACTTTTGATACCAATTATCACTGTCAAACAGTGAATGGAGTAATGTACATCTAGCCATAACTGAAAGAAAAATATAAGACCTCTATATTTATGAATTGATTGAGCTTAAAGATTTAGACTTTAGTCTAAAAATTTTTTCACTATTTTAGTCGAATTGGTAGCCTCTACATCCAATCCGAAGAATTACTTTAATTCTTTAGTGGGTACTAGAATCTACACAGACTGCATACTAGCCCGAGGATGGCTCAGTCAACCCATATGCATCTATGGATAGGTTCTCAACCAATTATTTCCTCAAATAATTTTTAGTAATTAATTTTACCTCAGATTTTATTTCAGTAGGTGATGGGCCTCCACTGAAAGTTTTGGTTAGGTCAAACCAATAACATGAACCTACTCAGTATTTTTAACTAATGAATGATTAGGTCCGAGGATGGCTCAATCAATCCAACCATCATTAGATAGTACAACAGAATCATCATATGATGAATGATAATTCTATCATGCAGAGAGAATACCAGACGGATGGCGCCTATAATGTCAATCAGAAATAATGAATCCATTATCATTCACCTTACTAGAAGGCTATGATCTAGTTATCTCCATAACTAGCTCATTTTATGGATCTAATAATTTAGAAGATTTAAGAATCAGTTTAGAGAAGAGATGAGAAGAGATCAATCAGTAAACCATAATCCTCCCGCTGACTTCCCCAAGTCATTGAATTGGATTAAGGTTATGCTGGTTGAACTGGTACTTAGATCAGTCACACTGATCAATCTTAATGGCATGGGTCAACTCAAATCACTTAGCGATCTAATCAAGACATAATTCATCAAATTGATCAGGTAAGTGAGATCGATGGGAGGGTCTGGTAAGCTTGCCTTAGACACCATCAAAATGGCCAGGTAAGCTGCTCCCAATTAAAAACCACCGATCGAAATGCCAAACTTATCTTAGATACCAATTCATTAATTAGTTTCGATTTGACCAACTAAATGATTCGGGTTCCACCACTGAGTCATAATCAAGATCCATTTGATCTAATCAAAGATATGGACTTGACTATCTACAATTATTATATTGGTTTCAGAGAAATCCTGATTTAATCTAATTCAATATTTAGTTAGATTTAATCAATTTCTCTAGTTAGTCCATTAACTCTTTTATTCTAACCTTAGGTCTAATCCAATTAAGAGGACCTGATTTGAGCTAACCCATGCCTCATGTTTTATGTAATGTCATTAGATCTCAAATCATAATTCTAAATTTAATCAACTCAACACTTAATTCTCAATTAAGTTTTGCATCAACATGGTGAAGGTTATGGTTTGAAATAATTTTATCCTTTCATTTTGTAAATAATTTACAACAAATTTGATGCAAAAATTTTTTATTTTGAAATTGGATCGACTCAATCACTATTGAGCCGGCTACATAAGGAGACTGGATCGACTCAGTTCAAAATTAGGTTGGTTCGGTAATTGTGTGAGCATGATTCAAGAAGTTTCAGATCTAAAAATTCTTGCATAACACTAAAATAAAATCAATTATAATACTTTTAGATCATATCTAAAATTTT
The DNA here is from genome assembly GCF_000442705.2 of Elaeis guineensis. Taxonomy (NCBI): domain Eukaryota; kingdom Viridiplantae; phylum Streptophyta; class Magnoliopsida; order Arecales; family Arecaceae; genus Elaeis; species Elaeis guineensis. Next base: position 35,728,540 of record NC_026004.2, on the reverse strand, counting down.
TTATGATTCAAAATTTTATTTTTTTATAATTAAAATAATTTTAATCACATAGATTAGATGTCTTACATTTTATACAACTTTGTATCACATACAACAAACCTAGGGTTTCAAGGTCTAGGATTTTGTAGAAAAATAAATTTTTTCTTTCATATTCTTCTTCATGGGATCTAATCACATGGCACCCCTACACGTCATAAGAGCACCCCATCGAACGGGAAGAGAGGGTCTTTAAACTCTTCTTGCTCCTATGATCAGATGACCTGGTGATCAACTCAATCTAAGTACTTGCTAATCAGTTCATCTAATCTAATCACATATTATATATGCATGAATTTAGATCTAATCTAAATTACATCAAATCTGATTACAATCTTAGATCAGTCAGAAACTTCTTTTGAATACGATCCCATAGGTTCAAACCTAAGTTAGTAGCACAAAAATATTTTTTTGAACCAATCGATGTAACCATCTAGCAATGATTACCTGATGTCTGGATAGGTCGAATGATGGTGAAGCAATATTCAAGAACCTATTGGCATATGGTTATCGTATAATTCATCCTTTTGACCCTAATGCTCAAGGATGACCCAGGATTTAAGTGTCAATCCTAGATAAGTCATCTACATTGTATTTCAATCTTTTTCAAATCCATCACATAGATTATTTGGGTCCAGATTTTGCTAAATTAAAATATACTGATGCATATCTCCTACTAATTTGGAGGGGTCAATCCCATCTTAACTCACACACCGACTTGATAAGTACTTGACTGCACCCAGAAACCTTCCATCACTGAATTAAAAACTCAATTAGTCCGGCATCAAAGTATAGTGAGTTGCTTGCAAGACACCGTGGTGATCTAAGGTCAAAGAGACACTTATATCCATATCCTTTGTGAGCTACTCTTGACAGTAGAGTGCTCCACAGTTGGTCACGTTCAGTGATGATGTACTCCTATATCTCACCTGCATGCCATACCAGTTGTTGGTGCAGAATTTTGTCGAAGCCAGAGAAGCTGGAGTTGGGATGACCGCGGTCACTGTCGGGACCTGCAAGGGAAGTCTAAACCGGAGTTGGGGGTGCTCCGGCAAGACCCTCCAAAGCTCAAGTCAGTACTCTGCTTCAACAGAAATGGAGTGCTCAAGTGGGAATTTTTGCAGAGTTTTGAGACAGAGTTTAGAGCTTAGAGAAGACTGTATCTGGGGTCCCTTTTTATAGATGGAAAGCGTAACTGATTGACAGCGACATTTGTAGCCGCCTGGTAGTGGGCCGTTCAGAGCCATGCAGAGTTTGTTACGGAGAGTAGTGGCGTCAGGGGCCGTTCAGGGCCACATGGAGTTTGTTACAAAGAGTGGAGTGGTGTCCATTGTCGCGACTTACCAGAGAGTGGTGGAGCCACATGGAATCTATTACAGTGAGTGGAGTAGGGTAGTGGCCATTGTTGTGACTTGCCAGAGAGTTCGGATCTGTCGGCTGAAGCTCGGCTGGGATGTCTGATAGAGCAGAATGGCTCTCTATCTCATCGATCTGGGACAACCTCAGAAACATCCAAGGTTGTGGCAGGTCTACTATTGTTGGGTGTCCAGAGCACTGATGCTATGGGCGGGAACCATCTGCTTTAGAAGCTCGGACAAGGACTTTCTGTTGAGAAAGTCTGGTTTCATGAAGAATCTGGTGGAGGGTCGGCTAGAGGTGGACTTCGGATGGCATTGAGGAGGTCCGTCCGCTGGAGGAGTCAGGGGATCTTGTGGAAGTCTGGATGGCATTGTTGAAGTTCGGCTGACGCTATTGAAGGTTGATGGCTAGGGAGGTTCGGCAGACACCGGAGGTAATCGATCGTTGTAGAAATCTAGCTGCTGGAGCCCGTCTGTTGTAGAAGCTCGTCCGAAATCCATCTGCTATGGAAGTTCGGACAGAGCCCGGTTCTTGCAGAAGGCTGAAAGGAGGCCGCTTATTGTAGAAGCTCGGTTAAAGATCGGTTGTCATGGAAGCTCAGAGTAGTGACCTGGCCGGTGGAGCCTGTTCCGTTGTAGAAGCTCATCTGGGATCCGAAGTAAATATCCGAAGTAGACCACCTGTTGTAGGAGTTCGGAGTAGACTGCTTGCTGTAGAAGTTTGACTCTCACAGGAGCTCGGGTGGAATCCGAAAGATGGTCGACCATCGTAGAAACTTGGATAGAGTTTGGTTATTGTAGAAATCGCATCGTCAGAGAAGCTCAGATATTGACGAAGTTTGGAAGAAGTTCAGAATAGGGTCGTCTGCGGTCGGAAGGAGTCTGGGAGGGATTCGGAGAATAGTTGATCACTATAGAAGGTCGGCTAATAGTGAAGCCCAGAGAGCCTTTGGAGCGGCCTGGTGGATGAATGGAGAAGCTCATTGTCGGAGAAGTTCGGATGGTATTATGGAAGCTCGGACGATCGAGGGGGTTCAGAAAGACGCCACACAAGGTCGGAAGCCGAAAAAATCCTGGAAGGGTCGGTCTTTTACAAACTTTGGCTGGGGATATTTTATACCCAACACCAGTCCCCCTACTTTCGAGTTCGAGTTTCGAATAAAGTATAGAGAAATTCTCATAGTCGAAGTTGCCCCCCCTCGATTTTCGCACTCGATGGTTTCTGGATATTTTAGTGTTTGGCGCACTGGTGCCGGAGTCTTTTCAAATCAAAGTGATCCAAAAAGATTTTTTTGGACTTCCCACTAGGGTGTGGCTCTAGGTATGGTGCAATAATGATTTTGTCAGCTGTCAGCCATTTTCAACCGCCTGCCATGGTGAGTGGGACACGTGGTGAGTGCAGGTCGGCCAGAGGAGATCCGTAATCATTATTGCACTAGGCCCTGTTGCCTATTTAAACACGTCCTCCTCCTTCAGGGGTTTCACTTTGCCTGAGAAAATCCCTCGGTCCCCCTCCTCTTCCCCGAGAGCTCCAACTTCCTCTAGCATCCTTCTCGGCCTTAGGCATCCTCCGGGTCGACTTCCATCATCCTTGCCGTCTTCCTACACTCCTTGGGCCAATCTAGGTTAGTTCCGAAACTTCTTGTCATTTTTTTGTTCTTTCTTCTTCATATTCCGTTCGTTTAGCTTCCTCGAGAGCTTGCTTGCTATTTTTCTTGATTTTTTTCAGAATTTTTGTGGCTTCCATTTGATCCAAAATATCTTTCGATATCTCCTCTTCTAGCGGTTCTAGGAGTTTGTCAGCCCCAGTTTCCCAAAGTCCTTGTACCGTAGACGAACCTGTAGTTAGGACCGAACCTCATCTGATCTTTGTGCCGAACACCACCCCCAGCTCTTTGACTTTGGATGAACTCTCACTGATAAGGATTCAGTATGGAGTTCCTCCGGAGTACGAGCTGGAGCTTCCCGAGCCAACTGACTGAGCTAGCGCCCCTCCTCCCGACCGCTTCTGTCTATACCAGGAGGCCTTCCGTGCTGGACTTCGGCTTCCACTGCCGCCTTTTGTCATCGTGCTTTTTCATTTTCTGAACATTTCTCTACTCTCAGTAGCACCGAACTCCTTTAGATTTTTGATAGGATTTCTTTCTCTTTGTTGTTTAGCTGAAGTTCGACCGACTCTCTCTTTGTTTAGGAATTTCTACACCTTCAAGCGTCATCCCTCGGCAAAAGACTGGTGGTACTTCTTCCCCCAGTTCGGTAGAAAGGGGTTGCTGAAAGGCATCCCCTCTTCTATCCACAACTGGAAGGAGAGGTTCTTCTATGTTCGATGCCCGACCTTAGAGCTAGGATTATCCCCTTGGGGCTCTCTGAGGGATTCTGTCCATCGGGCTTCTAACTTGGAAAGGGATGACCTCGAAGCCTCCAAAAAGCTCGAGGCCTATCAAGCCCCCCTCCTCTCTGAACTTCTAAAGGAACAACTCTTGTTCAACGTCGACCTGAGTCCTCTTAACCCTGCCGATACCATTATATTTTTATTTTATTTTATTTTATTTTATTTGCTGCTTTCTCTTTTTCTTATTCTATCTCTGAGCCGTGCTGATCTTCTTTTATTGCAGACATGGATGCAGGTGTGGCTCGGAGGTTAGCCCAGGGTCTCAAGACCCACAAGAGAAAAGGCACCTCGACTTTGGGGTCGATGAAGAGGGCCAGGATGGAAGAGACAAGCTCGGCCGCACCTGCTCAGGTGGCCGTCGTCGTCGACGTCCCTTCCGATGTTGAACCTGAAGTCCCCCGAGCCTCTTTAAGGAGTCCCCCGACCGAGGATCCCACTCCAGAGGCTCATCCCGAGGGGGCCCCCGGGGTCGATGGGAGGAGGAGAAAGAAGACCGTCGCTCGGAAGAGCCGCAGCCGCAAGGTGGCCATCGAGGGGACCAACGGCTCCGAGGAAGACCTGGGGGAAAATTCCTTCAACAATAGGGATTTAATAAAGAGGCTGGTCGAAGGGTGCATTTTGCTCGAGGTCGTCCAGAGGATCATCCTTGCAGATCCTAAGCTGTGGGTCTGGGACTCTCTAGGATCTTTCCTCGAAGTAGGTTAATTCACTTTTTTCTCCTTCTTGCTTCTTTACTTAATTTATTCCTTAGCCTTTATATTGACTCCCCGACCTCTCTTGCAGATTGGACACCAGCTTGTCGCCAATGTCAAGATGGTGAAGATCGCCAAGAGGGAGGCAGCTCGGACGGAGGAAGGTCGCCTAGCTGAGGCTGCCCGCCTTGAGGAGAAGATCACCGAGGTCCTAAGTCTCCAGGGTGTGCTGGAAAAGGAGGGACAAACCTCGTCCGATCTGAGGACCGCCTTGGAGGAGGAGAGAAAGAAGGCTGAGGTCGAGGTCTCCGAACTGAAGGCGTAGGTTTTCAAGCTGAAAGTGCGGATCCCATCCCTGGTCTCGGAGGCAGGGGCCTGAGCAGTGGAGGAGTTCAAGGCCTCCTCCGAGATGGAGGATCTACAGGTCCAGTTCGGCCAGGACTCCTTCATCAAGGGTTTCAAACTCTGCCAAGAGAAGGTGGCCGGAAGGTTTTCCGAACTGGCCCTCGGCTTCCTAGACAAGGTGTCCCACGATGAAGCCAGACCTTCTGAAGCCACTGTTGGTCTTCCTCCAGCCAGGACCTTATCGACCGCTGCGGCCGCCGCTGTCGATCTTCCGGGGACGTCGAGCCCCTTCACTTCTGCCCCAGAGGTCCGAAACCTCTAGTTTTGTGTTTTTTCTTTGTGGTGACTTTTCTTTGTTCTCTTGTACTCAAAAATTATTTAATCAATGAAATCATATTCTTTTTTACAGAGAGCCTCCTTTTTTCTTCTGCATTCTTTTCCTTCTTTTTTATCTTCTTGCACTAATTTGAGTCGTGGTACTCTTGTCTTCCAACGACAGTGCCCTACCGATGCTCTTCCCCTGTCAGAGGGGATTCCTCTGAAGTCAATGATTCGAGACCTCCGAAGAAAAGTTCATCAGTTGACAAAGAAATCCAAGAAGCTGGAAGACAAACTTCACCGACTAAAGGAGAGCCATTCAGAGGCCACTGTGGAGGCTACTCGCTTTCGGGACCTTCACAAGAAAGGTTTCATGGAATACACCCAGAGGAAGGCCGACTTCGTGACAGAGCTTGAGAAACTCCAGAAACATACCAGCGATCGATCTTGGACTCAGGCTTCCAAGATCAGCTCCCTTGAAGTCGAGCTGGCGGCCGCACGGGAGAAGATCGGCCAGCTGGAAGGGAGCTCGTCCTGGCTCACAATCCAGGCCGACCGCGATCGAGACTGGTCGAAGAAGTTCTCCGACCTTCAAAAGCAGCTACAGGACACCGAGGTGAACTACAATGCCTACCGAGTTGGCTGAAGCGGACAAGTAGAGGACTACCGAAGGAAGCTCCAGACGACGACCGACAAAGTTGCCCACCTTCAGAGGCAGTTGTCTGAGAGAGTCCAGCTTGCCTCTGCACAAGGCTCCGACGAGCTCCACTCCTTGAGGGGGATCATGGCAGAACTGTCTGTGGCCCTTGGGTGGGAGGAGGCCGAACTGCAGCGGCTGAAGATTCAGCTGGTCCACGAGCAGCAGGCGGTCAAAGATGCCGAGGTAGAGTTTGAGGTCCTAAAGAAGAGGCTTCAAGAGTCAGAGGGCGAGAGCTGGCGGTTCCACCAGATGTACCAGGATATGCTGCTAAGAAAGATGGAACTAGAGGAAGAAGTCAAAAACTTAAAGCAATTCCTAATAAGGACCGAAACTGAGAGCTCGAAGTCGGAAAAAATTGGGCTTCCTTAGAGGCCTTTTTTTTTTATCTTTCCATGTATTCTTTTTCTTTTCTTGTCGTTTCTCTTTTTTGGCCTTCGAGGCTTTGTAATGTACACTTCACTAATGAAATGAAAAAAAAAATTTCGTTACCTTGTCCATTCTTGTATTGAGTTGTCATTTACCAAACTTCTTTTGTCTATTTCTCCTCGGCCTATATCGAGTTTTCTCTTAGCGACTGAGTGTTTTTGGATAGGAATATCCTTCCTCGTTGAGATGAGGTCCCTCATGCCTTTGACGTAGTTTGTTTTTCACTTATCACTGGTGTAGTTCGTCGTCTTCCCTTCTTATCTCCCTTTTTCTTTTTATTTGGGCGAGGGCTTTCCCTCTGCTATTAGCGGGGTTGTGGGGATGTAGAGGAGCCGTTGAGGGGGCTTTTCTCTTCATCCGGTCCTGATCGATCGGGTCTTTGTTTGTGTTAGGGCGAGGTTTTCCTCATATCTCCGAAATAGTCAATTTCAGCTCATGCTAAGACGAGGTCCTCCTCCTATTCCTAACAAGGCTATGGGAGCACATAAGGGTCGTTGCAAGGGCCTCTCCCCCCATCCGATCTTTAGTAGGGATGGCAATGGGTAGGATTTGGGTCGGGTAGTATACTACCCATCCCCAAACCCGAACTTAATATCCTATACCCAAACCCTACCCGATACCCAATCGGGTAAGAAAAGAGATACCCATCCCCATACCCAACGGGTTTGGGGATACCCGTGGGTAACTCATTTCCCCATACCCAATCCATACCCGCCCCATACCCAACCCATACCCGTCCATTCTATACCCAAAAAAAAGAAAAATAATTTTATGCATATTATCAATCAAAAATAGAATTACCAATTATATATATATAAATACATACATACGCACATACACACTTCTAACACACACACACATACATACATGCATACATATATGCATGCATACATATACATACATACATATATATAATTATATATATATATAGAGAGAGAGAGAGAGAAAGAGAGAGAGATCATATATATGTGTGTGTGTGTATGTGTGTGTGTATATATGTATATATATATATATATATATATATATATATATATATATATATATATATATATATATATGTATGTATATGTATATGTATATATATATATATATGTATATATATATCTGAATATGTATATGTATATGTGTGTGTGTGTATATATATATATATATATGTGTGTGTGTGTGTGTGTGTGTGTGTGTCTATATATATATATTCGGATATGGGTTCGGATATTATCCATACTCATAGGTTCGAGTCGGGTTCGGATAGAAAATAGCACTACCCATACCCTACCTATACCCATACTATAGTTTTCGGGTTTTACCCAAACCCGAACCCAAACCCAGTCAAACCCTATTTTTCGAGTTTGACCGGGTTCGGGTAGGGTGTATACCCATCGGGTCAGATTAATTTTGCCATCCCTAATCTTTAGGTAACCGGGCCTTCGACTTTGCTCATGTTAGGATGAGGTCCTCCTCCTGTTCCTAACAAGGCGGTGGGGGCACATAAGGGTCGTTGCTAGGGCCTCTCTCCCTATCCGGTCTTTAGGTAACTGAGCCTTCAATTTTGCTCATGTTAGGATGAGGTCCTCCTCCTATTCCTAACAAGACTGTGGGGGCACATAAGGGCCGTTGCAAGGGCCTCTCCCCCCATCCGGTCTTTAAGTAACCGGACCTTCGACTTTGCTCATGTTAGGACGAGGTTCTCCTCCTATTCCTAACAAGGCTGTGGGGGCACATAAGGGCCATTGCAAGGGCCTCTCTCCTCATCCTATCTTTAAGTAACCGGGCCTTCGACTTTGCTCATGCTAGGATGAGGTTCTCCTCCTGTTCCTAATAAGGCTGTGGGGGTACATAAGGACCATTGCAAGGGCCTCTCCCCTCATTCGGTCTTTAAGTAATCGGACCTTTGACTTTGCTCATGTTAGGATGAGGTTTTCTTCCTGTTCCTAACATGCTTAATTTTGATTGTATGAGGGAGTTACTTCCTGTTGTTATAAGCTCATGCTAAAAGAAAAATTATGCAAATATAAAACTTTTATTTAAGGCAAAGCTATTGGTAATACATTCGCAGATTTTTTGAATTTCATGGTCGCAGAAGCTCTGCTCCTCCGAGCTCTTTTAGATAGTATGTTTCGGGCCGGACTACCTCCTTGACTTCATATGGTCCTTCCCAGTTCGAGGCAAGTTTCTCTTGATTCTGAGGTTGTGAGACAGCGGCTTGTCGAAGTACCAGGTCCTCCGCTCTGAAGGCTTTGCTTTTGACCCGGGAATTATAGTAGCAGGCTACTTTCTGCTTGTAAGCTGCCATCCAAACTCGAGCTGTCTCCCGCTTTTCTTCTAAAAAGTCGAGGTTGGCCTTGAGATCCTGTGGGTTGTGCTGCTCGTCGAATGCCACGACTGGCACCGATGGAAGCTTGAGTTCAATCGAGATCACGGCTTCTGTCCCGAAGGCTAAGGCAAAGGGGGTCTCCCCCATGGGCAATCTCTGAGTAATTCGGTATGCCCATAACACATGATAAAGCTCATCTACCCAAGTTCTCTTTGCTTTTTCAAGTCTCGCCTTGATACCTTGTAACAGAGTCCTGTTAGTCACCTCGACCTCATCGTTTGCCTGCGGATGGGCTACCGAAGTGAAGTTATGGGAGATATTTAGGTCCTCACAAAATTCAGCAAATCTTGCTCCAGCAAATTGCCGCCCATTATCAGTAATGAGGGTTCTGGATAAGCCAAACCTACAAACAATTGACTTCCAGATGAAGTCCTGCACTTTAGTTTCTGTGATTTTTGCCAAAAGTTCAGCTTCGACCCACTTGGTGAAATAGTCTATTGCCATCGGGAGGAACTTCCACTGCCCGGATGCCATGGGAAAATATCCGAGGATATCCATCCCCCATTGTGCGAATGGCCATGGGGCACTCATGGTGTAAGTTCGGAGGCAGGTTTCCTTTGTATATTTGCATATCTTTGACACCGATCACATCTTTTGACATATTCGACGGAGTCGTGGTACATGGTAGGCCAGTAATAGCCTTGTCAGAGCAGCTTGTGGGATAAAGATCTGGCCCCTAGGTGACTTTCACAGACTCCCTCATGTACCTCCCTCAAGGCAAAGTCGGCTTCAGAAGGTCGGAGACATTTCAGGAGGGGCAAAGAGTACGACCTCTTGTACAGCTTGCCTTCGTAAAGGATATATCGGGAGGTCTGGTTCCTAAGCTTTCAAGCTTCTTTTGCATCAGGAGAAAGAACCCCATCCTTGAGGTATGCAACCAGTGGGTCGATCCAACTGGGTTCATGGCTGATCTTCATCACAAGCTGTGATTCTTCCATACTTGGGTACTTCAGAACTTCGAAGAAGACTTCCTTAGGCAATTCAACTGGAGCCAGTGTAGCCAACTTGGAGAGAAGGTCGGCCCTGATATTTTTTGCTCTCGGGATCTGCCTGATGTCGAAGCTGCCGAAGGTAAGGATGATCTCCTTTACCTTTTCGAGATACTTGGCCATACTGTCCTCCTGAGCTTCATAATTTCCGCTGACCTATCCCACTACTAATTGAGAGTCACTGTAGGCTTGAAGCCGATCTACTTCTAATTTTTTGACGATCCTCAGTCCTATAATCAGAGCTTCATATTCTGCTCCATTATTTGTCGCAGGAAATTCGAAGCACAGCGCATACTCTGTGATAATTTCATCTGGATTGACCAAGATTAGGCCCGCACCTGCACCTGATATGTTGGAGGAACCGTCCATGTAGAGGGCCCAAAAACCATCAGGGAGATCTGTTCTTTCTTCAGGGGAGTTCAGCTGGAGTCCTGGGCTGTCGGCTTCATCTCATCCAAGTTCGGCCTCTTTCGGGATAGTGCATTCCACCATGAAGTCTGCTAATATCTGGACTTTTATCATCAGTCGAGGTCGATAGTCGATGTTGAACTCCGTGAGCTCAACTGCCCATTTCGCTATCCTCCCAGAGGCATCCGCTCAATGCAGAACCGCCTTGATCGGCTGGTCGGTGAGCAGTGTTATGGTGTGTCCTTGAAAGTAAGGTCGGAACCTTCGAAATGTAATCAACAAGGCATAAGTTAGTTTCTCTAACTTAGTATACCTGGTTTCGGTATCTCTCAATACTCAGCTTATGTAGTAGATCGGCCGTTGAATTTTTGCTTCTTTCTTAATCAGAATTGCTGCGAGAGCCACAGGGGAGACCGTCAAGTACAGAAACAACTCCTCTCCAGGCTCGAGCTTTGCCAATAGTGGAGATAAGTCGAGGTAGTTCTTCAGTTCTTCGAATGCTTGCTGACATCCAACGGTCCAATAGAAGTTCTTCGACTGCCTGAGGGTCTGAAAGAAAGGTAGGCACCGCTCGGCTGATCTTGAGACGAAGCAATTTAGAGCCGCTACTCTCCCAGTAAGGCGCTGAACTTCCTTTATTGATTTTGGGGCGGTCATTTCCTGGATGGCACAAATCTTTTTTGGATTTGCTTCGATCACGCACCCTGATACCATAAAGCCCAAGAATTTTTCTGAGACTACTCCAAAAGTGCACTTGGCTGGGTTCAGCTTCATCTTGTATTTTCGAAGGGTGCTGAAGGTCTCCTCAAGGTCGGTGATGTGGTTCATTGAGGATTTACTTTTTATGAGCATATCATCCACATAGACCTCTATGTTGCGGCCGATCTGCTCTTTGAAGATCTTGTTTACCAGTCGCTGATAGGTCGTCCCTGTATTTTTTAGGTCAAAAGGCATGACTCTGTAACAATAAAGGCCACGGTTAGTAATAAAAGCAGTTTTTTCTTCATCCTCTGATGCCATCCTGATTTGATTGTAGCCGAAGAATGCATCCATGAAACTGAGAAGCTCGTAGCTCGAGGTTGCATCCACTAATTGGTCGATTCTGGGTAGAGGGTAACTATTCTTCGGACAGGCTTTATTCAGCTTTTTGAAGTCTATGCACATCCTCCATTTACCGTTCACCTTCTTAACCAGGACCACATTGGAAACCCAGCTCGGATAGTTGACCTCTCTGATGAACCCAGCTTTCAGGAGTTTATCAACTTCCTCAGCTATTGCCATTTGTCTTTTCGGTGCATGACTTTGAACTTTCTTCTTTATCGATTGGTGTTTGGGATCAACAGCCAGACGGTGTTCCATAACTTCAGCATCGATCCCTGGCATGTCCGTCGGAGCCCAAGCGAAAACATCGACATTCTTTTGTAGAAAATTGATAAGCTGTGTCCGCACCTCTTTCCCCAAGTTGGAGCCGATCTTCACCATGTGCTCTTCATTCCCATCATTCAAAAGAATTAAGATAAGATCTTCTATTGGCTCACCCCATTCTTCAGTCAGGTCATCGCGGGTGTCCAATCCATCAACCAGACAGGGGTCAGGCTGACCACTTCTTTGTAGGGCTAATTATAGCAATGTCTTACCAGGGCTTGATCTCCTCTGACTTCTCTGACCCCCTGGCTAGTAGAAAATTTCAATTTCAAATGGTAGGTCGATACTACAGCTCAAAGGGTATTGAGGCCAGATCGATCGAGAATTGCGTTGTAGGCAGACGGCGCCCTCACTATCAAAAAATCTACTAGTGCTCTAGATTATTTTGGATACCAACCTGCAACTACAGTCAAAGTTATTACTCCCTCCACTGGCACAGCATCATCAGTAAACCCTACCAACGGGGAGCTAATCGGCCCTAACCGACCATCAGGGATGGACATTTTTAAAAATGCATCGTAAAATAAAATATCGATCGAGCTTTCACTATCAACAAGAATGTGGCGTACATCATAATCAGCAATATTTAAAAAAACTACAACCACATCATTATGGGAGAATTAGATCTCCTGGGTGTCTTCTTCAGTAAAGGTTATAGGTCCTTCAATTCTTTGCCGCTTGAGCGGTCCGACCGATCCACTAGCCACTCTCCTCTGGGGCCCTCCAGAGATGGTGTTGATGATCTCGATTGGAGGTCGATCTCCAGGCTGTTCTTCCCTCCTTGGCGGCTCCGGTTGTGGTAGGGCTCTCGACCGATCCTCCCTACCTTCAGGCTGACGTCGGATGAATCTGTCGAGCTGACCCCGCCTTATGAGCTCCCCAATTTTGTCTCAGAGCTGAATGCATTCCTCCGTGTCGTGGCCGTGGTCACGATGATAGAGGCAGAATTTATTTAGGTTGCACTTTCTGGGGTACGAGCGCATCCTTTCTAGCCTCGACAGCTGCTCCCTGACCTCCATCAGCACCTGGGCTTTTGGAGCATTGAGAGGGGCGTAGCTATGGAATCTTTCTGGGGGAGAGCTCTGTCGAACTCTGCGATCCGGGCTCCTCTGCTTACGAGCTCGAGGAGGAGTCCAGACGCACCTATGTCCGGAAGGAGTTTGAGAATGTGGCTGAGCTTCACTTGGTCCTTTTTCAGCTGCGGGCTTGCTGGAGCCACCCGCCTGTCGCTCCTTTGCGACCTCCTCATCCTTCAACTTGAAGGCTTCCTCTACTCGGGCATATCCTTCGGCCCGAGACAGCAAATCAGCGAAGTCCATGGGATACTTCTTCTCGAGGGAGAATAGAAGATCATTCTTTTGAAGACCGCTCTTTAGGGCGGCCGTTGCAACCGATTGGTCCAAGTTTCGGACCTCCAATGTGGTGGTGTTAAATTGGTTGACATAGGATCAGATGGACTCTCCCTCCTTCTGCTTGATGTTGATAAGGGACTCCGAACCTCTCCAGGGATGCTGGCTGCTAACAAAATGAGCCACAAACTGATGGCTCATCTGATCAAAGGAAAAGATAGTACCCAGCTTCAGCGTCGAGTACTAGTTCCTTGCTGCTCCCTTCAGAGTGGATGGGAAAGCTTAGCACAGGATGGCGTCTGGCACGCCATGGAGCAGCATCATTATCCGGAAGGCCTCCAGGTGATCAACCAGATCCGAGGTCCCATCGTAGCTTTCGAATTGGGAGAGCTTGAAGTTTGGCGGGATAGGTTTCTGCATGATTATTTGAGAGAAAGGAGGGTCAGTATAGATGTCCTCACCATAAGCAGGGGGAGCATGGCAGAGCTCTTCGATCCGTCGGTTCATCTCCTAGAACCTTTGATCCAGGAGATCCTCTCGACTGTGAGTCTCGAGGGTCTTCTGGTAGAATGGAGGTAGGGATCCTCCAAGGGTGGAATCGTGATCAGACTGAGGGCTCTTCAACCTCGGATTCTCTTTTTCGGAGAAGATAGGGCGACTGGCCCAAGTGGCCTGCCCTACCATCGGATTTTGGAACTCCGATGATGCTCTTTCCAACCGCACTGATGCCTGCGGCTATTGCTGCTGCTGCTGCATGGCCTACACTGCTTCGGTGAGGCCTCTGACCTGCTGAACCAGCAGGTCGAACTGCTCCATGCCGACTGTCATTGTCGGAGGAGGAGCCTGAAAAATGGGAGACGAGGCCGGATCTTGCGGAGCTCACTGAGATCTGGCCGCGGAGGCTGTGGATCGCCTGGTGGATGCCTTTCGAGGAGGCATCAGATGGAGATCTAGAAGGAGAAGGAGAAGAGGATGTCAGAGAAGATGGCCGGAGATAGTCCCGTTGAGCACTCCTTTAAGAATAAGGGTACTGCGAAGACACGTCGCCCTTCCTCTAGTGTCAATTTTGTTGGTGTAAAATTCTACCGAAGCTGGAGAAGCTGGAGTTGGGATGACCGCGGCCACTGTCGAGACCTACAAGGGAAGTCTAAATCAGAGTTGGGGGTACTCCGGCAAGACCCTCTGATGCTCAAGTCAGTACTCTACTTCAACAGAAATGGAGTGCTCAAGTAGAAATTTTTGCAGAGTTTTAAGATAGAGTTTAGAGCTTAGAGAAGAATGTATTTGGGGGTCCCTTTTTATAGATGGAGAGTGTAACAATTGACAGTGATGTCTGTAACCGCCTGGTAGTGGGCCGTTCAGAGCCACGCGAAGTTTGTTATGGAGAGTAGTGGCATCAGGGGCCGTTCAGGGCCACGTAGAGTTTGTTACGAAGAGTGGAGTGGTATCCATTGTCATGACTTGCCAGAGAGTGGTGGAGCCACGTGGAATCCGTTGTAGTGAGTGGAGCAAGGTAGTGGCCATTGTCGTGACTTACCAGAGAGTTCAGATCTGTCGGCTGAAGCTCGGTTGGGATGTCTGATGGAGCGGAATGGCTCTCTATCTCGTCGATCTGGGACAACCTCAGAAACATCCGAGGTTGTGGCAGGTCTACTGTTGTTGGGTGCCCAGAGCACTGATGCTACAGGCGGGAACCATCTGCTGTAGAAGCTCAGACGGGGACTTTCTGTTGGAGAAGTCCGATTTCATGAAGAATCTGGCGGAGGGTCGGCTGGAGGTGGACTTCGGATGGCGTTGAGGAGATCCGTCCGCTGGAGGAGTCAGGGGATCTTGTGGAAGTCTGGATGGTATTGTTGAAGTTTGACTGACGCTATTGAAGGTTGATGGCTGGGGAGGTTCGGCAGACACCAGAGGTGATCGGCCGTTGTAGAAATTCAGCTGCTGGAGCCCGTCTGTTGTGGAAGCTCGTCCGAAATCCATCTGCTATGGAAGTTCGAACGGAGCCCGATTCTTGCAGAAGGCTGAAAGGAGGCCACTTATTGTAGAAGCTCGATCGAAGATCGATTGTCGTGAAAGCTCAGAGTAGTGACCTGGCCGGTGGAGCCTGTCCTGTTGTAGAAGCTCGTCTAGGATCTGGAGTAGATATCCGAAGTAGACCGCCTGCAGTAGGAGTTTGGAGTAGACTGCTTGCTGTAGAAGTTTGACTCTCGTAGGAGCTCAGGTGGAATCCAGAAGATGGTCGACCATCATAGAAATTTGGATGGAGTCTGGTTACTATAGAAATCGCATCGTCGGAGAAGCTCGGATATTGATGATGTTCGGAAGAAGTTCAGAATAGGGTCATCCGCGGTCGGAAGGAGTCTGGGAGGGATTCGGAGAATAGTTGATCACTGTAGAAGGTCGGCTGATAGTGAAGCCCAGAGAGCCTTTGGAGCGGCCCGATGGATGAATGGAGAAGCTCATTGTCGGAGAAGTCTGAATGGTATTATGGAAGCTCGGACGGTCGAGGGGGTTCAGAAAGATGTCACACAAGGTCGAAAGCCAAAAAAGTCCTGGAAGGGTCGGTCTTTTACAAACTTCGGCTGGGAGTATTTTATACCCAACACTAGTGTCTCCACACCATTCGGTTAGAGGACAACCAACGTATAAGGCACACAATGATCTACACTTGATATCGCTATAATCCTAGTAATAGCGTATCATTTGGTCGTGAACCAATTTAAAGACTACACGATAAATCCTCCTTTATCGATCAAAGTAGTCCTAAGGACTTCATCACAATATAGAAGTTTATTAGAAGATGTAACCTCATGATGAAATATGTCAAATAATTTTTATTATTTATCAATTCATATATAATTATTGTTAGCACAATCATCACATGATTGACTTTAGGACACATTTCCCAACAAGCATGAGATGTTTATCCTAAAATCAGTTTGTTCAAGTATTGAACATCTGATTTAATTTTTGTATGGTGTGATCTTTTAGGAAAAGATTCTTAAAGAGATCCTAGTGGAGGTCATGAAGGTATACAAGCGATGGTGCAATCAGTTCTTACGAAAGACAATTAGCAGCGCACTTAGGAAGAAAGCTGCAGCACCATTATGAATTGAAAAGGGCCCTGATCAATCCCATATGGATCATCATTGGAGGGCTTCTACTTTGGAATCTCATGGAGATATCAAGATTATCAGTTCGTGATCTTCATGATGGTATATGACTTCCGATCTTCTCTTGATATGTATGATTTTGATATTTGATTGTAATCATCAAGGGGTTCCTAGGGTTTTGTGTTTCAATGTTCTTGTTTAATTGTTAAACTATGTTTTCAATTATTGAATGCATATTAAAAATTTTAAAATTCATATGTTGTTGCATCACCGAAACCCAACAGTTGTGACAACAGCCACACTTTTATTCCCTATAATGTAGGGACATCATTCTCAATTAAGAGAACGCCATCTACATACAACATAAGAAATAGAATTATTGAACCATTTGCCCACTTAGATATGCAGGATTCTTCTCCATTCCTAATGAAGCTATACGTTTTGATCACCTTATCAAAATATATGTTCCAACTCTGAGATGCTTGCTTCAATCTATAAATGGATCTCTGAAGCTTGTACACCTTGGACTCATCTATGGATGTGAACCCTTCAAGTTGTATCATTTACACCTCTTTGTTCAGCTCTCTATTTAGGAAAGCTATCTTCACATCTATCTGTTAGATTTCATAGTCTAGGTATGCTGCTATTGCAAGCATGATCCGAATAGATTTGAGTATTGCCACAGGAGAAAATATCTCGTCATAGTCAGTACCAAAATGCTGACGATAATCCTTGACAACCAAACGGGCTTTATAAGTCTCCACCTTTCTGTCTGCACCCCTTTTCTTCTTGAAGATCCACTTACATCCTATGGATTTAACCCCTTCAGATGGGTCAACCAATATCTATACATCATTGACCTTCATGGATTCTATTTTAGATTTTATGGCTTCAAGCTATTTGTTAGAGTCAGACCTCTACATTGCATCCATGTAGGTGATCGGATCCTCATTATTCTCATCGAGTTCAATAGGATCCCCATTCTGGATCAAAAAATCTAAGTATCTATCCGACTGATATGGTACTCTACCTGATCGCCTTAAGAATGTTTGTGTATTGAGTTTCAGATTTGATCTCATCAAATTCAGTTCAGATTCAATCATTGATGTCGGTTCTTCTATTTATCGAACTTCATCAAGTTCGATTTTAGAGGCACTTATTCCTTCACTAAGAAATTTTTTTTTTTCAAAAAATGTATCTTATTGCTGACAAACACCTTTTGTTCAGTAGGTAGGTAAAAGTAATATCCCCTTATTTTTTTGGGGTACCCTATGAAATTATACTTATCGGACCTAGGACGGAGCTTGTCAGTTTGTAATCATTTAATATAAGCCGGACATCCCCAGACCCTAAAGTAAGAGAGGTTTGGCCTACGTCCTGACCATATCTCATATGATGTCTTACTAATTGACTTGCTTGATACATTATTGAGCACAAAATAGGCTATTTCAAGTGTATATCCCCAAAAAGAGTTGACAGAGTTGCAAACCCCATCATAGACTGAACTATGTCCAACAAGGTTCGATTCCTCCTTTCTGAGATGCCATTATGCTGTGATGTCTCTGGAGGGCTTTATTGAAAGAGAATTTTATTCTCTCCTAGATATGTCAGAAATTCACTAGAGATAATTCACCACCTCGATCAGATCAAAGAGTTTTAATATTTTTTTTAGTTTGTTTCTTTACTTCATTATGGAACCATTTGAATATTTCAAACGATTCAAATTTGTGTTTCATCAAGTAGACGTACCTATATCTAAATAGGTCATCTATGAATGTAATGAAATAGCTATATCCTCCTTTAGCATATGTGCTCATGGGTCCACATACATCAGTATGTGTCAGACCCAGCACATCACTGGCTCGTTCATCTTTTTCAGTAAAAGATGACTTGGTCATCTTTTCAAGCAAACAAGACTTACAGGTAGGTAACGATTCATAATCATCTTTATCAAGAATTCTTTCTTGAGCTAATTTGTTCATCCTGTTCTTGTTGATATGATCTAACCTACAATGCCAAAGATAAGCATCTATGCATCATCTATTCTAGGATATTTATTTGAAATGTACATTATATTGGCCTAGATACAACATAAATATCATTGTTCAATTATCCACACAAAATTGTAACACCATTCAAAATGATATTACAAAAAAAAAATTATATTGATATTTCATAATTGAAATTAGCCAAGAGACCTACAAAAATAATATTTAAAAGAAAACTAGAACAATAATGACATTCATCAAGAACAATGTAATGAGACTCGAATACAAGCTTGATGATTCCTAAGGTTAGAACTAGAACTGATTTTTCATCTCTAACGTTCAGGAATCTCTCACCATCTCCTAATCTCTTAATGATCTGAAGACCCTGCAATGAATTGCAAATGTGAATAGAGCTATTGATATCAAATACCCAGGTCATTGTATCAAAAAGAGAGAAGTTACAAGGTGTTATCACATAAGTACCTTGTCCAGCAACCGATTGCTGCTTTTTTTTTGGCCTGTTTGGATCAAGAAAAGCGATATACTAAAGACAATTCCTCTTCCAGTGATCCTGCTTCTTACAAAAGAAGCACTCTACCTGACTTTGATCAGCCTTGAACTTGAGTTTCTGGGACTGACTCCCAGTATCCGGCACCTTATTCTTTTTCTTTTTTTTCTTTCTTAAAGGGATGATGACTACCCGAAAAAGATCCTCCCACTAAATTTATCATCTCGTTATGGAACTAATGATCCTTCTCAAAAGTCTGTAGCAACCCCAATAGACCATGGTAGTTGACTACAGGCTTTGTCATTCTAAAATGACTGAGGAACGACAGGTAGGACTTGGGTAGGGAGTTCAGAATCGCATCCTTCCCCAGCTGTTCGTGCAAGGGAAAGCCGAGTTTGCTCAATTTTTCAATCTACTCGATCATATACAATACATGATCAATAACAGATGCACCCTCCCTCATCCGAATGTTGAAAATGATGCAACTAGTTTTGTATCGCTCAAAGTCATCAGGAGTATCAAAAGAATCCTTCAACACTTAAAGCATTTCCTCTGGTTGAGCTTCTTCAAATTTTCAACTGAACTCATCTTTCATAAAGGCTCATATAATACAACAAACTATGGTGCGATCATTGAGCTACTTCAAATAAGTATCTCAGACCGCACCTTGGGCATTGGGAGCAGGCTTCTCAGGTGCGAGATCTGTTATCACATAAAGGATCCTTTTGTGCTCCAAATTATCTTTAATTTTCGATACTAATTATCAAAATTCAGTCCGATAAATTTCTCACTGTCCAACAGTAATCGGAGTGACAAGTTTGAGGCCATATCTGCACACACAAGGCAAACACGAAACTTAATTAGTATATGAATTTGTTGATCCTAAAGATATATACTTTAGTCTAAAGGTCCTCTCATTATTTTATACGAATTGATAGCCTCTATCTCCAATTCAAGAAATTATTTTAATTCCTTAATGGGTACTATAATTCACACAGACTACATATAGGTCCGAAGATGGCTCGGTCAACCTATATGCACCCATGGATAGGTTCTCAATCAATTATTTCTTCAAATAACTTTTAGTATTTAATTTAGTCCCAGATTTCATTTCAGTAGGTGATGGGCCTCCACTGAAAGTTTCGGTTAGGTCAAACTATTAACATGAACCCACTCAATGATTCTACCTAATGAGTGATCAGATCCGAGAATGCCTCGATCAATCCAACCATCATCAAATAGTTCAAAGAGTCATCATATGATGAATGATAATTCCATTATTCAGAGTGAACACCAGACAGATGGCGCCTGCAATGTCAATCATAAATAATGGATCCATTACCATTCACCTTAATGAGAGGCTATGATCTAGTTATCACTATAACTAGCTCATTTTAGGGACCAAATAATTTAGAGAATTTAGTCAGTTTAGAGAAAAAGAGAGAAGAAAAGATCAATTAGTAGACCACAATCCTTCCACTGACTTCACCAAGTCATTGAATAGGATTAGATTATGCTGATTGAACTGGCACCTAGATCAGTCACACTGATCAACTTTAATGGCATGGACTAACTCGAATCACTTAATGATCTAATCAAAATTTAGTTCACCAAATTAGCCAGGTAAGTAAGATCGGTGGGAGAGTTTGCTAAGCTTACTTTAGACACCATCGAAATGGTCAGGTAAGCCACTCTCAATTAAAAACCATCAGTCGAAATACCAAACTTACCTTAGACACCAATTGGTTGACTAGTTTTGATTTGATCAACCTAATGATTCGGATTCAAAGACTAAGCCACAATTAAGGTCCATTTGGTCTAATCAAAGATATGGACTTGACCATCTATAGTTATTGTATTAGAAAAATCTTAATTAATTTAATTCAATATTTGGTTAGACTTAATCAATTTCTCTACATGGTCAATTAATTTTTTGATTCTAACTTTAGGTCTAATCCAATTAAAGAGAAGGACCTGATTTGAGCTAACCCATGCTCTATATTTTATGTAATGTCATTAGATCTAAATCACAATTCTAGATCTATGAAGTTTCTCTATATTTTATATAATGTCATTAGATCTAAATCACAATTCTAGATCTATGGAGTTTAACACTTAATTCTTAATTAAATTTTGCATCAACATGGTTAAGGTTTTGAAAATAATTTTTCATGTAAATTTTTTTCATCAAATCATAAAAACTTTTAGATCAAATCTAAATTTTTATGATTTTAAATCAAAATAATTTTGATTAATCAAGATTAGATGTAACTAGTTTTTTCATAATTTGCATCACATACAACAACACCTAGGATTTCAAGATCTAGGATTTTGCAAGAAAGTAATTTTTTTTTCACTTTTTTCTTCATGGGACCTCACAGTGGCACCCCTATGCATTGTGAAGAGCACCCTATTGAATGGGAGGAGAGAATCGTGAAATTCTACTAGCTCCTATGATCGGACGGCTTGGTGATTACCCAATCCGAGTATTTTGCTACTCAAAATATTTAATCTAAATAGATGATAATCAGATCTAAAAATAAACTAATTTAGATTTAATCTAAATCATAAATAATCAGATCAAATAAAAAAAATTAGATCTAAAGTCATATTAATTCATATCAAAATAATCTGGCTCTGATACCAGTTGAAGAAAATATGTGGTAGTGTAGTACATACAATTCTAAAATTTTATACAGTGAAAATAATAGATTAAATGATTTAATCCTAATCATATGTATAAGATTCTATCTTAGACTACTACATTAGGATCTTTGATATGAAAATATGTACTTTAGATCTGAAAATAAAAATCACATCGATCTCATCAATACTGAAATTCTAGATCTAACTATTAGATCTACTATAGGAATCAAAACAGGTTAGAGATCGTTACAAAACAAATTTGATCTTGATCTTCTCTAGTCCAATGGTTGGAGAAGGTGTTCTTCAGATCACTCACAACCACACGGAGTTGTCTGGCCTCTACAAGAAGATCTACACGAAGACAGGCACAGATCAGGGACTTAGAGGTGCTAGCCTGCAGGCAACTTCGACAGCTAATTTATTCCTCCTTCTTCAAATACCTTGAATACTTTAAAGCAAGAGAGGATCAAGAAGAAGAATAGAGGAGGAGGAAAAAAGGCTCTAAAAATAAAAAATACTAAGGGAATGATCATGGGACGTCCAAGAGAGAGGACCCCTTTTATAGACTAGGAATTAGGGCTTTCCAAAGAAGGGCACCAAGAGTCAATGCCAAAACCTCCTTTTGGCATCCCAAAAAATTTTAAAAAAATTATTAAAATGTAGAGAAGGATTATAAAGTCTTACACACCAAAAAATTCACTAAGAAAAATAACAAAAAAATTAATATGAGGCTAAAAATATTCTTTATACGAAATATCTCTTTCCTAGTTTATCTCTTATCTCTAATTCAGATTGCATTCGAATTAGGAAAGAAATAATATTATGACTTATTAGTTATAGCCACCTATTTTTATTGAATCCTCTATCATGATGCCAAAAATCACAATCCAAATCCAATTAGGTGTGGAGAAATTGGTATGGATCTAGGTGTGGAGCAAAAGATAAGGATAGAGTCCTAATTGACAAGGACTCTTCATTTTCAATTCTGATTCTAATCCAAATTAAATTTGGATTGAACCCACTAATATAAATGAATCTAATCCAATTAGAAATCTAAATATCTCATCAAATTTCTAATCTAATTAAGAATTAACCAAGTCAAAACCCTGATCGAATCAGGATCAAATTTTTCTTGTAATCAGGCTTGATCATATCAAACCCAATCAGAGTCGAACTGAATCTAATTCAATCAGACTTGTTCCAAAGCTCTTTACTCAATCAAATTGAGTCAATTAATAATTTAATTACTAATTAATTTTTTAAAATTAGTAGAGTCTCAGTCCCAGTGGGACTCTCCCCTAGAGTCCTAATCCGAGTAGGACTCTTCACCAGAGTCACAATCCAATTGGACTCTTCAGCCATCAGATCTGATCAAATCTTCTAATGCGTGTAACCCTATAGGTTTGAACCTAATTTTATATTATAGAAATAATTTTCTATACTAATTGATATAACCATCTAGCAATGATGATCGAACGACTAGATAGGTCGAAGAATTGCAAAGCAACCTTTTAGAACCTACTGACGTATGGTTACCATATAATTCATTCCTTTGACCCAAATGCTCAAGGCGACCTAGAATTTAACTGTCAATCCTAATTTAGTTGGTCATATTGTATTTCAATTTTTCAAATCTATCTCATGGATTATCCTGGCCAAGGTTTTATTATATTGAAATACACTGATGCATATCTCCTACTAATTCAGAGGGATCAATTCTATCTTGACTCACACACCAACTTGATAAGTACTTGACTACACCCAGTAGCCTTCTGATACTAAGTTAAAAATTTAGATAATATGATACTAAAGTACAGTGTGTTGCTTACAAATCACCGTGATGATCTCAGATCAGAGGGACACTTATACCCATATCCTTCATGAGCTACTCTTGATAGTAGAGTGCTCAGCACATGGTCACGTTCGATGCGAATGTACTCCTATATTCCATCTACATGTCATAACAATGTCTCTACACTCTCTGGTTAAGAGAACAACTAACTCATATGGTACACAACGACCTATATTTGATATCGCTATCGTCTTAGTAATAGCGTATCATTTGGTCGCGAATATTTTTAAAGACTTAACGATAAATCCTCTTTTGTTGATTAATCATAGTCCTAAGGACTTCATTAGAATACAAGAGTTCAAAGATGAATAATTTATAATAAAATTATCAAATAATTTTTATTAATAAAAATTTATATATAATTTACAAGATGAGCACACTCGTCTAACAATTAACTTTGAGACATATTTCCCAATAAGGAGTCTCCCCGTTGCTTTCCTTAGATACCAATAAATTGGCCAGATCAGCTAACAAAATCAATTAAATAATCACCTCTTAATTACTTGCCTTAGACACCAATAGGTCAATTGGTCCAAATAGGATAGCTCAAGTGAATCAAGCTCAAGCCATCAAGCCGAATTAGGTCCGTAGTTTAATCGATTCTACATATGGGATTTAATCGATTTGATCAACAATAATTGTATGATCATATAACTTAATTGATCTAATCATAATCAACACTTGACTTGATTTGATCAATTACTTAATCGAATTAAATCCATAACGTTCAAATCAAAAATCTTAGATGCAATCTAATTACATGACCAAATTTTTGATTTTTTCATAACCAAAACCCTCATGCATAAACACAAATTTCATATTTTAAAACTAAATTTTAGATCTAAATTCTTTATATGAAAGATAAGTTTTAAATTATGAAACTAATTTTTAGATTTAACATTCAAACATATATCTCATATATGTATGTAAAATTCAGATCTAAACTAAAATTTTGATCATAACATGATATCATATATTTCATATACAAATCATAAATCATATTGAGAATAATTTTTTAACCTAAATATGTAATCATATATTTTATATATGAATCATAAATTAGGTCAAATAAAATTTTAGATTTATGCATGCATCTACGTATCACATAATTATGAACTAGAAACCGTTCTAGAACAAAATTTAGATTTATGCATGCTTTTACATATCAACTATATATTTTAAAATTAAATTTAAAATAAATTTTAGATTTAAAATATTCATCCATATATCTCATGTATCACAAAATAATTAGATTTTGAAACTTCTTTCAAAATATGTATATCAATTTCATGCATATGAAATCTATGGCTTTGATACCACTGTTGGAATTTTAATGTCGGGGCATGCATGTATGTTTCAAATTTTTTTTTCTAAATATTATAATAGAATAGAAGATTAAAATATATTCTAATCTACATCATACATGCATAAAATATAAATCACTAGGATCTACTTCATATGCTGAAATTGAATATATACTGAAATTGAATATGTGATCGAATCACATACCTGTTTCGCAAATTCTTTCTTCAAATCTAGATCTAGAAGAGAATGTTAAATTTAGATACTGACTTGATTTGATCTAATCATAATCAACACTTGACTTGATTTGATCAATTACTTAATCGAATTAAATCCATAATGTTCAAATCAAAAATCTTAGATGCAATCTAATTACATGACCAAATTTTTGATTTTTTCATAACCAAAACCCTCATGCATAAACACAAATTTCATATTTTAAAATTAAATTTTAGATCTAAATTCTTTATATCAAAGATAAGTTTTAAATTATGAAACTAATTTTTAGATTTAACATTCAAACATATATCTAGATCAAGAAAAGGATCAAATTCGTGATCAACTCTTTGATCCTTTTCTTGATCTTCTTCTTTCCTTCTTCTCTTGCTTTTCTTCCCTAGATTATGGAGTAACTAGGGACTAAAAATCAGCAAGTAATAGGAGATGCCCAAACACCTTTGGGCGTTGAAGATGGAGGACGCTTAAGGTATGGGCATTGGATCTCCAAGGGAGAAGAGAAAAGGGGGCGTGGGCTCTCCAAGAGGGGGCATGGTGCTACTGGTTGAAGTGCCTAGAGACCTTATAGAAGATCCCTTTAAATAGACATAAGGTTTGAATCTTATTCAAAACTAAATAACTACTTAATACAACTCCTACTTGCATTAGGAATCCTTATTCTTTTAGTTATTTGACTCCCTCTAGGAAATCCATTAGGTGTCAACTATTAGAGCCTTTGCACCCACAAAAATACACCCCACTTTGCACCCATGGGATGCCCCATAATAATTCTACATGCCCTCTAATAGGTGAATGCATCCAACTTGATCAAATCAAGTGGCATCCAATGAAAACTATCAAGAAAATTAATTAAGGACTTAAACCCTTAATTCATTTGATCCAAAATCTTAGATACCTAACAATTGGAGCTCAATGAATCAAGTCATTTAGGTTATTAGCAGATAATTAATTTAAATTAATCTTATCAAATAAAAAATTCAAATATAAAGAGAAAATTGGGTCCAACCATGTGCTAGCAAGGTTATCTTGAACGCAATAGAGTTTCTCTAAACCCAATTGAGACTTCATAAGCCTAATTGCTTATTCCAAGTCTAATCCCTTTGTTGCATGACTCCATAGGTTCAATTCTATCTGGTAGTAAGATATATAATAATCTCTATCATTGTATCATTGAAACTCTTTTCAATGGATCGAAATAATTTTGCTCTAACTCATCAAGGACTGTCGATTCTGAGCAATCGTAGTGAGCTCTCACAATCCATCAGTGACACCTAGCAGTATGTAGTGGCAACCTAGTAGAATCGAAAAAGAACCTCAAGGTGTAGTTCATGTGTGATTCAGCCCCTCTATCGTGAGTCCTGATTAGATGACAGGTCATGGATAAATCGTCAAACCTCATCATCAGTCATATGATAGATTCGATCAGCTCAAGTTTAATTGTGATCCTTATAAAAAAATTTTTTCATCAATCACACTGCTATGGCCACAGACTCTCGAACTTAGCCTCTCAAATCTCATAGGACTATTTTTTTCTATCAAGATCGATAGATTCTATCTTGATGCACATCCTGCTCCTACAGTGGACCAACTGTCATCAACATCCACTACAAGAGCTCATTGAGATCATAGTTATATGTTAGTCAAACTTTAGCAGCCTTACTGCAAGTAGTCATACCATCATAGGTCAAAGGATTATTCACACAACTACAATATCAAGATCATCACTGACGATCGAATAGAAATCTAAGTGATCTCTCATATGGTCACGCTCAGTACTAATTATTCTCTAACAACTACTCACATTCGTCACTCAGTATCTCTATACTGTAGATCAGAGACTCATCTATCTCGAAGAAAGTGATCTGTGCGTCGGTCTATTCAGATCGATCATCATCCTCATAATGATACTATGATCGAAAGTATTTAAGAATTAAATACATGTATCTAATTCTCAATACTTTGAGAATATGTATCGAAATGTTTATTCTATGGATGATTCAAGGACACATCACACTTGAATGAAAATTAAACTTGCCCTTTTATTGATCAAATCAATGTATTAAGTATAAAATTGTATCCTAACTTTATTATAATTGATGTATCTTAAATTTACCACAAATGCACAGTGTGCAATGTAACACGTCCGACGAGTAGGGTCGATCCCATGAGAAATTGAGTTTTAAACTGTATGCAAATATTTACTCAGATGATTTTAAAGAAAGAGAAGAGAGATTGTTTGTTCGATTACTAACTATCAAAATAATAAATTAATTAATTATAAAGATAAATAATCTAAAAGATCTAGGACTTTTGAATCCATTGGACCAATGAATTAGAGAGTCTTTTTACGGTTTCTCTTATAATGTCCTTTGATTAAAGTGTAAAATATGAACAAGCATGGATCATGAAGAGATTTAACTCAACTATGATCCATCAAGCATTTCGCTTTCACCCTAATCAAGAGACTCTTTCTTTTTTCATTTCTCTTATATTACCCAAGTATGAACCATGAAGGAATTCTGACCTAATTATAATCCATCAAAGTTTTCACAAGGTAAAAGAGAGAAAAGATTTAAAAATTTATGAGTCTTCTACCAATCATCCCCTCTTGCACCGAATCAAGTATGACCTATGAAGGGATTCTGACCCAACAATAGCCCATCAACTCTCTTGGTAAGAGAGATGAAGAGAGAAAGACTCTAAAAATTAACAGCTTAAAAAGAGATATTCAAAGAAAAAAGCTTTTATTCATGGTCTAGCTTCATCGCAAATCCCAGAAGGATTACTTAGCCAGACAGTTGATTTGAAATCTTAAAAAATAAAATAAAATCTTATTCTACTTGCTGGAATTAACTTGTGAAAATTAAAAATTATAAAATTAAAATATGTAGAAATTTAAACTACTTTATTGCAGAAATTAAAATTATAGAAATAAAAAAAAAATTAATTTATTGCTGAATAAAAATTTTGATACAAAATTTTTAACTCTTAAGCCATTAATAAGGCTTGGAGTTGGAACAAAAAAAAAAAAATTCTTATAGAACTTGACTTCTCTCTCTCTTGGCTTGGGGCTGACCTCTCCCTGGCTGACTCTCCTTCTTGTATGGTGGAAAGGTGGAAGAAAGTGAAAACAAGATGGCTAAAAAATTTAAAAAATGTATATGCCTGCTTGTCACACAGGTTTCTAACAAAAATTATGATGTGGAGGGAGATATCTTAGAGTAGAGGTATTAGGCTTTATTTATAGGTGTTAGGAGAGAGAAAATTTTATGCTTTTCTGATGTGAGACTAACGAAAGGATGCATCCTAAGAAAATGGATGGATGAGATGAAGTGGTAAGGAGGCTTAGATGGATGAGGTGAAGAGGATGGAATGGTATATTTTTTCTAAAATAATTTTTTTTTCCCCATGCGCTGCCTTCTTTCTTTCTCTATTTTCATTGGCTTCCATGCGCCCGCATCGCACCCATGCGTAGCTTCATTCCGTGTCCAATTCGCACAGGCTGTTCGTGAACCGTGCCAAGCTTACGCTCCACGCGTGCAAATTTGACATCATGTTCTGCCACAACGATTGAATTTCGAAACCCATGATCCACTATATGTTGAAGCTCCAACGTGTTCTTCATGCATTGAAATAAGCTGACTCCATGGACTCCATGTGCTGTAAGCCACGTTCAGGCATTCCCCACAAGAATTCTTCCTTTTTTAAGATGTTGCTGTAGCTTTCTCACGTGGCTCACTAGATTTCTCATGGACCATTCCCCACAAGAATTCTTCTTTTTTTTTAAGATGTTGCTGTAGCTTTCTCACGTGGCTCACTAGATTTCTCATGGACCAAATGGTCCATAATAGACCACGAGCTTATAGATTGATTCGATAGATTTTCGACTTTGAATTTAAATTCATTTTAACTCCATTTTTGGTCCCGTTTGATTTTTTTAAACCTGCAGATCGGGCTCTTCATGTTGGTACACCTCTTTCCTACAAAATATATGAAGAAGCATCAATTTTAAAAAAATAAAGATAACTTGATCCATAAATTAATATTTCTATGGGCAAATTTATACACTAATCAACAATGTATCAGCTATATTGACTTTTAGGATATACATCTAATATTTCGGACTTCGTGGCTCAGAGCTATTTATCAAAGTCGAACCTCTGTATGGCATCCATATAGATGATCAGATTTTCATTGCTCTTATCGAGTTCAACAGGATCATGTTTCGGACCTAGAAACTGAAGTATCTATCCAGTTGATGCAGTACTCTATCGGATCTTCTTAATATTGCCTCTACAACGGACTTCGAATTTGATCTAATCAAATCTAGTTCTATGAGTTCACTAGATTATGTCGGTTCTTCTATCTTTCGAACTTCATAAGTTCAACTTTAGAGATATCAGTTCCTTTACAAAAGAACTCCTTTTTTAAAAAGAATACCGAATAACTTTTATTCTTTAGTAAGGTAGAAGTAATATCCTCTAGCTTGCTTGGGGTATCCTACAAAATAATACTTATCAGATCAGGATCCAAGCTTATCGGTCTACAAACTCTTGACAAAAATCGGACAATCCTAGACCCTAAGGTAAGAGAGTATCGGCCTACACCTAGTTCATATCTTATATGGTATCTTTGCGACTAATTTTCTCGAAATTCTATTCAGAATATGACAAGCAGTTTCAAGCACATAACCCCAAAAAGAGACGGGTAGACTTGCAAATCCTATCATAGACTGAACTACTCTAACAAAATCGATTCTGCTGAGAGAGAATTTCATTCTCTTCTACATATGTCCAAAAATTATCGAAAAAGTATTCTCCTCCTCGATCTGACCGAAGAGTTTTAATACTCTTCTCAGTTTATTTTTTTATCTTATTACAGAATCATTTGAATATTTCAAATAATTTAGATTTATGGCACTCATATTTATGGGTCCAATACATCAGTATGTACTAGACTCAGAACATCACTGGCTCGCTCATCTTTTTCAGTAAAAGATGACTTGGTCATCATGTTCAAGAAGACAGGACTCACAAGTCGACAATGATTCACAATAATTGACATCGAAGATTTTCTCCTTACATAACCTGTTCAGTCTATTCTTGTTAATATGATCAAGCCTAAAATGCCAAAAGTAGATATCTATGATATTATCTACTCTAAGATATTTGTTTGGTGTGTATATTTCACTAACAGGCTATGATATTTCGTAAATATCATTTCTTAGTTATCCATGCATAATTTTGACACCATTTATAATGATATCATAAAAATTATTCTATATTGACAATATAAATCCATCTTTGACCAAAAGGCAATAGTAACAATCACTGAAAATGATATTGTTTGAATTAAAAACTTACTTGATAATTCCTAAAGCTAGGATTGGAACATAACTTCCATTTCTGACATTTAAGAATTTCTTGCCATTTTCAAACTTTTTACTAACCTGAAGTCTTTGTAATAAATTACAGATATGAATTAGATTTTCGATATCTAATACCCAAGTAGTAGTATCACAGATAGAAAAATTATAAGATGTTATCATATAAATACTTTGTCTAGCAATCATTTGCTGATTTCTCTTCATTAGCCTGTTCGAATAAAAAAAAACTAGATACAGAAGACAATTCCTCTTCCAATGTTTCAGCTTCTTGCAAAAGAAGCACTTTGCCAGAGTGGGTTAACCTAAGACTTCTTTGTCAATTCGGGCTCCACAGTTCGAGCATGACTCACTTGCACCTTCTTTTTCTTTCCTTTCTTAAAGAACTGATGCTCCGCTGAAGACACATTCTCAGAGGTACTAAAGAACTCCTTCAATATTTGAAGAATTTTTTTTAACTGAGCATTCTCGAATTTATAACTAAATTCATCGTTCATCATTGCTCTCATAATATACCGCACTGTGGTTCGATTATTTAGCCACTTCTGATAAGTGCATCTAATCGCATCATGTGTGTTGGATGCGGGAACATCAAGTGCTGGATCCATGATGATATATAGGATTCATTCGTGCTCTAGAAGTATTTACAACTTTTGATACTAATTATCAAAATTGAATCCTATAAGTTTGTCACTGTCAAACAGTGAGTGGAGCAACTGACTACTAGCTATAAATGAAAGAAAAATACAAGACCTCTATATATATGAATTGATTAGTTCTAAAAATTTGAACTTTAGTCTAAAGGTTCTTTCACTATTTTATACGAACTGGTAGCCTCTACCTTCAATTTAAAAAGTTATCTTAATTTCTTAACAGTTACGAGAATCCACGTAGACTACACACGGGCCTGACTTTGGCCAGCCAACCAATATGCATCTATCGGTAGGTTCTTAACCAATTATTTCTCCAAATAACTTCTAATAATTAATTTTGCCCGAGATTCCTTTTAGTAGGCTTTGGCCTCCATTGAAAGGTCTCGGTTAGGTCTAACCATTAACATGACCATACTCAAAAATCTAACTAACGAATGATCAGACTTGACTTTGGCTGCCCAACTTGACCACCCACCAGAGAGACTCGACTGAGTCATCATATTATAAATGATAATTCTAATAGTAAATGAGCACCAGACCTTTAAGCCTCCAATGATCATCTAACTATTAAAAAATATATCCTAAAGTCAATCATCTAAATTGTAGATGATTGTGCTCCATACATGTATATGAATTATAAAATGATTAATATTATTTGACAGATTCATCATAAAGAATATATCTTCCTAAATAGAACTCATATGTTATGATGAAGTTCTTAGAGCTACTTCGAAAATGATAAAGAAAGATTTATCTTGCGATTCTTAAATCTTGCTTGTGATCAAATGATACAATTATTACAAGGATGATAATTATATCGAGTGTAGGTCATTATGTGTCATATTAGTTGATTGTCCTCTTAACCAAGGCATGTGGTGACATGGATATGACATTTAGCTGAAATATAGGAGTATATTTTACTGAGCGTGACCAACTCTGGAGTACTCTGTTGTTAAGAGTTACTCTGATGGGATATGGATATAAGTATCTCTCTGACCTGAGACTACCTCAGTGATTTGCAAGCAACTCACTATGCTTTGATACTGGACTATCTAAATTTTTAATTCGATGATGAAAAATTTTTAGATATAGTCAAGTACTTGTGAAGTCTGAGTGCGAGTCAAGATGGGATTAATCGCTCCAAGTAAAATTAGAGATGATGCATCACTGTGTTTCAATTCAGCAAAACTTTGACCAAAGTAGTCCTAATGAGGAGTCACAAGATTTTTGAGATTGAGATATAATGTGGACTACTCATCTAGGGTTGACAGTTAAATCCTAAGTCATCCTTGAGCATCGAGAGTCAAAGGGATGAATTATATGATAACTATATCCACGTAGGTTCTTGAGTGTTGTTGGACATACATTTGATCTATCTGGACGTCGAATCCCATTGCTACATAGTTATATCGATTGGTACAAAAATTATTCTTGTGCTACCGACTTAGGTTCGAACCTATAAAATCATACACATAGAAGTACCTGTCTGATCAAATGGCTGATCGATGATTATGAATTGTTGAAGGGTTTAATTATCAATGTGATTGATGATTAATCCTATACAAAGATTGCAATAAATTATTTACTAATAATTGATAAATTAAAAAAATAATTAATTAATAATTTAATTATTATTGACTCAATTTTATTGAACAATAGGGATTAGATCAGATCTAATTGAATTAGATTTAATTAGGTTTGCTTTGGATTGATTTGATGCAGCCCTAATGAATAACATAGCTTGTTTCAATTGATCTTAGAGATGTAAATTAAATTTTGAATTGAATAAGATTCAATTTAATTTGATTTAGGTTTGATTGGATCAAATCCTATTGGATAATAGGCTTGATTGGATCAAGCTCCATTGATCAAAAGCTTTCCTGATATCCAATGTTAAGAAGAATCAATCCTTCGATTTATAAGATCTTAATCTAACTAATTTTCTAATTGAATTAGGACCTAATTGATTTTCTAATTGGGCTAGAACCTAATTAGTTAGTTTGTTATAACTAATTTTTAAGTTAGTTAGGATTGTGTCCAAGAATTAGTTAGAGTTGGAATAAGATTCATGCGTCCTATTTGGAATAGGACTTAACCAACTCATAACCACCCATGTACTTTTAATCTCCATGCCTACTCCCTTTCATGTTGAGAACCCACGCCCCATCCAATATGCCGTGCCCCTCTCCTCTCTTACATGAAATAAGAAGGCATCCCCCTTTTCTCCATATCGCCAAAAAAAATAAGGAGGGGCGATCCAAGAGTTGGATGTGGATGCCCTAAATCTCATACGTTGAATCCCCTCTTCTCCTCCCCATCTTGAAGAAATTTTTAAGAGCTTTGCTTGCTATTTCTTGGGCATCAAAGAGAGCCTCTCTTGCTAGTTTTATAGCAAAAAAATAGAGAAGAAAGGTTCTTCTCAACGAGAGAAAGAGAAGGAAGAAGAAAGGTCTTCTTTCTAGTGCGCAGCCTTGGAGAAGAAGTTCTTCTCTCATTTTTTTTTATTTTTTCTAGTATAAAAATTAGATTGAATCTAATTTTTAATATAAAAATTTAAAGAAAAAATATTAAAAAAATCTAGTTGGGTGTCTGGAGTTTTCTAGGGCTCTAGATCAAGGAGAAGAAAAATTAGAAGAAAGGCATGAAAGGAAGAGAGAAAGATTCTCTCTTGTGCATGAGAGAATTGAGAAGAAAGGATTCTTCTCTTGATCTCTATCATAAAGATCTGATGTGTAGATCTAGGATGAAAAGGAGAGGATCTTCTTATTCTTCATCTTCTTACTGTTCCTCTTAGATCAACCAACAAAAGATGTTTTTGCGAGCTAGCACTACTGGAGAGATCGATCAGCATAAGGGCTTCGTGTGGATATCTGTAGAGGCTGAATGCATATGCGGCTGCTGAGTATCATGAAAAACTAACTACCTTAGATTTTGAATGTGGTGATCTACTATCCATGCTCAAGTATAGAGTTTTGAACTCAATTCATATTTAGATATGATCTAAATATAATATAGATAAGATCTATATTCGTTAAATTTTAGATTTCAGATTTACATACATACATTTTAGTTTATATCATAGATCCTATATGATAGTTTTAGATTTGATCTATGTATGTATTATAGATTAAATTATTTAATCTATATATATTTTGCTGTAAAATTTTAAAAATATATACACAAAACCACCACGCTTTTCTTCAATTGGTATCAGAGCAAAGGTTCGTTATGACATGAACATATATGCATGTAGAGTTGAAATCTAGATTTAAGAATGCATGGGATATATTATGATCTGATTTTAGATATGATTTAATATAAAAATTAGATCTGATATAATTTAGATTAGATCTAAATTTTTGCATATATGATATGTGAGTAGATTAGATGATCTGATTAGCAAATATTTAGATTGGATCGATCACCAGATCGTTCGATCATAGGAGCAAAAGGGTTTAAAGGCCCTCTCTTCCTATTCGATAGGGTGCTTTTATAGCGTGTTGAAAATTATGTCCTAAAGTCAATCGTTTGATGATTGTATTAATTATAAATATATATGAATTGATAAATAATAAAAGTTATTTAATATTTTTCATCACAAGGATACATCTTCTAACGAATTTTTTTATTGTGATGAAGTCCTTAGGACTACTTTGATTGATAAAGGAAGATTTATCGCATAGTCTTTAAACTGGTTTGCGACCAAATGATATGCTATTACTAGGATAATAGTGATATCAAGTGTAGGTCGTTGTATGCCATAAGCATTGGTTATCCTTATAACCAAATGGTATGGAGATACCGATATGGCATGTTGGTGAGATATAGGAGTACATCGTCACTGAATGTGACCAACTGTGGAGTACTCTACTATCAAGGATAGCTCACGAAGGGTATGGGTATAAGTATCTCTCCGACTTGAGATCACTATGATGACTTACAAGCAACTCACTGTACTTTGAAGTCAGACTAATTGAGTTTTTAATTTAATGACGAAAGATTTTTGGGTGCAGTCAAGTACTTGTCAAGTCGGTGCGTGAGTCAAGATGGGATTGACCCCTCCGAATTAGTAGGAGATATGCATCAGTGTATTTTAATTTAACAAAATCTGTGCCTGAAATGGATTTAAAAAAGATTGAAATACAATGTAGATGACTTATTTATGATTGACAGTTAAATCTAAGGTCATCCTCGAGCATAAGGGTCAAAGGGATAAACTATACGGTAATCATACACCAATAGGTTCTTGCATGTTGCTTCACCATCATTCGACCTATCCGGATGTCAAGTCATTATTGCTAGATGGTTACATCGATTGGTTTAGGAAGGTATTTCTGTACTATCGACTTAGGTTCGAACCTATTGAAGGAACCAGATCTAGAGTTTTAGGGTTAGATTTTGAAACTTTTTTCAAGATCAGGCAGCGGAAGACTAAAATAAATTAAAATTTATCTTATAAAATTAAAGAATCCCTAGATCTAAGATCTTATTACATGTTTATTACATGGTATTAAATCAAAAATTAAAATATAAAGAGCAAGAACTACATGTTGATCATATCAACATATTTCTATACTACATCTAATATATGAAAATATAATAGATCAGATCTATTACCTTGCAAGTTAGACATTCTAACTTTGTTGATCCAAACTTGAGGATGATGTTGCAAGCTGCACACACATCCGATCTCTAGAAGTCATTCACACGAGCCTACGAATCATGATCAGAAGTCCTGGTCCAGGAAATCAGCATGGTATGCTAATACTGCGCTGATCTTTCTTCGATGGTTGATCAGACACCTTCTTCTTCTTGATTTGGACTCTTCCAAAGATCAGAAGTAGGAGAAGGAGTTTTAGATAAGATACTCTCAGAAAGCTTGCAGATGGAGGAAGGGAAGAGATGAACCCAGCAACTCTAGAAGAAGACCCTCTTCTTCTTTTCTTTGCTCTAACCCAGACACCTAGTTTTGTGTCTATTATATCTCCATGCCCCTACACTCTTTCTTCCTAATTTTCATATGCCCCAAAGGCCTCTCAATGATCTATAGTCCACAAAAATCTCAATAAAAAATTCATCTTAAATAAAGAGATATGAAGAATCCTTGTCTAGGTCAAATATCTGTTCAAGGAAAATCCAAACAAGGCAAGACAAGTGGTGCCCAACTCTTGGGTGCCCCCTCCTTCTTTTTCTACCATGGACCACCAGCAAAGGGTTCACAATATATGCCATAAAAGCCACAAAAATCTCAGAAAAAATCTGGATAAAATCAGTGCCATAGTATCTGTCCAGCTGACGTGGTACTCTATCGGATCGCCTTAATAGTGCAGGTACATTGGGCTCCGAATCTGATCTAATCAAATCCAACTCAGGTTCAGCTATTGGTGTCGGTCCTTCTACCTATTGAACTTCATCAAGTTCAATCTTAGAGGCAACGGTTCCTTCACCAAAGAACTCTTTTTCTAAAAAGATTGTCTTAAGGCTGACGAACACCTTTTGTTCATCAGCATGGTAGAAAAAATATCTTTTGGTCTCTTTGGGGTACCCGATGAATGTGCATTTGTCAGACCTAGGTCCACGTTTGTCTGTGACTAATCATTTGACATAGGCCGAGCACCCCCAGACCCTAAAGTGTGAAAGTGCTGGCTTACGCCCTGTCCATATCTCATATGGAGTCTTAATTACAGACTTACTTGGAACCCTATTTAATAGATAACAGGTCAATTCGAGTACATATCTCCAGAAGGATATCGACAAACTGACAAAATCTATCATGGATCAGATCATGTCTAACAGAGTCTGATTTCTCCTTTCAGACACACCATTATACTGTGGTATTTCTGGAGGAGTCCATTGGGAGAGAATCTTATTCTCTCCTAGATATGTGAGAAACTCACTAGAAAGATATTTTCTTCCTCGATCAGATCGAAGAATTTTAATACTCTTCCCAATTTATTTTTCTACTTCACTTCAGAATCGTTTGAACATTTCAAATGAATCTGACTTATGTTTCATCAGATAGACATATCCATATCTGGATAGATCATCTGTCAAAGTTATGAAGTAGAAATATCCACCTCTAGCACTTGTGCTCATGGGCCCGCATACATCAGTATGTACTAGACCCAAGAGCTCAGTAGCTCTCTCACCTTTTTCAATAAAAGATGACTTGGTCATTTTATCAAGAAGACAGGACTCACAGGTAGGAAGTGATTCACAATCACTTACTTCGAGAATTCTCTTTTGAGTCAACCTGTTTATTCTGTTCTTGTTTATATGACCTAGCCTATAGTGCCATAAGTAGATATCTGACACACTATCTAATCTAGGGTGCTTGCCAGTTGAATTGACTACATTAATAGGTTGTGATAACATATACACACCATTGTTCAAATATCCATAAAAAATAGTAACACCATTCATAATGATATTATAAACTTATTTATTTATTAAAATTTTATAATCATTTTTGGCCAGAAGGCCTACAGAAATGACATTTAGAAAGAAACTGGGACAGAAATGACAATCATTAAGAACAATGATATGGGATTCAAATACAAGTTTCAAGATTCCTAATGCTAGAACTGGAACTGGTCTTTCATCTCCAACGTTTAGGAACCTCTCGCCTTGCTCGAATCTCTTATTGA
This sequence comes from Elaeis guineensis, assembly GCF_000442705.2. Lineage (NCBI taxonomy): Eukaryota > Viridiplantae > Streptophyta > Magnoliopsida > Arecales > Arecaceae > Elaeis > Elaeis guineensis. Next base: position 35,691,399 of record NC_026004.2, on the reverse strand, counting down.
CCTGCAACCCCTGCAACAAATTGTAAATATGGTAAAGGCTACCGATATCCAATACCCAGTCAGTTATATCATAAATAAAGAAATTACAATGAGTTATCATATAAATACCTTGTCCAGCAACAACTTGCTGCTTTCTCTACCTGCTCGGATCCAGGGAGATAATGTACTAGGGATAGTTCCTCTTCCAGTGCCCTCGCTTCTTGCAAAAGAAGCATTCAACTTGACTCTTATCAGACTTGATCTTTTTGGTCTAGCCCTGCACTGATGTCCCAGCCTGAACTCACACCTTTTTCACTTTCTTCTTCTTATTCTTCTTCCCTTTTTTAAAGGATCGAGAACTAGAAGACGAACCTCCCACTAAGTTCACCGACTCCTTGTGGAGTTGGTGATCCCTCTCAAAGTTCTGAAGCAACCCCAGTAACCCGTAGTAGTTCACTTCAGGCTTTGTCATTCTATAATGAGTGAGGAATGGGAGATAAGACTTGGACAGCGAGTTTAGTATTGCATCTTTTCCAAGCTACTCATGCAAGGGAAAGTCGAGCTTGCTCAATTGTTCCATTAGCTCGATCATGTACAATATATGATCAGTGACAGAGGTACCATCCCGTATTTTGGCGTTGAAGATGGCACAACTAGTCTTGTGCCTCTCCACGTCATCGGGTGTGCCAAAGGCATCCTCCAACACTTGAAGCATATCCTTTGGCTGAGCCATCTCGAATCTGTGACTGAACTCATCGCTCATGGCAGCCAGCATCATACAGCACACCATGGTCTAGTCACTGAGCCACTTCTGGTAAGTGTCTTTGACTGTTCCACGTGCATTAACAGCTGGCTCCTTAGGTGCAGGATCCATTATCACATATAGGATCCGTTCATGCTCTAGGACTATCTTCAACTTTTGGTACCAGCTACCGACGTTGGATCCCACCAACTTATCATTGTCCAACAATGATCGGAGCGATAGAAAAGTGGCCATATCTGCACAAAAAAAAATCATAACCTAATTAGTAATTGATTCATTAAACCTAAAGATTTGAATTTTAATCAAAAAGTTTCTCCCACTATTTTACTCGAATTGGTAGCCTCTACCTTCAATTCGAGGAATTACCCTAATTTCTTAGTGGGTACTAGAATCCACATAGACTGCACACAAGCCCAACTTTGGTTGGCCAACCCATGTACATCTAAGGATAGGTTCATAACCAATTATTTCTCTAAATAATTTCTAGTAATTTTAATTTTTCTCCAGAAACCTAATCAGTAGGCTTTGGCCTCCACTGTAAGGATCCGATTAGGTCCAACCATTAACATGACCATACTTGGTGCATCTAACCAATGAATGATTAAGCCCAACTTTGGTTGGCTCACCTAACCACCATTAGAGAGACACTTCCAAGTCATCATATGATGAGTGATAATTCTATTAGTCAACAAGCACCAGGCCTTTGGGTCTGCAATGATTATTGAGTTAATGGACTCATTATCAAACACCTTAATGGGAGGCTATGACTCAGTTATCTCCATAACTTATCATTTTAAGGATCTAATAATTTTAAAGAATTTAAATGATTTAGAGGATGAGGTCAGATGAACCAGCTTATCATGATCCTCCCACTGACTTCACCAAGTCAGCTTAAGGGAGACCATTAAAAGGGCTGGTCTAGGAGCACCTAAATCAGTCACATTGATTTACCTAGCTGACATAGGTCAGCTCGAATAGTCAAGTGATCCGATCAAAATATAATTTCACCAAAAGACCAGATAAGTTCGATCAATAGGAGGGTCAGCCAAAGCTTGCCTTAGACACCATCAAAAATGGCCAGGTAAGTGGGTTCCCAATTAAAAACCACCGGTCTGTTTTACCTTAGACACCAACTGGTTTAATTAGTTTCGATTAGATCAACCTAACAGTTCGTGCTAGATCACTTAGCCAAGAATCAAGTCTATTTGGTTCTTGTTAAAGATATGGACTTGACCAACTACAACTATTGTAATTGATCTAGAGAATCCTTGACCTAATCTAAGACAACAATTGATTAAATTTAGTCAATTCTCTAATTAAGTCCATCTTTAATCTAACCTTAGGTCTAACCCAATTAATGGACCTAATTTTCACTAATCCATTAACCCAATGTGTTATGGTTTGTGTCTTAGGTTCTTCAATTCACAATCCTAGAACCTAATCAAACAACTTCTTAATTCTTAATTAAGTTTTGAGCTGAGGGTTGGGTTCGGCTTTTCAAAAATAATTTTTATATTTATAAAATAATTTTATAATATGATTCTACCAACCATATTATATGTTTGATTCATAATCAAGATGTAAATAAAATAAACGTGAAACTACTTTAGATCTAATTTAAATAGGTTCATGTAATTAAAATAATTTTAACTTTAAATAATTTCTTTGCACAAAAATTATTAACAAAAAGATTTTATTTTAGATTTAAATATTTTTTAAATTTAATAAATTATAAATTTAATCTAGATCATATCTAACAAATTTATGATTAAAGATAGATCTACACGAACTACGACAACCTTTGCACTGTAAGGGGTAAACCTTACAGCTGGACAACCTTGCAGTTCGTGATTGATCTAAAATTTTAATTTTAAATTTAATAATCAAATTATAAAATAGATCTAATCTAAGAGATAATCTAAACATGTATAAATAATCATGTAATAAACAACTAGGCTCTGATACCAATTGAAGGAACCAGATCTAGGGTTTCAGGGTTAGATCTTGAAACTTTTTCAAGATCAGGCAGCAGAAGACTAAAATAAATCAAAATTTATTTTTTAAAATTAGAAAATTTTTAGATCTAAGATTCTATTACATGATTATTACATAGAATTAAATCAAAAATTAAAATATATAGAGCATAAACTATATGTTGATCATATCAACATGTTTCTATACTACATCTAACGTATGTATTAAAAATAGATCAGATCTATTACCTTGCAAGTTAGATGTTCTAACTTTGCTGATTCGGGCTTGAGGATGATGTTACAAACCGTACATGCATCCGGTCTCTAGGAGTCATCCACACAAGCCCACGAATCTCGATCAGAAGTCTTGCTTCAAAAAATCAGCACAGTATGCTAGTACTGTGCTGATCCTTTTTTGATGGTTGATCAGGTACCTCTTTCTTCTTGATTTGGACTCTTCCAAAGATGAGAAGTAGGAGGAAAAGTTTTAGATTTGAGACGCTCTCAAAAAACTCAAGATGGAGGAAGGAAAGAGATGAAACTAACAATCCTAGAAGAATATCCTCTTCTTCTTCTCTTTACTCTCTCCTAGACACCATGTCTTGTGTCTATTATATCTCCACGACCCAAAAGTCTTTCTCTCTGATTTTTGGATGCCCCAAAGGCCTCTTAAATCTTTGTGTTCTTCAAAATTTTATGAAGAAACTTATTTTATAGAGAGAGATATGATAAAGTCCTTGTCTAGGTCAAATACCTAGTCAAGGCTTATCCAAACATGGCAAGATAAGGGGCACCCAACTCTTGGGTGCCTCCTCCTTATTTACGTGCATGGACCACCAGCAAAGGATACACAATGTGTGCCCTAAAAGCCATAAAAATCTCAGAAAAAATCAGGATAAATTCGATGCAAAAAGAAAAGAGTGTTGGATTTCTAAAACTCTATCTTATAGAATTTGAAATCCAAATTTATTCCTACTTTGATTTGATCCACAACCACTTTCCATGTATGAAAGAAAAGAGAAAACCTTTTAGACATAGGAGAGACCTGGGAGAGGGCTTTTGTCGCACAAAATAAGAGGGGATTGGCATGGAATAAGAGAGAGGGCGTGGGGGGGGGCTTATGTGGCACAAGGTGGAATCCTAGTCTTACTGGGATTCTATCTTATGACTTGTTTTAATTTGATTTCTCAAATCAAATCAAACCAAAATTAGATCAACTCAATTAAAATAGGTCTTAACCAAATTAAAATTTTAATTTAATCAAATTAAATTAGATTTAAATCTGATTTAATTTTCTAATCAAATTAGAAATTAGGTTGACCCAAGTCCTAATTGAACTAGGATTAGTTTTTTTCCTTGCACTTGGCTTATCCAATAAACCAATTGGACTTGATCCAATCAAGTCCAAACCAAATCTAATTAAAACATATTCAATTAGACTTAATCTTAGTCCATTGGCTTAATCAAATTAAGTCAATTAACAATCGAATTGCTAATCGATCCTCCTGTAACACTTGCACTAGGTTAAATGTCAATCATATTGATCATTTAACCCTAGAACGATTCTTAATCGTTGATCAACCATTCGATCAGATCATGAACTCTAATGTGTGTGACCTCATAGGTCCAAACCTAAGTCGGTAGCACAGGAACAAATTTTTGTACCAATCGAAGTGATCATCTAGCAATGGTACCCGATGATCGGATAGATCGAATATGTAGAACAATATCTTTAGAATCCATGCGGATATAGTTTCCATATAATTCATCTCCTTGACCAAAATGATCATAGGATACCTCAGAGTTCAACTGTCAACTCTGATCAGGTTGTCCACATTGTATTTCAAAATATCAAATCCATCTGATGGATTACTCTGGCCAAGATTTTGCTAAATTGAAATACAGTGACTCATTCTTCTCCAACTCTTGGAGTGGTCAATCCCATCTCGATCACACTCTGACTTTGCAAGTACTTGACTATGCCCAGAAGCCTTCCGTTACTGAATTAGAAATTCAGTTAGTCCAGTACCTAAGCACAGTGAGTTGCTTGCAAGTCACTGAGGTGATCTTAGGTCTAAGGGATACTTATACCTATATCCCATCAGAGACATTCTCGACAGCAGAATGCTCTGGAGTTGGTCACATTCAATGATGATGTACTCTTACATCTCACTTGTATGCCATACCAATATCTCCACACTCCTTGGTTAAGAGGACAACCAACCCATATGGCCTACAGTGACCTATGCTCGATAGAAGCTGTCGTCCTTATTAACAGCCTATCATTTGGTCGTGAACAGTTTTAAGGACTAATCGATAAATTCTCTTTTTATCGAATCTAAATAGTCCTAAGGACTTCATCATAACAACGAAGTTCATTAGAAGATGAATGCTTCTGATGAAAATATCAAATATATTTTATTTATTAACAAATCAATTATCATACAAGATTGCTCAACCGTCAACAGACTGACGATTGGTTTTTAGGACACATTTTCTAACAATCCCATAGGTTCGAACCTAAGTCGGTAGCATAGGAATAACTTTCTAAACCAATTGATGTAATCATCTAGCAATGATGACCTGACGTCCGAATAGGTTGAATGAAGGTGAAGCAATATTCAAGAACCTAATGACGTTTGGTTACCATATAATTCATTTCTTTAACCCTAATGCTCAAGAAGACTTAAGATTTAACTGTCAATCCTAGAAAAATCATCCATATTATCTTTAATCTTTTTCAAATCTATCACATGAGATTTTGATAAATTAAAATATATTGATGTAGTAACTCCTACTAATTCAGAGGGATCAATCCCATCTTGACTCACGCACCGATATGATAAGTGCTTAACTGCATCCAAAAATTTTTTGACACTGAATTAAAAACTCAGTTAGTTTGATACTAAAATACAGTAAATTACTTACAAGTCACCATGATGATCTCAGATCGGAGAAATACTTATACTCATACCCTTCGCGAGCTATCCTTAACAGTAGAGTGCTCTGTAGTTGATCACATTCAGTGATGATGTACTCCTACATCTCACCTGCATGCCATACTAGTGTCTCAATACTATTTGGTTATAAGGACAACCAACGTATATGGCATACAACGACCTACACTTGATATCGTTATCATCCTAAAAATAGTGTATTGTTTGGTCGTGAATCAATTTAAGGATTATGCGATAAATGCTCTTTTATCAATCAAAGTAATCCTAAAGACTTCATCATAATATAGGAGTTCATTAGAAGATGTAACCTTGTGATGAAAAATGCTAAATAACTTTTATTATTCATCAATTCATATATATTTATAATTAGCATAATCGTCAAACAATTGGCTTTAAGACATATTTTTCAACAACTTTCACTTGGACTAAAGCCAATCAATATAGTATCATATATCCATCTTCGATTTATCATCTCAAAACTCCTAGATACCAAGGCTTTAGTAAATGAGTTGGTCAAGTTCTCCCTTCCATCGATCTTCTAAAGATTGATGTCACCTTAACAGATTTTCTGAATAAAGTGGTAGCGATGCAAAATGCCTAGTAAGCTAATGGGACTTCAACTTTTTGGCATGAGCTATGGCTCCGATGCTATACAATACAGCAGGACTATCATTGGAGGGTGCCACTCCTAGCTTACCAGTGAACCTATATAATTACATAGCTTCTTTGCAAGCATCGAATGCTGTAATACATTCTGCCTCATAAATTGAATCGATTATATTTTTCTACTTAGATCCTTTCCAGCAAATTGCTTCATTATTTAGGATAAGGATGTATTCCAACACATTCTTGCTATTATTATGTCCAACTAAAAACTGAAATCAAATTTCATAAGTTTTAAGTCAAATTCTCCATAACCGAGTCATTGATCATTAGTATTTCTTAAATACTTAAACATGACCTTCCAATGATTCTCACTCAGATCTTGCAGGTATCCACTCACTACCCTAGTAAGTATACCATATCCGATCTCATACATAGTATACATGATAGAATAAATTTTACTCATAAACATCCTATGTATGTTGGACTAGAAAAATCCAAGCGGCCTCTTAGATCTATCTATATAGATCTTCATCCTTAGGATGAGAGATGCCTTTTCCAAGTCTTTTATGAAAAGCAATGATAATAGCAAAACTTTTATTCTCTGTAATGTAAAGAATATCATTTTCAATTAAAAAAATTTTATTCACATATAAAATAAAAAATACACTCACAGAGCTATTAACCCATTTGTATTTGTAGGATTTTTCTTCGTTCTCAATGAAGCCATGCATTTTGATCACTTATCAAAATATATATCCCAACTTCAAAATATTTAGCATTGCCATAGGAGAAAATATCTCATTATGATCAATACCATAATGTTAACAACATCTTTAGACAACCAGATGAGCTTTGTAGATCTCCATCTTCTCGTCTATGCTCTCTGATCCGATTGAAGATCCACTCACACCCTATAGGTTTATCTCTTCGAGTGGATTAATGAATGTCCATACACCGTTGACCTTTATGAATTTAATTTTGGACTTTATGGCTCCAAACCATTAATCGAAGTCGGACCTCTGCATGATATCCATGTAAATGATTAGATCCTTATTGTTCTCATCGAGTTCAACAGAATCATGTCCCAGACCTAGATACTGAAGTATCTATCCAACGGATGTTGTACTCTACCAAATCTCCTTAATGGTGCCTCTACAATGGATTCTAGGTTTGATCTAATCAAATCTGATTCTATGGGTTTACTAGATTGTGTCGGTTCTTCTACCTGTTAAACTTCATAAGTTTCATATTAAAGACATCAGTTTCTTCACTAAGGTACTCTTTTCCTTAAAAAAATGCCGAACAATTTTTATTCTTTAGCAAGGTAGAAGTAATAACCCTTAGATTCTTTGGAGTACCCTACAAAATAATATATATAGGATTGAAATCCAAGTTAATCGATCTGCAAATGCTCGACATAAACTGAACACTCTCAAATTCTAGGATAAAAAAGTATCAGCTTACGCCTAATCCATATCTCATACGGAGTCATTGCGACTGATTAATTTAAAATCCAGCTCAGAACATAACAAGAGTCTTAAGAGCATAACCCTAAAAAGAGATTGACAAACTTGCAAACCCCATCATGGATTGAACTATATCCAACAAAGTCAATTCCAATAAGAGAGAATCTTATTCTTTTCTAGATATGTCAAAAAACTCACTAGAAAGGCATTCTCCTCTTTGATCTGACTAAAGAGTTTCAATACTCTTCCCAGTTTATTTCTCTATATTATTAAAGAATTATTTGAATATTTTAAATAATCTAAATTTATGATAAATATATTCGTAGATCCAATACATCAATATGTATTAGATTCAAAACATCATTGGCTCTTTTATCTTTTCTAGCAAAAAGTGATTCGATCATCTTACTAAAGAGATAGGATTGATAGGTTGACAATGATTCACAATCATTGACTTCAAAAATTATTTTTTGTCGATCCTATTCTTGTTAAATAACTAAGCCTAAATTATCAAAGGTAGACATTTGTGATATTATCTACTTTAAGGAGTTTGTTTATTGTGTAGAATACACTAACAGGCTGTGACTATTTGTAAATATCATTTCTTAGTTGTCCACATGATATTGATATCATTCATAATGATATCACAAGAATCATTAGACAATAGTGACAATCACTAAAATGATATTAGTAGAATTGAAAATAAGCTCGATGATTCCTAAAATCAGGATTAGAACATGACTTCCATCTCCAACGTTCAGGAACCTCTTGTTGTTTCCAATCTTTCTACTAACCTGAAGTCATTGCAATAATTTGTATAAACTTTTGATATCCAATAATGAGGCAGTAATGTCATAGATAGAAAAATCACAAAGTGTTAACATATAAGTACCGTGTCCAGCAATCCTTTACTGATTTCTCTTTCTTAGCCTATTCAGATCAAGAGACTCTACCAAACTAGGTTAACCTTAGATTTTTTTGTCAGTTCAGACTCATTAGCCCAAGCATGACTCTTTTGCACCTTCTTTTCTTTTCTTTCTCAAAGAATTATTGCCCCACTGAAGACACAACTTTAGATATGCAAAAAAGAACTTCAATATTTGAAAGATTTTCTCCCACTGAGCATCATCAAATTTATAACTAAATTTATGTTCTTTACTGCTCTCAATAATATCACATGGTGATTTGATCATTTGGCTACTTCTGATAAGTATCTTTGATCGCATCACGTGTATTGGACATGAGAACATTTGATGCTGGATCCGTAATCATATATAGGATCCATTCGTGCTCTAGAACTATTTATAATTTTTGATACCATCTATCGAAGTTGGGTCCTATAAATAAGTCACTATCAAACAGTGAATGGAGCAACGGACATCTAGCCATAACTAAAAGGAAAAAACTTAAGACCTCTATGTTTATGAATTGATTAAGCCTAAAGACTTGGATGTTAGTCTAAAGGTTCTCCTACTATTTCAGTTGAATTGGTAGCCTCTACCTCCAATCTGAAGAATTACCCTAATTCCTTAGCGGGTACTAGAATCCTTATGGACTGCACACGAGTCCGACTTTGATCGGCTCACCCATGTACATCTATGGGCAGGTTCTTAACCAATTATTTCATCAAATAATTTTTAGTAATTGATTTAGCCCTAGATAACTTTTTAGTTGACTTTGGTCTTCTCTGCAAGCCCTGGTTAGGTCCAATCATTAATATGATCATACATGTAAATCTAACTACCAAATAATCAGGTCCGACTTTGGCCGACTAACTTGATACTTGACAGAGAGACTCGACTAAGTCATCATATAATGAATGATAATTTTAATAGCAGATGAACACCAGACCTTTGGGCTTCCAATGATCATCATACTAATGGACCCATTATCACCTAACTTAATGGGAGGCTATGATCTAGTTATCCCCATAACTAGCTTATTTTAGGAACTTAATAATTTAAAAAATTTAATTTATGAGTCAAGAGAGAAAAAAAGATCAACCAGTAAACCACAACCCTCCCACTGATTTCACCAAGTCATTGAATTGGATTAAGATCATGCTGGTTGAACTGGCACCTAGATCAGTCACACTGATCAACCTTAATAGCATGGGTCAACTCGAATCACTTAGCGGTCTAATCAAGATATAATTCACCAAATTGGCTAGATAAGTGAGATTGGTGGGAGAGACTGCTAAGCTTACCTTAGATACCATCGAAATGGCCAGATAAGTCGTTCTCAATTAAAAACCATCGATCAAAATGCCAAACTTACCTTAGACGTCAATTAGTTAATTAGTTTTGATTTGACCAACCTAATGATTCAGGTTCAACCACTGAGCCACAATCAAAATTCATTTGGTCTAATCAAAGATATGGACTTGACCATCTACAGCTATTGTATTAGAAAAATCTTGATTAATCTAATTTCATATTTGATTAGACTTAATCAATTTCTTTACATGGTCAATTAATTTTTTGATTCTAACCTTAGGTCTAACCCAATTAAAAAGATCTAATTTAAGCTAACACATGCCTCCATATTTTATGCAATGTCATTAGATCTTAAATCACAATTCTAGATCTAATCGATTCTACACTTAATTTTTAATTTAGTTTCAGCATTAACATGGGTTTAGGTTTAGGTTTGAAATAATTTCAATCTTTTTTTGTAAATAATTTATAATAAATATTATGCAAAGATTTTTCATTCTGAAACTGGATCGACTCAATCAACATTGAGCTGGCTACACAAGGGGACTGGATCAACTCAGTTCAAAACTAAGTCAACTCAGTGATTATGAGAGCACCTCTCAAAGAGTTTCAGATCTAAAAAAATCTTGCATAACACTAAAATAAAATCAATCATCAACACCTTTTAGATCATATCTAAAACTTTTATGATTTGAGATTTTATTTTTTCATGATTAAAATAATTTTAATCATATAGATTAGATGTCTTACATTTCATACAACTTTATATCATATATAACAAATCTAAGATTTCAAAATCTAGAATTTTGCAGAAAAGTTAGTTCTTTCTTTCGCATTCTTCTTCATAGGATCTAATCACATGGCACTCCTACATGCTATAAAAGCATCCCATCGAATGGAAAGAAAGGGTCTTTAAACCCTTCTTGCTCGTATGATCGAACGGCTTAGTGATCAACCCAATCCAAGTATTTGCTAATAGGATTATCTAATCTAATCACATATCACATATGCATGAATTTAGATCTAATCTAAATTATATCAGATCTGATTATAACTTAAGATCACATCTAAATCAGATCATAAACATCATATGCATAACATAAAATCAAATTTTACCAAGGATCAGTATAAATTAGGATAATCTTTTCACTGTAAGGGGTAAATCTTACAGCAGGACAACCTTATATCAGTTTGAGTGATCCATTATTAATTAAATTTAGATCTAAATATCACATATCAGATCTAAATAAAATTAAATTTTTGATTTAATATGCATATAAATTATGTAATAATAAATCTAGGCTCTGATATCACTGTTGGTGAACGTAGGCAATTTCATGCATATATTTCAAAATTTTTTTGAATAAATTATAGTAGAAGATAATTAGATTAATTAAATTAATCTAATATGTATATATTCTAATTATCAAATCAACCTACTTTAGAATCTATAATATAATATGTTGCATATAAAATCTAAAAAATATTGAAGATAAAATCAGCATGCATATATATGAGTAGTAGATCATATCTACTTCTAATCTGAGTTCATAACTCGATACATTTGCATGGGTCGATGATCACCACTGCTGAGAGATATGGTGAAGGAGATCTTTGCTAGTTTCTTATAGCCACACATGCATTCAGTCTCTATAGAAAGTTCACTCGAAGCCTCAATCTGATCGATCTTGTTGGGAGTGCTAGCTCGTATAAAGACCTCTTCTTGATAGATCTGAATCCTTTCTTCAAATTTCAAAAACTCTTTTAGAGATTGAAGATGAACTTCTGAAGGATATGAAGATGTGAAAGAAGAAAGGAGAAGAAATAATTTTTTCTCATATATTTCTCTCTTCCCAAATCCTGAGGACCAAAACCTAGAATTCAGCTTTTGCACTAACCCAAAGAGAGAGGACTCTCCTCCTCTTTTTCATGCCATAAACTAATGTCCCAAGCCCCTTCACATGAAGAACTCTTCTTTTGGAATCTTATACACACAAAAGAAACCACAAAAGCCCCTTTTATAGGCATGTAAGAAGGTGAGGTGAAGAGTCCAAGAGATCATGGACTCTTACAAGATGTCGCCTCCCTTCACAATTCCATATCCCAAAGCATGCCAAAAAAATATGGGATGCCTCTCCCCATATTTTTTCATAGTAAATCAATTCTCTAGCTAATTTTTCATAAAAAATCTCCTCAAAATATCATATATATAAGGAGAAAAAAATTAGTTGGCGTGGAAAGGTTGATTTGGATAAGAACAGATTCTCTTGATAAAGAATATTTTGAAATTCAATTTCAAAACCTTTCTTTTATCAAAACTAAATCAAATTTGGATGTGAGATAGAGATGGAGAAGGACTCTTTGACGTAAAATAAATCTCATGCAAAAACTATTTGTGTATGAAGATAAATGGCATGCAAAGTAGGTTGGCGCAAGGGAGAAGAGTCCTATTCCAATATGGACTCTTAATTTGTTTATTTGAATCCAAACCAAATCACATCTAGTTTAGCCCAAATAAGATATATAAAACCCAATTTAACTAGATTCATAATTTTTTAATCAAATTCTAATCAAATTAAGAATTGATTGAACCAAAGTCCTGATCAAATCAAGGACTATTTTCTCTAACCGATTAGATCATCTTATAACCTAATTGGATCAAACCTAATTGAATCTAATTCAATTAGATTTTATTTGCTCAATTAAATTAAGCTAATCAGCAATCTAATTACTAATTAATCTTTCATTAATTTACTAACACTTTATGAATTAATTTATTATAATTTTTGTATAAGATTTACCATCAATCAAATTGATGATTAAAATTTTGAATGATTCTCAATCGTTGATCAGCCACATGATCAGTCAGAAACTTCTTTTGAGTATGACCCCTAAAGGAAAAACCACTTTTTTTCATGTAAGATCTTCCGGATCTAATGAGATCTGGGGTGGAATATTTTTTTTAAAAAAATTATCCTATGATATTTTAGATCTACGATCTATTAGATCTGATTTCTATTATCTCATATTAAATTTAAAATTAAAACTAAAATCATGAGAAATAGAGAAATACCTCTAGGGTAACTAGATTGTCCTGTAAATGATCGCAGCAACGCCCGAGGTTCTAAAATAGCCATGTAGTTGTCTGGCCTCTACCGGTATCCACTCGAGTAGGATCTAGATCGTCTTCTCCTCATAAATCTTTGCCCCAAAAATTAGATCTGGATTTAATCTGAAAGATCTTCAAAAGATCTTCTAAAGCTGGAGTAGCAACTTCTCGACAAATTTCTGCAGCCTTCTGATCAGGGAGCCACCACGCCTTGGACAAGCGCCAGATGGATGCCCAACTTCTTGGATATGAAGAGGGGAGAGAGAGGACCAGAGGAGATGTGGAGAAGTGGAGGGGTTTCACATTTTTGCTAGATATTGAGCAGATTCTCTAAACCCTAGGCACAAATAGGGTTTAAATAGACCCTGCTGCGCCATGCAGTGCCACATCATTCGACCAATCAAAAAATTTTAATTAATTCTAAAAAAAATTTGATTGGTGGAGTGATATCATCTGATCATATCAGATAAGAACCCCACCAAACCCTCCTACTGTTGGTGCCAACACTGGATAAACATAGTGAGATTGGCACCCAATAGTTTGAGTCGATCAAGGCATAGAGTCCTCATCTCATGGGACTCTATCCTTATCCACTTGGGGTGCACGCCCAATCTGATCTTGGCACCCACTTTGAGGTCTAATTTAGCAGGTGGACACTCCACAAAAACTCTCCAATGACCTCTTGCCAAGTGGCCTTCAGTTTAAGATCCATAAGTCAACATTTGACCGATGTCCTAAAACGAAAATGACAGGTGACAAAAATTGGCAGGTGTTGTCTTAAATTCATCTCATGAATTAAGACAAGACTTTTTTGAGCTAGACTAGCTCCAGTCAGACTGAGAGAAATCTTCTCAAGGTTCTCTGGGTGAGTCAAATCATATTTGGCTCAGTTGAGATGAAAAAGATTGCACGAAGAGAAAGTTAGGTCAATCGTGTGCTAGCACGATTTCCTTGAACCTAATTGGATCTAATCCAAATCAACCGAACTGGGCTAGCTCAAACGATGACATCCAGACCCTAACTCTTATTTGTGTGATCCAGTTAGATTTATTTTCATATGGTAATGAGATATGTCATGATCTCATCATCGACATCATCGAAATCGAAACTCTTTTCAATGGATCAGAACTCTTCTGATTCAGACAATTAGAATGATCGATCATCAAGATCGTTCTAATTGCTTCCAAAATTCACCAGTGACACCTAATAGTATATGGTGGCAACCCATCAGAAATGAAGATGAACCTCTCGATACAGCTATCTGTGTGATTGAGTTCCTCTATCATGAGTCCTGACTGAATTAGGGTTAAGGTGAACTCGTCAAACCCAACATCAGTCATATGAATCAATCGATCGATCCGAGTTCGATGTGAAACTCCAATGAAAAACTCTTTTACATTATTTCACTCTACCATGGTCATGGGCTTAAAGACTCGATCTTTCGATCATCATAGGACTACTCCTCTTATCTACCGAAGTTGATAGATCCCATCTTGGTGCAATCTGGTTCCTACAATGAATATGCTACAGCCAACATACACCTCAAAGTTTTGAATAGCTAGGAGACCGAGTTATGATGTAGTCAAACTATAACACACTCAAGGTGAACTGTCGATGCACCTCAGGTCAAAGAACTAGACACACAGCTGCAGCATCGAGCTAGTCATCGACGAGAATGTAGACTTCCTTATGACTGCTCGAGGTGGTCACACTCAGTACTCTCGTTCTCAATGAATACCTGTACTCTCGCTCTGGTGCCTTCACACTATAAACTCAAGACACATCTATCCTAAGAAAGCAATCGTACACCAACCTTCCAGATCGATCACCATCCTCATGATGATTCTATGGTCAGGAGCTGTTTATGAGTTAGTTATGTAAATTCATATCTTAAATTTTCAACTCTTAAAAATATGAATTAACATTCCTACTAACTCAAAGGATGTATCACAGACATAATGTACACAATGTGATAGTAGAATAACCCTTTTATTCATTTATAGTCAAAATTATAAATTTGCCCTTATATTTGTACAGGAATGTATCAGCCAATCGACATCTAGGGCACATATCTAACAAACTCTCACTTGATCTAATGCCAATTGGCTGCATATCTAAGTCCCATCTTCTCAAGATGGGCTTCGATCTTCTGCTGGCCTAATGGCTTTGTTAGTGGGTCTGCCACATTGTCTGTGGAATCGACTCTCTTAACCTCGACATAACCTTTTTTGAGGTAATCTCGGATCAGATGGAATCGCCGCTTGATATGCTTGGACTTCTGATGAGACCTTGGCTCCTTAACTAGGGTTATGGCACCATTATTATTGTAGTAAAGAGAGATGGCATCCGATGGCATCACTCCAAGCTCTGCGGCAAACTTCTTATACCAGAATGCCTCCTTCATAGCTTTCGATGCAGCAATATACTCTGCCTCCATAGTGGAATCAGCAATCACCGTCTACTTGAAACTCTTCTAGCTAACTGCACCATCATTGCAAATGAACAGACTTTCAGATGTCAACTTTCGATCATCTATATCAGACATAAAGTCTGAGTCTGTAAATCCCTGAACCTAGAGTTCTCCATTCCCAAAGACTAGAAACATATCCTTAGTCCTTCTTAAGTACTTAAGGATACATTTCATAGAAGTCTAGTGCTCTTCGCCTGGATTCGACTGATATCTGCTTGTGACACTCACAACATGGGCTATATCAGGTCATGTACATAGCATGGCATACATGAGGCTTCCTATTACCGAAGCATAAGGGATCTTGCTCATGCATTCAATCTCCTCAGGTGTGCTAGGACACATCTTCTTGGAGAGATGAATGTCATGTCTAAAAGGTACTAAATCTCTTTTAGAGTTTTTCATGCTAAACCTTTTTAGCACCTCCTCTATGTACATCTTCTGTGAAAGTCCTAGCATCCTATTCGGTCTATCTCTATAGATCTTAATACCCAGTATAAAGGATGCTTCTCCTAGATCTTTCATAGAGAACTTCTTAGACAACCATATTTTGACAGAGGTCAACATGAAAATATCATTTCCAATTAGGAGGATGTCATCAACTTACAGTACGAGAAAGACAACTGCGCTCCCACTGACCTTCTTGAATACACATGGTTCCTCCTCGTTCTTGATGAAATCAAATATTTTGATCACATCATTGAAACGAGTATTCCAGCTCCGAGATACTTGCTTAAGTCTATAAATGGACCTTTACAGCTTGCAGACCTTGTGATCATCATCACTGGATGTGAAACCAAGCGACTGTTCCATATAGATATCTTCTTCAAGATATCCATTTAAGAACGTCATTTTCACGTCCATCTACCATTTTTCATAATCAAAATAGGCTGCAACAGCAAGCAATGTGCGGATGAATTTTAGCATGGCTACGGGCGAGAAGGTATCCTGATAGTCAATACCTTCGCACTGACTATAACCTTTCGCTACGAGCCTAGCTTTGAATGTCTCTACATTCCCATTTGCACCTATCTTTCTCTTGAAGATTCATTTACACCTAATAGGTACAATACCTTCAGGTGGATCGACCAAGGTCCAGACTTGGTTTGAGTGCATCGAGTCAATTTTTTATCTCATTGCCTCTAACCATTTCTCGAAGTTGATATCTGATATAGCCTCATCATAAGTCTTGGGGTCATCACCATGAGTCCCATTTTTCATGAGGAACATTTCCTCTACTTCCTCTGGTATAGTACCTAAGTATCTTTCAGGAGGACGAGAAACCCTAGTCAATCTATGAGGCGGAAGAGGTTGTGTTAGGACTGGTTCTAATTGATTGGGTTCCTCAGATTCTTTAGCTCGTTGCTCTTGGGAGACATTCTCCTTGAGCTTAATTATTCTTTTGATGCCATTATCTTGAATAAACTATTTTTTTAAAAAAAATATCATGTCGATTCACAATCACATTGTGCTCTTTCGAAATATAAAAATAGTATCCTAATGACTCTTTAGGATATCCTATGAACCGAGCTCTAAAAGACCTGAACTCTAACTTGTCCGCCCGCTGTCTCTTGACATGAGCCGGACAACCCCAAATTCTGAGATGACTTAGACTTGGTTCCTTACCATGCCATATCTCATACGGTGTGGTAGGAATGATTTTAGAGGGAATCCTATTCAATACATATATTGCTGTCATGAGACAATGACCTTAAAGAAACTCAGGGAGGTCTGTGAAGCTCATCATGGAACGGACCATATCTAATAGGATCCGATTTCTCTATTCTGAAATCCTGTTGAGTTGTGACGTTCCAGGTGGAGTTCATTGAGAGACTATGTTATTATCCTTAAGATAGTCTAGGAACTCCCGACTAAGGTATTCATCTCCTCGATATGATCGAAGAACCTTAATGGGCTTTCCTGTTTATTTTTCTACTTCATATCTGAATTCAAAGTTTCAAAGGCTTCAGACTTGTGTTTCATTAGAAACACATATCCGTACCTAGACATATCATCGGTAAAGGTAATGAAGTAGACATAGTTGCCTCTAACCGGCACATCAAATGGGCCGCACACATCCGTATGTACCAGGGCAAGTAGGTCTGTGGCCCTTTCCCCATGTCCCACAAAAAGGAGCTTGGTCATTTTGCCTTGAAGGCATGATTCACAAACTAGATATGACTCGAAAGTCAACGGACTCAATAGTCTGAATTTTTTTAATTTGTTAACCCTGTCTTCTACTATATAATCTAGCCTTAGGTGCCACAGATACCTATCATTTAGACTATCTCTAGGCCTTTTAATTCTCATAGCATTCATATTTTGCTCGATATTAAATACAGATACATCAATATGTAGCTGATAGAGACCATTAATAAGAAAACCATTTGCAACTTTATTATTTTCATAAAATATGTTACAATGATCCTTATGAAAGCTAATCACATAGCCTTCTTGTGCTAAATATAAAACAGAAATTAAATTTCTGCTTGCTACAGGCACATAATAACAGTCTCTAGGAACTAAATCTAATCCTAACGGTAATCGCAAAGGGCAGGTTTCCATGGCCACAATAGCAACTCTTGCTCCATTTTCAATGCGTAGGATCATATCCCTATCCCTCAGCCTTCTGCTCTCCTCAAGACCCTACATAGAAGTGCACAAATGAGCACTAAAATTAGAGTCAAGTATCCAACTGGATGCAAAGGAAATCATAAGATTAGATTCTATAATAAGCATACCTCCAGAAGGATCATTCTTCTTGTTCTTCAAGGTGGCCAGGTACTGAGGACAGTTTCATTTCCAATGGCCATCTGAATTGCAGTGAAAATATTTTTTCTTTTCAGTAGCCTTCTTCTTCGGTTCCATCTTCATCTTTTTTCCATCCACCATCTGCTTCTTCGCAGACTTTTTCTTCTTTCCAAAAGACTTTCTCTTGGAAGAAGTCCGCTCCACAATAAGGACTGAGCCTTTTGAACTCTTCAAAGAAAGCTCAGCCATAACCAATATGTTCATTAACTCAGCCAAGGTACACTGCATCTTATGCATATAGAAGTTCATGATGAACTAACCATATACATCGGATAAGGACTGAAGGATCACATCAATCTGAAAATCCTTATCTAAGATGATATCGAGCTTCTCAAGCTCCTCAAGCTCCTTGATCATTGTCAAACAATGATCTTGGACTGACTGTCCATCACGTATTTTAGCCTTAAAAAATCTTTGGCAGACTTGATACTTGGCTACGCGACTTTATTCACCAAATAACTCTTGTAGGTGAGCCAACTTTGGTGGGTAGTCATAATGTTCTCATGCTAGCACTGTAAGTCATCAGACGTGGCACCCAACATGTAGTACCTGGCTTTGTTATCATCATCCGTCCACTTTTCCAAAGACACTCTCTGTTCAGCAGTCAGACATGTTGGCATGGTAGGTGGGTCCTGGTCCAAGATATGAGTCAGTTTCTCGAAACCCAGAATAATTCTATAATTCCTCAACCAGTCCTTGAAATTGGGTCCAGTCAATCTGTGGGTGTCTAGTATTTTGGTCAGGGGGTTGGATGCAGACATGTTTCCTGTAGAGAGTCAAAAGTTTCTAGTTAGATTTTATAATCAGACTTAACCAATTTATTTAGTGGTTTTATTTTTAAACAAATTAGGCTCCCACTATTTTCTCAGATCCCTACACTCCCTAGGTAGAGATGTGAAAATCTCCGTGATTAGTAATTTCTTGTGGGTGGTGCAGTCTCACCAACTAGCTCACCACCTCACCTAATAGTTATTGGTGATGGATCAACTGATGAGTGGATAACTCTTGTCCAATGATTCTCTAATCATGGTGTACCCAAAACTTGATCTCTAATTCATGAAGCTCATCGTGTCTGGAATATTGCTCCAATCCTTAGTTAAGTCAGACCCATCATTTGCACGAACTGGATTCCTGATTGAGTCCCTCACCGTATCTAAAATATTGAGCACAACCCATCCTCTAATCCATAGCATCCAATGCCTAATGGACATGGTTGCATCTTTTCGGTGCAACTGAACCACTGTAACCAATCGAGATAATCAACCCCGGGAAGGGCCCGCACATCCACAATGATGGAAGACCTTAGACTTAATATTTTCTTAGGAAGATTTAATTTAGGTCTCATTAAATTTGACTTGACATAGTCATAACAATTATGACTAACCTAGTGGCATGGATTAGCTCAAATTGTTAGCCATCTCAAATCAGAACTGGATCGACACATATGGCCAGGTAAGTGAGATCGGTGGAAGGGATATGCCATTAACTCGACAAGAACACATTCGAGTCAAGTAGCTCTCAATTAAAAATCATTCAATCGCATCTGTCCAACTTACCTTAGACACTAAATTGTCGAATCAGAATCAATTGGGTTAGCCTACAATCCAGGCTCTAACCACTGAGCCAAATTAGGTCTTAACTTGATCGAGTCACATATGAATGTGATTCAACCTTGACCTAGACTTAATCCTATTAGACTGGTCAATTATTAGCTTTCATAATCCCATCTAACCAACTTTTGATTCGATTTGATCAACCGCTAGACCTAATTGAGCTACCCAAGTCCGAACTCAATTTTATGAAAATGACTTAGATTTGAAATTCTTAATTTTAGACCTAATTTAATTTCATAAGCTAAATTCATTAATTAAGTCTTGGGTTCATAAACAAAATAAGTAAAATAAATCCTAGGGTTTCAGGATCTAGGGTTTTGCAGAAAAGTAAGTTTGATTTCTGATTAAGGATGAACGCGCAGCACCCCTACACGCCATAAGAACACCTTATTGAATGGGGGGAGAGGATCTTAAACCCTACTTTGTTCTAATGATCGGACGGCCATGAGGAACACCTTAATCAAAAATATTAATTTAACTACAAAACTAGTTGATCTAAGTTACATATCACATATATAATTTTAGATCTAACTTATACATGCTTTGCATACATCTCATGTATTAAAATTTGATCTAATTAGCATGCTTTCAGATCTGATACATCACATGTAATATCTGAAAAATAAGATTTAAATTGAACTATTCAATATAAAATCTATTTTAGACAGTTACTAAAATAATTCTACAACTAGTCTAGGCATGCAGCAGATCAATCTTATGAATTAATTAAATTTTATTTTTTATTTTTTGATCTAAATATAATATTTATAATATTAAAAAATTAGAAAATAAATTAAATCTAATTTATATTTTAATAATCTTAAAACATAAAACTTCAAGACTATTCATAGTTTAAACTATTCCTAGTCTAGTCATGCATCTCATACATGTTAGATCTACTTAGATTTAATTTTAAATTTTTTAATTTTAGATCCAATCATATCTGATGTGACATCTGAAATTTATTAATATTAGATAAATAAAAATAAAAATTAGATCTAAATTAGATCTGAAATATAACCATCAACCTGGCTCTAATACCAGTTGAAGAAAAAACTGCTTTTTTCCTCGTAGGATCTTCCAGATCTAATGAGATTTGGAGCGAAATATTTAAAAAAAAAAAATTATCTTATGATATTTTAGATTTATGATCTATTAGATCTGATTTTTATTATCTAATATTAAATATAAAATTAAACCTAAAATCATGAGGAATAGAGAAATACCTCTAGGGTAACTAGATTGCCCTGTAGATGATCACAGCAACGCCCGAGGTTCTAAAATAGCCATGCAGTCATCTGGCCTCTATCAGTATCCACTTGAGCAAGTTTTAGATCATCTTCTCCTCATGAATCTTTGCTCCAAAAAATAGATTTGGATCTGATCTGAAAGATCTTCAAAAGATCTTCTAAAGCTGGAGCAGCAGCTTCTCGACAAATCTCTGTAGCCTTCTGATCAGGGAGCCACCACGCCTTGGACAAGTGCCAGATGGATGCCCAACTTTTTGGATGTGAAGAGGGGAGAG
The DNA here is from genome assembly GCF_000442705.2 of Elaeis guineensis. Taxonomy (NCBI): domain Eukaryota; kingdom Viridiplantae; phylum Streptophyta; class Magnoliopsida; order Arecales; family Arecaceae; genus Elaeis; species Elaeis guineensis. The sequence goes on along the minus strand of NC_026004.2, from coordinate 35,669,914 downwards.
AGAGGACTAGAGGAGATATAAAGAAGTGGAGGGGTTTCATATTTTTACTGGGTATTGAGTAGATTCTCTAAATCCTAGGCACAGACAGGGTGTAAATAGACCCTGCTGCGCCATGCAGTGCCACATCATTCGACCAATCAAAAAATTTTAATTAATTCTGAAAAAATTTTGATTAATGAAGTGATATCATCTAATCATATCAAATAAGAACCCCACCAAACTCTCCTACTGTTGGTGCCAACACTGGATAAACACAGTGAGATTGGTGCCCAACAGTTTGAGTCGATCAAGGCATAGAGTCCTCATCTCATGAGACTCTATCCTTATCCACTTGGGGTGCATGCCCAATCTGATCTTGGCACCCACTTTGAGGCCTAATTTAGCAGGTAGACACTCCATAAAAACTCTCCAATGATCTCTTGCCAAGTGGCCTTCAATTTAAGATCCATAAGTCAATGTTTGATCGATGTCCTAAAACAAAAATGGCAGGTGACAGAAATTGGCAGGTGTTGTCTTAAATTCATCTCATAAATTAAGATAAAACTTTTCTAAGCTGGATTGGCTCTAGTCAAATTGAGAGAAATCTTCTCAAGGTTCTCTGGGTGAGTCAAATCACATTTGGCTCAGTTGAGACGAAAAAGATTGCACGAGGAGAAAGTTAGGCTCAATCGTGTGCTAGCACGATTTTCTTGAACCTAATTAGATCTAATCCAAATCAATTGAACTGGGCTCGTTCAATTGATGACATCCAGACCCTAACTCTTGTTTGTGTGAACCAGTTAGGTTTATTTTCATATGGTAATGAGACATGTCATAATCTCATCATCGACATCATCGAAACTCCTTTCAATGGACCAGAACTCTTTTGATTCAGACAATTAGAATGATCAATCATCAAGATCATTCTAATTGCTCCCAAAATCTATGAGTGATACCTAGCAGTATATGGTGGCAACCCATCAGAAATGAAGATGAACCTCTCGGTGCAGCTATCTATGTGATTGAGTTCCTCTATCATGAGTCTCGACTGAATTAGGGTTAAGGTGATCTCGTCAAACCCAACATCAGTTATATGAATCAATTGATCGATCCGAGTCCGATGTGAAACCCCAATGGAAAATTCTTTTCTATTATTTCACTATGCCATGACCATGGGCTTAAGGACTCGATCTTTCGATCATCATAGGACTACTCCTCTTATCTACCGAGGTTGATAGATCCCATCTTGGTGCAATCTGGTTCCTACAATGAATATGCTACAGCCAACATATACCTTAGGATTCTGAATGGCTAAGAGACCGAGTTATGATGTAGTCAAATTATAACACACTCAAGGTGAACTGTCGATGCACCTCAGGTCAAAAAACTAGACACACAGCTGCAGCATTGAGCTAGTCATCGACGAGAATGTAGACTTTCTTATGACTGCTCGAGGTAGTCACGCTCAGTACTTTCATTTTCAATGAATACCTATACTGTCGCTCCGGTGTCTCCACACCGTAGACTTAAGATACATCTATCCTAACGAAGCGATCGTACACCAACCTTCCGGATCGATCACCATCCTCGTGATGATCCTATGGTCAGGAGCTGTTTATGAGTTAGTTATGTAAATTCATGCCTTAGATTTTCAACTCTTGAAAATATAAATTAACATTTCTACTAATTCAAAGTATGTATCACAGATATAATGTACACAATGTGATAGTAGAATAACCCTTTTATTCATTTATAGTCAAAATTATAAATTTGTCCTTACATTTGTACAGAAATGTATCAGTCAATCTGGCATCTAGGGCATGCATCTAACAACCCCATAGGTTCGAATCGAAGCTGGTAGCATGGAAATAACTTTCTGAACCAATCGATGTAACCATCTAGTAATAGTGACTCGACGTCCAGATAGGTCGAATGAAAGTGAAGCAATATTCAAGAACCTATTAGCGTATGGTTATCTTCTAATTCATCCCTTTGACCCTAATACTCAAAGAGACTTAGGATTTAACTATCAATCCTAGATAAGTTATCCACATTATATTTCAATCTTTTTCAAATCAATCACATAGATTATCTGAGCTCAGATTTTGCTAAATTAAAATATATTGATACATTAACTCTTACTAATTCGGAGGGGTCAATCCCATCTTGACTCAAGCATCGATTTGATAAGTACTTGACTGCATCCAGAAACCTTTCGTTACTGAATTAGAAACTCAGTTAGTCCAACATCAAAGTACAGTGAGTTACTTGCAAGTCACCGTGATGATCTCAGATCGAAGAGATACTTATTTTCATATCCTTCGCAAGCTACCCTTGACAGTAGAGTGCTCCGTAGTTGGTCACATTCAGTGATGATGTACTTCTATATCTCATCTATTAAAAAATATCTCCTAAAGTCAATCATCTAGGTTGTAGATGATTATGCTCTATATAAGTATATGAATTATAAAATGATAAATATTATCTAACAAATTCATCATAAGGAATACATCTTTTAAAATAGAACTCATATGTTACATTGAAGTCTTTAGAACCACCACCAAAATAATAAAGGAGAATTTATCATGTGGCTCTTAAATCCTGCTCATGACCAAATGATACAATTATCACAAGGACAATAATTGTATCGAGTGTAGGTCGTTGTGTGCTATATTAGTTGATTATTCTCTTAATCAAGATGTGTGATGACATGGGTATGGCATATGGATGATATGAAGGAACATATTTCACTGAGCGTGACCACTTTCGGAGTACTCTATTATCAAAGATTGCTCTGATGAGATATAGGGATAAGTGTCCCTCAGACTTGAGGCTGCCTCAGTGACTTGCAAGCAACTCACTGTACTTTGATACCGAACTATCCAAATTTTTAATTCGATGATGGAAGATTATTGGGTATAGTCAAGTACTTATGAAGTCTGAGTGTGAGTCAAGATGAAATTAATCGCTCCAAGTAAAATTAAAAATGATGCATCACTATGTTTCAATTTAGCAAAATTTTGGCCAAAGTAGTCCTAGTGAGGAGTCACAGAATTTTTGAGGTTGAGACACAATGTGGACCACTCATTCTGGGTTGACAGTTTAACCCTTAGTTATTCTTAAGCATCAAGTGACAAAGGGATGAATTATACGGTAACTATATCCACATGGGTTCTAGAGTGCTGCTGGGCATACATTCGACCTATTCGGACATCGGATCTCATTACTAGATGGTTACATCAATTAGTACAGGAATCATTCTTATGCTATAGACTTAGGTTCGAACCTATAGGATCATACACATAGAAGTACCTGTCTGATCAAATGGTTGATCGATGATTATGAATCATTGGAGGGTTTAATTATCAATTTGATTGATGATTAATCCTATGCAAAGATTGCAATAAATATTTACTAATGGTTAGTAAATTAGAAGAACAAGTAATTGATAATATGATTATTAATTGACTTAATTTGATTGAGCAATGGAGATTGAATTAGTTTTAATTAAATTGGATTCAATTAGATTAGTTTTGGATTGATTGGATGCATCCCTATTGAATAATAAGGCTTGCTTCAATTGATCTCAGGAATGCAAATTAAAATCTATATTGAATAGAATTCAATTATTTTATATATATTTTGATTGGATCAAATTCTATTGGATAATAGGCTTGATTGGATCAGTCCTATTATCAAATAGCTTCCCTGATATCCATCAAGAATCAATCCCTGGATCAATGAGGTTTTAATCTAAGTAATTATAAATTTGATTGGAGCCTAATAATTGAGCTAGGACCCAATTAGTTAGTTTATGATAACTAATTCCTAAGTTAGTTAGGATTGGATCCAAGAATTAGTTAAAATTTGATCAAGATCTTGAATCCTATTTAGAATAGGACTAAACCCAAACCAAGCCAACCCATGTAATAATTAATTTCTCACACCCTACTCTCTTTACTGTGAGAAACTCTACACCCACTAAGTGAAGGGAAAATCGACTTTTTCCTTGTAGGATCTTCCAGATCTAATGAGATCTGGGATGGAATGTTTCAAAAATTATCCTATGATATTTTAGATCTAAGATCTATTAGATCTAATTCCTATTATCTGATATTAAATCTAAAATTAAATCTTGTTAGTGTAGAATTCTGCCGAAGTCGGAGAAGCTGGAGTTGGGATGACAGCGGCCGCCGTCGGGACCTGCAAGGGAAGTCTAAACTGGAGTTGGGGGTACTCCGGCAAGACCTTCTGATGCTCAAGTCAGTACTCTGCTTCAATAGAAATAGAGTGTTCAAGTGAAAATTTCTGCAGAGTTTCGAGACAAAGTTTAGAGCTTAGAGAAGAACGTATTTGGGGGTCCCTTTTTATAGACGGAGAGCGTAACTGATTGATAGTGACGTCTGTAACGGCCTGGTAGTGGGCCGTTCAGAGCCACATGGAGTTTGTTACAGAGAGTAGTGGCGTCAGGGGCCGTTCAGGACCACGTGGAGTTTGTTACGAAGAGTAGAGTGGTGTCCGTTGTCGCGACTTGCCAAAGAATGGTGGAGCCACGCAGAATCCATTGCAGTGAGTGGAGTAGGGTAGTGGCCATTGTCGTGACTTGCCAGAGAGTTCGGATCTGTCGACTGAAGCTCAGCTGGGAAGTCTGATGGAGCAGAGTGGCTCTATATCTCATCAATTTGGGACAACCTCGGAAACATCCGAGGTTGTGGCGGGTCTACTGTTGTTGGGTGCCCAGAGCACTGATGCTACAAGAAGAAACCATCTGCTGTAGAAGCTCAGACAAAGACTTTCTATTGAAAAAGTTTGATTTCATGAAGAATCTGGTGGAGGGTTGGCTGGAGGTGGACTTCAGATGGCGTTGAGGAGGTCCGTCCGTTGGAGGAGTCAGGGGATCTTATGGAAGTCTGGATGGCGTTGTTGAAGTTCAGCTGACGCTATTGAAGGTTGATGGCTGGGGAGGTTCGGCAGACACCGGAGACGATCGATCGTTGTAGAAATCCAGTTGCTGGAGTCCGTCTGTTGTAGAAGCTCGTCCGAAATCCATCCGCTATGGAAGTTCAGACGGAGCCCGGTTCTTATAGAAGGCTGAAAGGAGGCCGCTTATTGTAGAAGCTCGATCGAAGATTGGTTGTCGTGGAAGCTCGGAGTAGTGACCTGGCTAGTGGAGCCTGTCCCATTATAGAAGCTCGTCTGGGATCCAGAGTAGATATCCGAAGTAGACCACCTGCAGTAGAAGTTCGGAGTAGACTGCTTGCTGTAGAAGTTCGACTCTCGTAGGAGCTCGGGTGGAATCCAGAAGATGGTCGACCATCGTAGAAACTTGGATGGAGTCTGATTACTGTAGAAATCATATCGTTGGAGAAGCTCGGATATTGATGAAGTTCGGAAGAAGTTCGAAATAGGGTCGTCCGCGGTCGGAAGGAGTCTGAGAGGGATTCGGAGACTAGTTGATCACTGTAAAAGGTCGGCTGATAGTGAAGCCTAGAGAGCCTTTGGAGCGGCCTGGTGGATGAATGGAGAAGCTCATTGTCGGAGAAGTCCGGATGGTATTATGGAAGCTCGAACGGTCGAGGGGGTTCAGAAAGATGCCACACAAGGTCGGAAGCCAGAAAAGTCCTGGAAGGGTCGGTCTTTTACAAACATCGGCTGGGGCTATTTTATACCCAACACCAGTCCCCCTACTTTCAAGTTCGGGTTCTGAATGAAGGACAGAGAAATTCTCACAGCCGAAGTTGCCCCCCCTCAATTTCCGTACTTGATGATTTTTGGATATTTTGGCATTTGGCGCGCTGGTGCCGGAATCTTTTCAAATCAAAGCGATCCGAAAAGATTTTTTCAGACTTCCCATTGGGGCGTGGCTCTAGGTACGGTGCAAAAATGATTTTGTCAGCTATCAGACATTTTCAGTCGCCTGCCATGGTGAGTGGGACATGCGACGAGTGCATGTCGGTCAAAGGAGATCCTTAATTATTACTGCGTCGGGCCCTGTTGCCTATTTAAACACATCCACTTCCTTCAAGGGTTTCACTTTGCCTGAGAGAATCCCTCGGCAAAGGACTGGTGGTACTTCTCCTCCCAGTTCGGTAGAAAGGGGTTGCTGAAAGGTGCCCCCTCTTCTATCCACAACTGGAAGGAGAGGTTCTTCTATGTCCGATGCCCGACCTTGGAGCTAGGATTACCCCCTTGGGGATCTCTGAGGGATTCCGTCCGTCGGGCTTCTAGCATGAAAAGGGACGACCTCGAAGCCTTCAAAAAGCTCGAGGCCTATCAAGCCCCCCTCCTCTCTGAACTTCTGAAGGAACAATTTTTGTTCAACGTCGGCCTAAGTTCTCTTAACCCTGTCGGTATCATTATATATATATATATATATATATATATATATATATATATATATATATATATATATATATATATATATATATATATATATTTTTCCTGCTTTCTCTTTTTCTTATTCTATCTCTGTGCCATGCTGATCTTCTTTTATTGCAGACATGGACGCAGGCATGGCTCGGAGGTTAGCCCAGGGTCTCAAGACCCACAAGAGAAAAGGGGCCTTGACTTCAGGGTCGGTGAAGAGGGCCAGGATGGAAGAGACAAGCTCGACTGCGCCTGCTCAGGTGGCCGTCGACGTCCCTTCCGACTCGAACCTGAAGTCTCCCGAGCCTCTTCAAGGAGCCCCCCGATCGAGGATCTCGCTCCAGAGGCTCATCCCGAGGGGGCCCTCGAGGCCGAAGGGAGGAGGAGAAAGAAGACCCTGGCCTGGAAGAGCCGCAGCTGCAAGGCGACCGTCGAGGGGACCAATGGCTCCGAGGAAGACCTGGGGGAAAATCCCTTCAACAATAGGGATTTAATAAAGAGGCTGGTCGAAGGGTGCATTCTGCCCGAGGTCGTCCAGAGGATCGTCCTTGCGGATCCTGTGCTGCGGGTCTGGGACTCTCTGGGATCTTTTATCGAAGTAGGTTAATTCATTTTTTCCTCCTTCTTGCTTCTTTACTTAATTTATTCCTTAGCCTTTATATTGACTCTCTGACCTCTCTTGCAGATTGGACACCAGCTTGTCACCAACATCGAGGCAGTGAAGATCGCCAAGAGGGAGGCAGCTCGGGCGAAGGATGGTCGCCTGGCTGAGGCCACCCACCTCGAGGAGAAGATCGTCGAGGTCCTAAGTCTCCAGGGGGCACTGAAAAAGGAGGGACAAACCTCATCCGATCTGAGGATCGCCTTAGAGGAAGAGAGAAAGAAGGCTGAGGTCGAGGTCTCCGAACTGAAGGTGCAGGTTTTTGAGCTGAAAGCATGGATCCCATCCCTAGTCTCAGAGGCAGGGGCCCAAGCAGTGGAGGAGTTCAAGGCCTCCTCCGAGATGGAGGATCTACAGGTCCAGTTCGGCCAGGATGCCTTCATCAAGGGTTTCGAACTCTGCCAAGAGAAGGTGGCCAGAAGGTTTCCCAAACTAGACCTCAACTTCCTGGACGAGGTGTCCGACGATGAAGCCGGACCTTCCAAAGCCGCTGCCGGTACTCCTCCAGTTGGGACCTCGTTGACCGCTGCGATCGCCGCTGCCAATCTTCTGGGGACGCCGAGCCCCTTCACTTCTGCCCCAGAGGTCCGAAACCTCTAGTTTTATGTTTTTCCTTTGTGGTGATTTTTCTTCATTCTCTTGTACTCAAAAATTATTTAATCAATGAAATCAGATTCTTCTTTATAGAGAGCCTCCTTTTTTCTTCTGCATTCTTTTCCTTCTTTTTTATCTTCTTGCACTAATTTGAGTCGTGGTGCTCTTGTCTTCCAATGACAGTGCCCTGCTGAAGCTCTTCCCCTGCCAGAGGAAATTTCTCTGAAGTCGATGATTCGAGACCTCTGAAGGAAAGTTCGTCAGTTGACGAAGAAATCCAAGAAGCTGGAAGATGAACTTCACTGGCTAAGGGAGAGCCATTCAGAGGCCACTGCAGAGGCTACTCGCTTTCGGGACCTCCATAAGAAAGGTTTCATAGAATACACCTGGAGGAAGGCCGACTTTGTGATGGAGCTTGAGGAACTCCAAAAACATGCTAGCGATCGATCTTGGACTCAGGCTTCCAAGATCAGCTCCCTTGAAGTCGAGCTGGCGGCCGCACAGGAGAAGATCAGCCAGCTGGAAGGGAGCTCGTCCTGGCTCACAATCCAGGCCGACCACGATTGAGACTGGTCGAAGAAGTTCTCTGACCTTCAAAAGCAGCTGCAGAACGCCGAGGCGAACTACAACGCCTACCGAGTCGGCTGGAGCGGACAAGTAGAGGACTATCGAGGGGGGGCAACTTTGGTCATGAGAATTTCTCTGTACTTTCTTCATTCGAAACCTGAACTCGAAAGTAGAGGGACTGGTGTTGGGTATAAAATATCCCCAGCCAAAGTTTGTTAAAGACCGACCCTTCCAGGACTTTTCCGGTTTCCGACCTTGTGTGGCGTCTTTCTAAATCCCCTCGACCGTCCGAGCTTCCATAATACCATTTGGACTTCTCCGACAATGAGCTTCTCCATTTATCCACTGGGCCGCTCGAAAGGCTCTCTGGGCTTCACTATCAGCCAACCTTCTACAGTGATCAACCATTCTTCGAATCCCTCCCAGACTCCTTCCGACCGCGGACGACCCTATTCCAAACTTTTTTCAAGCTTCATCAATATCCGAGCTTCTCCAATGATGCGATTTCTACAGTAACTAGACTCCATCCAAGTTTCTATGATGGTCGACCGTCTTTCAGATTCCACTCGAGCTCCTGTGAGAGTCGAACTTCTACAGCAAGCAATCTACTCCAAACTCCTACTGCAGGTGGTCTACTTCGGATATCTACTCCGGATCTCAGACGAGCTTCTACAATGGGACAGGCTCCACCGGTCAGGTCACTACTCTGAGCTTCCATGACAACTGATATTCGATCGAGCTTCTACAATAAGTGGCCTCCTTTCAGCCTTCTGCAAGAATCGGGCTCCGTCCGAACTTCCATAGCGGATGGATTTCGGACGAGCTTCTACAACAGATGGGCTCCAGCAGCTGGATTTCTACAATGGCCGATCACCTCCGGTGTCTGTCGAACCTCCCCAGCCATCATCCTTCAATAGCATCAGCCGAACTTCAACAACGCCATCCAGACTTCCACAAGATCCCCTAACTCCTCCAGCGGATGGACCTCCTCAACACCATCCGAAGTCCACCTCCAGCCGACCCTCCACCAGATCTTCATGAAATTGGACTTCCCCAACAGAAAGTCTCCATCCGAGCTTCTACAGTAGATGGTTTCCACCTATAGCATCAGTGCTCTGGGCACCCAACAACAGTAGACCCACCACAACCTCTGATGTTTTTGAGGTTGTCCCAGATCGACGAGATAGAGAGCTATTCCACTCCATCGGACATCCCAACCGAGCTTCAGCCGACAGATCCAAACTCTCTGGCAAGTCACGACAATGGCCACTACCCTACTCCACTCACTGCAACGGATTCCATATGGCTCCACCACTCTCTGGCAAGTCGCGACAACAGACACCACTCTACTCTTCGTAACAAACTCCACGTGGTCCTGAATGGCCCCTGACGCCACTACTCTCTATAACAAACTCCACATGGCTCTGAACAGCCCACTACCAGATGGTTACAGACGTCGCTGTCAATCAGTTACGCTCTTCATCTATAAAAATGGACCTCCAGATACGTTCTTCTCTAAGCTCTAAACTCTATCTTGAAACTCTGCAAAAATTTCCACTTGAGCACTCCATTTCTGTTGAAGCAGAGTACTGACTTGAGCATCGGAGGGTCTTGCCGGAGCACCCCCAACTCCAGTTTAGACTTTCCTTGTAGGTCTCGATGGCGGCCGCAGTCATCCCAACTCTAGCTTCTCTGACTTCGACAGAATTCTGTACCAACAAATCTGAAAACATGAGGAATAGAGAAATACCTCTAGGGTAACTAGATTACCCGGTAGATGATCGCAGCAATGCCCGAGGTTCTAAAATAGCCACACAGTCGTCTGGCCTCTACCGGTATCGACTCAAGTAGGATCTAGATCATCTTCTCCTCGTGAATCTTTGCTCCAAAAATTAGATCTGGATCTGATCTGAAAGATCTTCAAAAGAGCTTCTGAAGCTAGAGCAATAGTTTCTCGACAAATTGCTGCAGCCTCCTGATCAATGAGCCACCACGCCTTGGACAAGCACCAGATGGATGCCCAACCTCTTGGACATGAAGAGAGGAGGGAGAGGAGCAGAGGGGGTATAGAGAAGTGGAGAGGATTCAAGCTTTTGCTGGTTATTTAGCAGAGTCTTAAAACCCTAGGCGCAGACAGGGTTTAAATAGACCCTGCTGCGCCATGCAGTGCCACATCATTCAACCAATCAAAAAATTCTAATTAATTCTGAAAAAATTTTAATTGGTGGAGTGATATCATCTAATCATATCAGATAAGAATCTCCATAATCTCTCCTACTATTGGTGCCAACACTGGATAAGCACAGTGAGATTTGCGCCCCACAGTCCAAGTTAATCAAGGGATCAGAGTCCTCATCTCATGGGACTCTATCCTTATCCACTTGGGACGCATGCCCAATCTGAATATGGCACCCACTTTGAGGCCCAATTTAGCAGGTGGATACTCCACTAAAGCTCTCCAATGACCTCTTGCCAAGTGGCCTTCAGTCTAAGATCCAGGGGTCAATGTTTGACCAATGTCCTAAAACAGAAATGGCAGGTGATAGAAATTAGTAGGTGTTGTCTTAAATTCATCTCATGAATTAAGATAAATCTTTTTTGAGCTGGATTGACTCCAGTCAGACTGTGAGAAATCTTTTCAAGGTTCTCTGGGTGAGTCAAATCATATTTGGCTCAGTCGAGATAGAAAAGATTATACGAGGAGAAAGTTAGGCTCAATCATGTGCTAGCACGATTTTTTTGAACCTAATTGGATCTAATCCAAATCAATCGAACTAGACAAACTCAATTGATGACATCCAGACCCTAACTCTTGTTTGTGTGATCGAGTTAGGTTCATTTTCATATGGTAATAAGATATGTCATGATCTCATCATCGACATCATCGAAACTCCTTTTGATGGATCAAAACTCTTCTGATTCAGACAATTAGAATGATCGATCATCAAGATCATTCTAATTGCTTCCAAAATCCACTAGTGACACCTAGCAGTATATGGTGTCAATCCATCAGAAATGAAGATGAACCTCTCGGTGTAGCTACCTGTGTGATTGAGTTCCTCTATCATGAGTCCTGACTGAATTAGGGTTAAGGTGAACTCGTCAAACCCAACATCAGTCATATGAATCAATCGATTGATCCGAGTCCGATGTGAAACCCCAATGAAAAATTCTTTTCCATTATTTCACTCTGCCATAGCCATGGGCTTAAGGACTCGATCTTTCGATCATCATAGGACTACTCCCTTTATCTATCGAGATGGATAGATCCCATCTTGGTGCGATCTGATTCTTACAATGAATATGCTACAGCCAACATGCATCTCAGGGTTTCGAATGGCTAGAAGATCGAGTTATGGTGTAGTCAAACTATAACACACTCAAGGTGAACTGTCGATGTACCTCAAGTCAAAGAACTAGATACACAGCTGCAGCATCGAGCTAGTCATCGACGAGAAGGTAGATTTTCTTATGACTGCTCGAGGTGGTCACACTTAGTACTCTCATTCTCAATGAATACCTGTACTCTCGCTCTGGTATCTCCACACCATAGACTCAAGATACATCTATCCTAAAGAAGTGATCATACACCAACCTTCCGAATCAATCATCCTCGTGATGATCCTATGGTCAGGAGCTATTTATGAGTTAGTTATGTAAATTCATGCCTTAAATTTTCAACTCTTGAAAATATGAATTAACATTCCTACTAACTCAAAGAATGTATCACAGACATAATGTACACAATGTGATAGTAGAATAATCCTTTTATTTATTTATAGTCAAAATTATAAATTTGCCCTTACATTTGTACAGGAATGTATCAGTCAATCTAGCATCTAGGGCACACATCTAACAAACTCCCACTTGACCTAATACCAATTGGCTACATATCTAAGCCCCATCTTCTCAAGGTGGGCTTCGATCTTCTGCTGGCCTAATCACTTTGTTAGTGGGTCTGCCACATTGTCTGTGGAGTCGACTCTCTTAACCTCGACATAATCTTTTTCGAGGTAATCACAGATCAGATGAAATCGTCGCTCGATATGCTTGGACTTCTGGTGAGACTTTGGATCCTTAGCTAGGGCTATGGTGCCATTATTATCGCAGTAAAGAGGGACGACATCTGATGACATCACTCCAAGCTCTGCGGCAAACTTCTTGGACCAGAATGCCTCCTTTGCAGCTTTCGATGTGGCAATATACTCAGCCTCCTTGGTGGAATCAGCAATCACCATCTGCTTGAAACTCTTTCAGCTAACTGCACCATCATTGCAAATGAATAGACTTTCAGATGTCGACTTTCGATTATTTATATCAGACATAAAGTCTGAGTCTGTAAATCCCTGAACCTGGAGTTCTCCATTCCCAAAGACTAGAAACATATCCTTAGTCCTTCCAAGCACTTAAGGATACATTTCACAGAAGTCCAGTGCTCTTCGCCTGGATTCGACTGATATCTGCTTGTGACACTCATAGCATGGGCTATATCAGGTCGTGTACATAGCATGGCATACATGAGGCTCCCTATTACGGAAGCATAAGGGATCTTGCTCATGTGTTCAATCTCCTCAGGTGTGCTAGGGCACATCTTCTTGGAGAGATGAATGCCATATCTAAAAGGTACTAAATCTCTTTTGGAGTTTTTCATGCTAAATCTTTTTAGCACCTCCTCTATATACATCTTCTGTGAGAATCCTAGCATCCTATTCGATCTATCTTTATAGACCTTAATACCCAGTATAAAGGATGCCTCTCCTAGATCTTTCATAGAGAACTCCTTAGACAACCATATTTTGATTGAGATCAACTTGAAAATATCATTCTCAATTAGGAAGATGTCATTTACGTATAGTACGAGGAAGACAACTGCACTCTCACTGACCTTCTTGAATACACATGGTTCCTCCTCGTTCTTGATGAAACCAAATATTTTAATCACATTATTGAAATGAGTATTCCAGCTCTCAGATACTTGCTTAAGTCCATAAATGGACCTTTGCAGCTTACAGATCTTGTGATCATCATCACTGGATGTGAAACCAAGCGGCTGTTCCATATATATATCTTCCTCAAGATATCCATTTAAGAATGCCGTTTTCATGTCCATCTGTCATATTTCATAATCAAAATAGGCTACAACAGCAAGCAATGTGCGGATGAATTTTAGCATCGCTACAGGTGAAAAGGTATCCTGATAGTCAATGCCTTCGCACTGACTATAACCTTTCGTTACGAGTCTAGCCTTGAATGTCTCCACATTTTCATCTGCACCTATCTTTCTCATGAAGATCTATTTACACCTAATAGGTACAATACCTTCAGGTGGATCTACCAAGGTCCAGACTTGGTTAGAGTGCATCGAGTCAATTTTTGATCTCATTGCCTCTAACCATTTCTCGGAGTTGATATCTGATATCGCCTCATCATAGGTCTTGGGGTCATCACCATGAGTCCCATTTCTCGTGAGGAATATTTTCTCTACTTCCTCTTGTATAGTACCTAAGTACCTTTCAGGAGGATGAAAAATCCTAGTCAATCTATGAGGTGGAAGAGGTTGTATTAGGATTGGTTCTAATTGATTGGGTTCCTCAGGTTCTTTAGCTCGTTGCTCTTGGAAGATATTCTCCTTAAGCTTAATTATTCTTCTGATGCCACCATCTTGAATAAACTATTTTTTAAAAAAAATAGCATGTCGATTCACAATCACATTATAATCTTCTGAAATATAGAAATAGTATCCTAATGACTCTTTAGGATATCCTATGAATCGAGCTCTAAAAGACCTGAACTTTAATTTATCCGCCTGCTGTCTCTTGATATGAGCCGGACAACTCAAAATTCTAAGATGACTCAGACTTGGCTTCTTACCATGCCATATCTCATACGGTGTGGTAGGAATAGTTTTAGAGGGAACCCTATTCAATACATATATTACTGTCATGAGATAATGTTCCCAAAGAAACTCAGGGAGGTCTGTGAAGCTCATCATGGAACGGATCATATCTAATAGGGTCCGATTCCTCCATTCTGAAACCCCATTGAGTTGTGACGTTCTAGATGGAGTCCATTGAGAGACTATGCCATTATCCTTAAGATGGTCTAGGAACTTCCTACTAAAGTATTCACCTCCTCGATCTGATTGAAGAGCCTTAATGGGCTTTCCTGTTTATTTTTCTACCTCATGTCTGAATTTTTTGAACTTGTCAAAGGCTTCAGACTTGTGTTTCATTAGAAACACATACCTGTACCTAGACATATCAACGGTGAAAGTAATGAAGTAGACATAGTTGTCTCTAGCCGGCATATCAAATGGGCGGCACACATCTGTATGTACTAGGGTAAGTAGGTCTGTGACCCTTTCTCCATGTCCTGTAAAAGGGAGCTTGGTCATTTTGCCTTGAAGGCATGATTCACAAACTGGATATAACTCGGAAGTCAACGGACTCAATAGCCTGAATTTCTCCAATTTGTTAACCCTTTCTTCCGCTTTATGATCTAGCCTTAGGTGCCACAGATACCTATCATTTAGACTATCTCTAGGCCTTTTAATTCCCATGGCATTCACATTTTGCTCGATATAAAATACTGATACATCAATATGTAGCTGATAGAGACCATTAATAAGAAAACCATTTGTAACTTTATTATTTTCATAAAATATGTTACAATGGTTCTTATGAAAGCTAATCACATAGCCTTCTTGTGCTAAACATGAAATAAAAATCAAATTTCTGCTTGCTGCAGGAACATAATAACAATCTCTAAGAACTAAATATAATCCTAATGATAATCGCAGAGGGTAGGTTTCCACGGTCACAGCAGCAACTCTTGCTCTGTTTCCGACACGTAGGATTATATCTCCATCTTTCAGTCTCCTGCTCTCCTCAAGACCCTGCATAGAAGTGCACAAATGAGCACTAGAACCAGAGTCAAGTACCCAACTGGATGCAGAGGAAATCGTAATATTGAATTCTATAACGAGCATACCTCCAGAAGGACCATCCTTCTTGTTCTTCAGGGTGGCCAGGTATTGAGGATAGTTTCGCTTCCAATGGCCGTCTGAATTGCAGTAAAAATATTTTCTCTTTTCAGCAGCCTTCTTCTTCGGTTCTGTCTTCTTCTTCTTTCCATCCACCTTCTACTTCTTCGCAGACTTCTTCTTCTTTCCAAAAGACTTTCTCTTGGAAGAACTCCGCTCCACAGTAAGGACTGAGCCTTTTGAACCCTTCAAAGAAAGCTTAGCCGTAACCAACATGTTCATTAACTCAGCCAAGGTACACTGCATCTTATGCATATGGAAGTTCATGATGAACTGACCATATGCATCAGACAAGGATTGAAGGATCACATCAATCTGAAAATCTCTATCTAAGATGACACCGAGCTTCTCAAGCTCCTCAAGGTCCTTGATTATTGACAAACAATAATATTGGACTGACTGTCCATCATGCATTTTAGCCTTAAAAAGTCTTTGGCAGACTTGATACTTGGCTGCGTGACTTTGTTCACCAAACAACTCTTGTAGGTGAGCCAACATTTGACGGATAGTCATAATGTTCTCATGCTGGCGTTGCAAGTCATCAGACATGGCACCTAACATGTAGTACCTGGCTTTGTTAACGTCATCCGTCTACTTTTTCAGAGATGCTCTCTGTTCAGCAGTCGGACGTGCTGGTATGGCAGGTGGGTCCTGGTCCAAGACATGAGTCAGTTTTTCAAAACTCAGAATAATTCTATAGTTCCTCAACCAGTCCTTGAAATTAGGTCTAGTCAATCTGTGGGTGTCTAGTATTTTGGTCAGGGGGTTGGACGCAGACATGTTTCCTATAGAGAGTCAAAAATTTCTAGTTAGATTTTGTAATCAGACTTAGCCAATTTGTTTAGGAGTTTTATTTTTAAATAAATTAGGCTCCCACTATTTTCTCAGAACCCTACACTCCCTAGGTAGAGATGTGAAAATCTCCGTGATTAGTGATTTCTAGTGGGTGGTGCGGTCTCACCGACTGGCTCACCACCTCACCTAACAGTTATTGGTGATGGGTCAACCGAAGAGTGGACAACTCTTGTCCAATAATTCTCTAATCATGGTGCACCCAAAACTTGGTCTCTAATTCATGAAGCTCACCATGCCCATAATATTGCTCCAATCCTTAGTTAAGTCAGACCCACCATTTGCATGAATTAGATTCCTGATTGGGTCCCTCACCGTATTAGGAATATTAAACACAACCCATCCTCTAATCCTTAGCATCCAATGCCCAATCGACATTGTTGCATCTTTCCGGTGCAACTGAGCCACTGTAGCCAGCTGAAAATAATCAACCTCGAGAAGGGCCCGCACATCCATAATGGTGAAGATCTTAGACTTAATATTTTCTTAGAGAGATTTGATTTAGGTCTCATTAAACTTGACTTGACATAGTCATAACAATTATGACTAACCTAGTGGCATGGGTTAGCTTGAATTGTTAGCCACCTCAAATCAGAACTAGATCGACACATATGGTCAGGTAAGTGAGACCGGTGGGAGGGATATGCCATTAACTTGACAAGAACACATTCAAGTCGAGTAGCTCCTAATTAAAAATCAGTCGATCGCATCTGCCCAACTTATCTTAGACACCAAAATATTGAACCAGAACCAATTGGGTTAGTCTACAATCCAGGCTCTAACCACTGAGTCAAATTAGGTCTTAACTTGATCGAGTCACACCTAAATATAATTCGACCTTGATCTAGACTTAATCCTATTAGGCTGGTCAATTATTAGCTTTCATGATCCCACCTAACCAATTTTTGATTCGATTTGATCAATCGCTAGACCGAATTGAGCTACCCAAGTCTGAACCCAATTTTATAAAAATGACTTAGATCTGAAATTCTCAATTTTAGACCTAATTTAATTTCATAAGCTTAATTCATTAATTAAGTCTTGGGTTCATAAATAAAATATGTAAATAAATCCTAGGATTTCAAGATCTAGAGTTTTGCAGAAAAGTAAATTTTGATTTCTGATTAAGGATGAATGCGCAACACCACTACACGCCATAAGAACACCCCATTGAATGAGAGGAGAGGGTCTTAAATCCTATTTTGTTCTTATGATCGGATGGCCATGAGGAACATCTTAATCAGAAATATTAATTTAACTACAAAACTAGTTAGATCTAAGTCACATATCACATATGTAATTTCATATCTAACTTATACATGCTTTGCATACATCTCATGTATTAAAATCTAATCTAATTAGCATGCTTTCAAATCTGATACATCACATATAACATCTAAAAAATAAGATTTAAATAAAATTATTCAATACAAAATCTATTCTAGACAGTTACTAGAACAGTTCTACAACTAGTCTATGCATGCAACAGATCAATCTTATGTATTAATTAAAATTTTATTTTTTATTTTTTTATCTGAATATAATATTTATAACAAAAAAAAATAAAGAATAAATTAGATCTAATTTATATTTTAATCACATTAAAATATAAAACTATAAGACTATTCATAGATCAAACTACTCCTAGTCTAGTCATGCATCTCATACATGTTAGATCTACATAGATTTAATTTTAAATTTTTTTAATTTTAGATCCTATCATATCTGATATGATATCTAAAATTTATTAATATTAGATAAATAAAAATAAAAATTAGATCTAAATTAAATCTGAAATAGAGCTATCAATCTGGCTCTGATACCAGTTGAAGAAAAAATTAATTTTTTTCTTGTAGGATCTTCCAGATCTAATGAGATCTGGGGTGGAATATTTTAAAAATTATCCTATGATATTTTAGATCTAAGATTTATTAGATCTAATTTCTATTATCTGATATTAAATCTAAATTAAATCAAAAAATATGAGGAATAAAAAAATACATCTAGGGTAACTAGATTACCCTGTAGATGATCGCAGCAATGCCCGAGGTTCTAAAATAGCCATGCAGTCGTCTGGCCTCTACCGGTATCCACTCAAGTAGGATCTAGATAATCTTATCCTCATGAATTTTTTCTCCAAAAATCAGATCTAGATCTGATTTGGAAGATCTTCAAAAGAGCTTCTGAAGCTAGAGCAGCAGTTTCTCGATAGATTGCTGTAGCCTCCTGATCAAGGAGCCACCACACCTTGGACAAACACCAGATGGATGCCCAACCTCTTGGACGTGAAGAGGGGAGGGAGAGGAGCAGAGGGAGCATAGAGAAGTGGAGAGGATTCAGGCTTTTGCTGGTTATTGAGCAGAGTCTTAAAACCCTAGGCGTAGATAGGGTTTAAATAGACCCTGCTGCACCATGCAGTGCCACATCATTCGACCAATCAAAAAATTTCAATTAATTCTGAAA
This sequence comes from Elaeis guineensis, assembly GCF_000442705.2. Lineage (NCBI taxonomy): Eukaryota > Viridiplantae > Streptophyta > Magnoliopsida > Arecales > Arecaceae > Elaeis > Elaeis guineensis. The sequence continues at coordinate 35,651,390 of NC_026004.2, read as the reverse complement.
AAATTATGATTAATAGAGTGATGTTATCTAATCATATCAGATAGAATCTCCATAATCCCTCCTTCTGTTGGTGCCAACACTGGATAAGCACAGTGAGATTTGCGCCCCACAGTCCAAGTTAATCAAGGGATCAGAGTCCTCATCTCATGGGACTCTATACTTATCCACTTGGGGCGCACACCCAATCTGAATATGGTGCCCACTTTGAGGCCTAATTTAGCAGGTGGACACTCCACTAAAACTCTCCAATGACCTCTTGCCAAGTGGCCTTCAGTCCAAGGTTCATGGGTCAATGTTTGACCAATGTCCTAAAACGGATATGGCAGGTGACAGGAATTAGCAGGTGTTGTCTTAAATTCATCTCATGAATTGAGATAAACCCTTTCTGAGTTGGATTGGCTCCAGTCAGACTGTGAGAAATCTTCTCAAGGTTCTCTGGGTGAGTCAAATCATATTTGCCTCAGTCGAGATAGAAAAGATTATACGAGGAAAAAGTTAGGCTCAATCGTATGCTAGCACGATTTTCTTGAGCCTAATTGGATCTAATCCAAATCAATCAAACTGGACTAGCTCAATTGATGACATCCAGACCCTAACTCTTATTTATGTGATCCAGTTAGGTTCATTTTTATATGGTAATGAGACATGTCATGATCTCATCATCGACATTATCGAAACTCCTTTCGATGGACCAGAACTCTTCTAATTCAGACAATTAGAATGATCGATCATCAAGATCATTCTAATTGCTTCCAAAATCTATCAGTGACACCTAGCAGTATATGATGGCAACCCATCAAAAATGAAGATGAACCTCTTGGTGCAGTTACCTGTGTGATTGAGTTCCTCTATCATGAGTTCCGACTGAATTAGGGTTAAGGTGAACTCGTCAAACCCAACATCAGTCATATGAATCAATCGATTGATTCTAGTCTGATGTGAAACACCAATGAAAAACTATTTTCCATTATTTCACTCTGCCATGGCCATGGGCTTAAGGACTCGATCTTTTGATCATCATAGGACTACTCCTCTTATCTACCGAGGTTGATAGATCCCATCTTGGTGCGATCTGGTTCCTATAATGAATATGCTACAGCCAACATACACCTCAGGATTTTGAATGGCTAGGAGATCGAGTTATGGTATAGTCAAACTATAACACACTCAAGGTGAACTGTCGATGTACCTCAGGTCAAAGAACTAAACACACAGCTGCAGCATCGAGCTAGTCATCGACGCGAAGGTAGATTTCTTTATGACTGCTCGAGGTGGTCACGCTCAGTACTCTCATTCTCAGTGAATACCTATACTCTCGCTCCGATGTCTCCACACCTTAGACTCAAGACACAGCTATCCTAAGAAAGCAATCGTACACCAACCTTCCGGATCGATCATCCTCGTGATGATCCTATGGTCAGGAGCTGTTTATGAGTTAGTTATACAAATTTATGTCTTAAATTTTTAACTCTTAAAAATATGAATTAACATTCCTACTAACTCAAAGGATGTATCACAGACATAATGTACATAATGTGATAGTAGAATAACCCTTTTATTTATTTATAGTCAAAATTATAAATTTGCCCTTACATTTGTATAGAAATGTGTCAGCCAATCTGGCATCTAGGGCACACATCTAACACTAAGGAGTCGCACCCCCTCTCTTCCTTCCATGGAAAAGAAGGGGGCATCCCTCCCCTTGTTGCCGCCCAAAAGAAAAGAAAAGAGAAGGGGGCATCTAAGAGTTGGACGCCCCATATCTCATGCATCTAATCTTTCCTCTTCTCCTCCCTTCTTGAAAAGATTTTTGAAATCTTTTGTTGTTGATTATTGGGCATCGAAGAGAGGCTTCTCTTCTAATTTTATAGCAAAAAATTAACGAAGAAAGATCTTCCCAACGAGAGAAAGAGAAGGAAGAAGAAATGGTCTTCTTTCTTATGTGCAGCCTTGAAGAAGAAAGAGTTCTTCTTTCAAATTTTTTTTATTTTTTTAAATAAAAATTAAATTTAATCTAATTTTTAACATAAATATTTTAAGAAAAAATATCAAAAAAATTTGGTTGGGCGTTTGGGGCTTTCTAGAGTTCTAGATCAAGGAAAAAAATGGGTCTTCTTTCTTGTACACAGCCTTAAAAAGAAAAAGTTTTTCTTTCAATTTTTTTTTTTATGATAAAAATTAGATTAGATCTAATTTTTTATATAAGAATTTAGAGAAAAAATATCAAAAAAATATGGTTGGACGTAAGGGACTTCCTAGAGTTCTAAATCAAGGAAGAAAAAGGAAGAAGAAGAGAGAAGAACGGTTCTTCTCTTGGATCCCTCTTTTGGATTTTTTTCTAGAACTTAGGATTCCATATGATTTTTAACATGAAAAATCAGATTAGATCTGATTTTCATCATGAAAAATTAGAGAAGAAAAATTCTTTTTAAGGGTGTGAAAGGAAGAGAGAAAAGTTCTCTCTTATGCATGGAAAATTGAGAAGAAAAGGTTCTTCTCTTGATCTCTATTGTAGAGATCAAATGCATGGATCCAAAAAAAAAAAGAGAAGATCTTCTTATTCTTCCTCTTCATTACATTTCTTTTAGATCAGTCAAAGGATGATGTCCTCACGAGCTAGCATTTTCGGAGAGATCGATCAGCAAAAGGACTTCGTGTGGATACCTGTAGAGGCCAGACGCGTATGTGACAGCCAAGCATCATCAAGAACCAACTACCATAGATTTTGGATACGATGATCTACCACCCATACTCAGGTATAAGGTTTTGATCTCAATTAATATTTACATGTGATCTAAATATAAATTAGATATGTTCTATACTTGCTGAATTTTAGATTTTAGATGTGCATACATGCATATTAGTTTATGTCATAGATCCTATATGGTGATTTAGATTTGATCTATGCATGCATTGTAGATTAAATTATTTAATTTATAGATATTTTGCTGTAAAATTTTTAAAAATGTATGCACATTACCCACCACGCTTCCCTTCAAATGGTATCAGAGCCAGGTTCATTATGACATGAACACATATGCATGTAGAGTAAAAATCTAAATTTAGCAATGCATAAGGTGTGTTATGATCTAATTTTAGATATGATCTAATATAAAATTAGATCTAATATAATTTAGATTGAATCTAAATTTTTGCATATATGATATGTAAATTAGATTAGATGTTCTGAGTAGCAAAGTACTCAGATTGGATAATCACCAGGCCGTTCGATCATAGGAGCAAGTAGGGTTACATGATCCTCTCTTCCCATTCAATGGAGTGCTCTCATGGCATGTAGGGGTGCCACTATGAGATCCCATGAAGAAGAAAGTGAAAAGAGAAAACTTACTTTCTTGTAAAACTCTAGATCTTGAAATCTTAGGTATTATTGTATGTGATACAAGTTGTAAAGAGACTAGTTATATCTAATCTTGATTAGTCAAAATTATTTTGATTGAAAATCATAAAAATTTAGATTTAATCTAAAAGATTTTATGATTTAATGTAAAAGATTTACATAAGAAATTATTTCATAACCTTAATCCATATTGATGCCATACTTAATTGAGAATTAAGAGATGTATTTGAGATCTAGAATTGTGATTAAAGATCTAATGACATTGCAAAAAATATGACGCATGGGTTAGCTCAAATCAGGTCCTATTAATTGGGTTAGACCTAAGGTTAAAATCAAAGACTTAATGGACTAAAAAGAGTAGTTGATCAAATCAACCAATAGTTGATTTAGATTAGGTTGAGAGTACTTTAGATCGAATACAATAGTTGTAGAAGGTCGAGTCCATGTCTTTGATCAAACCAAATGGATCTTGATTGAGGCTCAAAGATTGAGCCCGAGTCATTAGGCTAATTAGATCATTAGGTGATTCGAGTTGACCCATGTTGTTAAGATTAATCAGTATAACTGATTAGGTGCCTTGGATCGACTTGTCGATTGGATCGACTTATCTCTAGTCCTTCTCATGATTTGATGAAGTCAGTGAGAGAATTTATGATGTGTCAGTTGGACCAACTAGTCTCTAGTCCTTTACATGACTTGGTGAAGTCAGTGAGAGGATTTATGACTTATAGATCGACTGATATCTTCTAAAAGATTTAATCAAATTTTCTAAATTATTAGGTCCATAAAAGGAGCTAGTTATCGGGATAACTAGATCATAGCCTCCTATTAAGGTAAATGATAATGGGTCCATTACTTCAGATTGACATTGCAAATGCCAGCCGTCTGGTGTTTCCTCTAAATGATGGAATTATTATTCATCATATGATGACTCTATTGAACTATCTAATGGTGGTCAGATTGATCGAGCCATCCTCGGGCCTGATCATTCTTTGGCTAGTATCACTTAGTAGGTTCATGTTAATGGTTGGACCTAACTGAGACTTTCAGTGGAGACCCATAACCTACTGAAATAAAATCTGAATGCATATGGGTTGACCGAGCCATCTTCAAGCTTTTATGCAGTCTATGTGGATTTTAGTACCTGCTAAAGAATTAAGATAATTCTTCGATTGGAGGTAGAGGCTATCAATTCATATAAAATAGTAGAAGAATCTTTAGACTAAAATTTAAGTCTTTATACTTAAAATAATTCATATATTAATAGATCAATTGTTCTCTTTTCAAAAATGGCTAGAATATTATCGCTCTATTCATTGTTAAACAGTGACAACATTATCAGACCTGACTTCGATAGCCAGTATCGAAAGTTGAATATAGTTTTTGAAAGAATTAATCAAGAAGTCTCAAGCTAATCCAAACAAGCTTAAAAGAGAAATCAGTAAATCGTTGCTGATCAAGATGTTATGTGATAACTTCTTGAAGTTTCTCTATTGGTAATACTACTATTTGGGTATAGGATACCAATAGTGCAAGTCATATTTGTAAATAGTTGTAAAAGACTTCAGGATAGTAGAAGATTTGAAAATGACAAGAGACTCCTAAATATAAGAGATAGAAGTCTGTTCCAGTCTCAACATTAGAAAACATCGAACTTATTTTCAACCCTAAAGATATCATTTTAAGTTATTGTCACTATTATCCAATCTTATTGATGGTGTCAATAAGAATGATTGTTGTAATATCATTGTAAATGATACTACAATAATGAGTGGACAATTAAAACTGACATAAATTCAGTACCATAGCCTGTTAGTATAATGTATATATCTGACTAGTACCCTAGATTAGATAATGTCACTAAAGCCTGCCTTTGGCATAGTTGATTTACTCATCTTTTATTGGAAAGGGTGAATGAGCCAGTGATGTTCTGAGTTTGATATATATTGATGTATTTACACTAATGAACATAAGTACCAGAAGAAAGCTTTACTACTTCATTAAAATCTCTGACGATCTATTTTGGTATGGGTACATCTTACTTATGAAGTACAAATTCAAGTCAATTGAAATATTCAAACGATTTCGTAATGAGGTAGAAAAATGAACTGCAAAGAATATTAAAATTCATCGGTCAGACCGATGAAGTGAATACCTTTACAGTAAGTTTTGACATATCTAGAAAAAAATTAGATTCTCTCTCAATGGACCTCTCTTAGGACATCACTATTTAAAAGGAATGTCTGAAAGGAGGAATTGAACCTTGATAGACTTGGTTTGATCCACTGTGGGGTTTGCTGGTCTGTTTGAAGTTATGTTTTAGAGACTACTTGATATGTGCTCGAGAACATTCTGAGCAAATCGATTACCAGATCTTCGTACGAGATATGGACTTGATTAATTTGATGCTCTCTTATTTTAGGATTTGTGGTGTCGAACTTATGTGAAATATTCACAAACGGACTAGCTTGGATCTTGATCTGATAAATATTATTTTAAAAATATTTCTTCTATCTTCCTGATGGATATGAGATGTTCATGAATCTTAAGGCATTCTTTTTGGAAAAGAAGTTCCTTGGTGAAGGAACTGATGTCGTTAAGAGCAAGCTTGGTGAAGCTTGATAGGTAAAGGAATCGACTCTAACACAAACCAACAGAATTGAAGTTGATTAGATCAAATCCGGAGCTCGATGTAAAGGCATCTCTGAGTAGATACAGTAGAGTACCATATCAGTCGAATAGATACTTTAGTTTTTAGATTCGGGATGGAGATTTAATCTTCCATATGGATGCTGTACAGGGATCTAACTTTGAGAAGTGACTTAGAGCCTAAATCTGAAACAAAGTCCATGAAGATCGATGATGTATGGATATTCATTGATTCACCTGAATGTACGAGACCCATAGGGTGTAAGTGGATTCTAAATGGATAAGAGGCACAGATGGAAAGGTAGAGATCTATTAATTCTGTCTGGTTGACAAGGGATTTCATCAAAGTTATAGTGTTGACTATGATGAGATGGTTTTCTTGTGGCAATCCTCAAGTCCATTTGGATTGAATCAAGCTTCTCAGAATTAGAATATATGTTTTAAACATATAGCTTCATTAAGAATGAAGCAGAATTCTGTATGTATAAATGGGCTAATAGTTCTTGTTGGTGCAAAAATCTGCTTGCGCCGGAGAAGCTGGAGTCGGGAAAGCCGCGGTCGCCGTCGGGACCTGCAAGGGAAGTCTAAACCGAAGGTGGGGTTGCTCCGGCAAGACCCTCCGACGCTCAAGTCAGTTCTCTGCCTCAACAAGAATGGAGTGCTCGAACGGAGAATTTAGCAGAGTTTTGAGATAAGAAATGAGCTTAGAGAATAACGTATCTGAGTCCCCCCTTTTATAGGCGGAGGGGGCAACGGATTGATGGCGACACCTGTAACCGTCTGGTAGTGGGCCGCCCGTGGTCAGGGGAATTTATTGCGAGAGGTAGTGGAGTGGGATCGTGGCCATCACCGCAGCTCGCCACGTGGAATCAGTTGCAGGGAGTGGAATAGCGCCCGTTGTCGTGACTTGCCAGCGGATGGGAGAATCGCCCGGTATCCGTCGCAGGAGGTGGAGCAGGTTTGTGGCCGTTATCGTGGCCTACCAGGGGGTGGTGGAGCTATGCAGAATCTGCCGCAGGAAGTGGAGCAGGGCGGCGACGGTTACTGCGGCTTGTCAGGGAATGATGGAGCTGTGCGGAATCCGTCGCAGGAAGTGGAGCAGGGTCGTGGCCGTTTTGGTGGCTTGCCAGGGGGCGCGGATCTGTTGATTGAAGCTCGGCGACGGTCGGAGCCCGGCCTCTGTAGAGGTCCGGGAGAGGTCCTCCTGGCGGCTGGGGCCATGGGCGGAGTCTGACTTCCGTAGGAGTCCGGGCGGAGCTGCTCTGTAGCTGAAGTTGCGGGCGAAACCCGACTCCCGTAGGAGTCCGGGCAGAGTCCTCTGCAATCAAAGTTAGAGGTGAAGTCCGGCTCCCGTAGGAGTCCGGACGGAGCTTACCAGCAGTCAAAGTTAGAGGTGAAGTCCGGCTCCCGTAGGAGTCCGGACGGAGCTTACCAGTAGTTGATACTGAGAGCGGGGCCTGGCTCCCGTAGGAGTCCGGGCGGAGCTGTGCTGCAGCCGATGTCGGAGGCGGAGCCCGGCTCCCGTAGGAGTCCGGGCGGAGCTGCTCTGTAGCTGATGTCGGAGGTGGAGCCCGGCTCCCGTAGGAGTCCGGGCGGAGCTGCTCTGTAGCTGATGTCGGAGGCGGAGCCCGGCTCCCGTAGGAGTCCGGGCGGAGCCCTCTCGGAGCTGAAGTTGCGGGCGGAACCCGGCTCCCGTAGGAGTCCGGGCGGAGTCCTCTGCAATCAAAGTTAGAGGTGAAGTCCGGCTCCCGTAAGAGTCCGGACGGAGCTTACCAGCAGTCAAAGTTAGAGGTGAAGTCCGGCTCCCATAGGAGTCCGGACGGAGCTTACCAGCAGTTGATACTGAGAGCGAGGCCTGGCTCCCGTAGGAGTCCGGGCGGAGCAGTGCTGCAGTCGATGTCGGAGCCCGGCTCCCGTAGGAGTCCGGGCGGAGCTGTGCTGCAGCTGATGTTGGAGGCGGAGCCCGGCTCCCGTAGGAGTCCGGGTGAAGCTGCTCTGTAGCTGATGTCGGAGGTGGAGCCCGGCTCCCGTAGGAGTCCGGGCGGAGCTGCTCTGATGCTGATGTCGGAGGCGGAGCCCGGCCTCTGTAGGAGTCCGGGCGGAGCTGCTCTGATGTCGCGGTGGAGCCCGACTCCCGTAGGAGTCCGGGCGGAGCTGTTCTGATATCGGCGGTGGAGCCCGGCTCCCATAGGAGTCCGGGCGGAGCTGCTCTGATGCTGATGTCGGTGGCAGAGCCCGACTCCCGTAGGAGTCCGGGCGGAGCTGCTCTGATGTCGCGACGGAGCCCGGTTCCCGTAGGAGTCCGGGCGGAGCTGTTCTGATGTCGACGGTGGAGCCCGACTCCCGTAGGAATCCGGGCGGAGCTGTTCTGATGTCGGCGGTGGAGCCCGGCTCCCGTAGGAGTCCGGGCGGAGCTGTTCTGATGTCGGCGGTGGAGTCCGGCTCCCGTAGGAGTCCGGGCGGAGCTGTGCTGTTGCCGATTCCGTCGAGGGTTTCGACTGTGGGTATTTTATACCCAACACCAGTCCCCCTACTTTCGAGTTTGAATTTCAAGCGAAGGAAGTACACAGAGAGAGAGATGGGTACAGCCGGAACCGTCCCTTCGAATCCTGCGCACTGCCGCCTCCAGATATTTTGGCATTAAATGAGCGCGTGCTGGAGTCTTTTCGAATTGGAGCGGTACGAGGGACGCTTCGAAAATCCCACAGGTACACTAGCCTAGGTACGATGCAATTATGATCCTGCCAACCGTCAGCCACTTTTAGCCGTCTGCCAGGGGGAGTGGGACACGTGTCGGATGCGGACCGGCCAGGGGGATTCACGATCATTATGGCGCCGGATCCCAGGGTCTATTTAAACCCGTCCTCCCCCCTTCAGGCGTCCTACTCCATTCTTGAGTTTTCGCTTGGTGTCTGTCTTCTCTTCGAGAGCCTGCTCTTGTGAACGTCTTCTCGAGCCGTAGGCGCCTCCCGTTTCTCGTTCCCCAGGTCCCCAGAGCAATATAGGTTAGTGCCAACCTTCTTCTCACCGCCTAGGGGCTTCTCCTCTCTTCATTACTTTTGTGTCTCCTTCCGAGTTAGCCTTCGACGTCTCGTTCCCCTTTCGGTCTGCCTTTTTAGGGTCCTTTAGGTTCTCCCTCCGAAACTGCTCAAAATGTCCTCTGACTCTTCTGCTCCCGGCAGTTTTGAGAGTTCTTCTGCTTCAAACCCCCAGGTCCCTGTCTCTGCGGACGAACCCGCGTCCGGGGCTGGGCCTCGCCCGATTTTCGCACCAGGCGCAATTCCATGCTCGTCGACTTCGGATGAACTCCTTCTGATAAGGGTTCGGTATGGGTTCCTCCGGAGTACGACCTGGAGCTACCTGGCCCTCTGACCGGGCCAGCGCTCCTCCTCCCGGTCGCTTTTGTTTGTATCAGGAAGCGTTCCGTGCCGGACTCCGGCTTCCGCTTCCTGTCTTTGTTGCTGCCTTCTTCCGCTTCTTGGATATTTCTCTCGCCTTCGTGGCCCCGAATTCCTTTAGATTTTTGATAGGGTTTCTCTCTCTCTGCCACATAGCCGAGGTCCAGCCGTCCCTCTCCTTGTTCAGGCATTTTTATACCTTCAAACACCATCCTTCGGCGAAGGACTGGTGGTACTTCTCCCCCCAGTTTGGTAAGAAGGGGTTGCTGAAGGGCGCCCCTTCTTCGATTCACAATTGGAAGGGAAATTTCTCTTTGTCTACTGCCCGACCCTGGAACTGGGCCTGCCCCCTTGGGGGTCTCTGAGGGATTCCGTCCGTCGGGCTCCCAGCCTGGGGGAGGACGACCTTCAGGCCGCCCAGAAGCTCCTAACTTATCCCGCTCCTTCCCTTCCTAATCTTCTGAGGGAGCAGCTTCTTTTCAACATCGGCCTGAGCCCTCAGGATCCAGCAAGTACTTATCTTTTCTTTCCTTGCCTTCCTCTTCTTCTTTACTTTTTCCTTCCCGCTCTTTTCTTTCTCTTTCTTTCTCTCTTCTTTTTTCTTTTTTTTTTCTTTTTTTTTTTTGACTCTGGACTGATCGGTGTCGCTTCTTCTTTCTTTTTCTTTTTTTTTTTTTTTTTTTAGCAATGGACGCCAAAGCAACGTGGATGCTCGCCAAGGGAATGAGAGCTCAGAAGAGGAAGGGCGCGACGGCCTCCGGATCGGCGAAGAGGGCCAGGGCGGAGGAGACGAGCTTGGTTGCGCCCGTCCAGGCGGCCCCGGCCATCGACATTCCTTTAGATGCCGAGCCAGTGGCCCCCCGGGCTTCCTCGAGGAGCCCGCCGACTGGGGCTCCCGCTCTGGGGGTTCGCCCCACGGAGGCGCCCACCGTGGGGAGGAGGAGGAAATCGGTGGCTCGCAGGGCGAGCAACCATCGAGCTGCTGCAGACGAGTCCGTCTGCTCCGAGGGGGGATCGGAGAACCCTTTAACGACAAGGACCTGATCAGGCGGCTGCTCGATGGCTGCATCCTGTCTGATGTCGTGGAGAGGATCGACCGCGCCGATCTCGAGCAGCGGGCTTGGGACTCTTTGGGGTCCTTCCTCGAGGTAAGCGGATGTTTATCTGCACGGTCACTCAGCCTTTGTTGTAATTCCCTATCCATCCTTGCAATTGGGCACCAGCTCTTCGCCTATGTCGAGGTGACGAGCCGCATGAGAAGGGACCTCCTTCAGGCGGAGGAACGCCGCCAGGCCGAGGTTGCTCACCTCCAAGCGAAGACGGCCGAAGTGGCCGCCCTCCAGGAGGCCCTGGAGAGAGAGAGGCAAGCCCGGAAGAGGAGAGACAAGCCGGGAAGAGGAGAGATGAATCTTGGAGGAGTCGGTGAGGAAGGCGGAGGCTGAGGTCGCCCATTTGGTCGAGCAAACTCCGGTTCTGGTCTCGGAGGCCAGGGCCCTTGCGGTGGAGGAGTTCAAGGTTTCCGCAGAGATGAGGAAACTGAACGTCCAGTTCGGCCAGGAGGCGTTCACTAAGGGGTTCGAGCTCTGCCAAGAGAAGGTGGCCAGCAGATACCCCGACCTCGATCTCGGCTTTCTTGAGGAGTCTGAAGATGAGGCCGGCCCCTCGCCCGCCGCCACCGCAGTCGCACCCCCCGCGCCGAGTTCTCCACCTCCTGCCCCTGAGGTCTGAGACCTCTGATCCTGTGCCCTTATTTTGTCGCCATATTTCCTTTCTGTTTGTCTTCAAAATTATTCAATCAATAAAGTCGAATTTCTTGTTGTGGATGGCCTCTCCTTCCCTCTCCTCCTCCTTTCTGCTTTTCTTCTTGTAATGAGTCGATCTTTGACGCTTGCACCTTTCAATGGCAGTGCCCTGCTGAAGCACTCCCCTTGCCCCTAGGGGTCCCATTGAAATCAATAATCCAGCGGCTGAAAAAGGAGGTCCTCCACCTAACAAAGAAGTTGAAGAAGTCGGAAGGCGAGCTCCGCAAGTCGAGAGAATGCCATTCCGAGGCCGCTGCTGAGGCCGCCCACTTTAGGAGTCTCCAAGTGAAGGCAATCATGGATTACAGCCGGAAGAAGGCGAACTTCACAAAGGAGCTCGAGGAATGCAAAAAGAGCGCCAGCGACCGAACTTGGGCTCAAGAGGCCAGGGTCAGCACCCTTAAGGTGGAGCTATCAGCTGCGAAGAGGAAGATCGGCCAGCTGGAGGGAAACTCGTCCCGGCTCCTGGCCCAGGTTGATGATGAACAGAAGTGGTCGCAGAGGGTCTCCGACCTCCAGAAGCAGCTCCAAGACGCCGAGATAAGCCACGACGTGCAGCGGGCCAGCTGGCGTCGGCAAGTGGAAGAATACAAAGGGAGATTCTGGAAGGCGGCTGACGAGGTCGTTCGTCTCCAGAGGCAGCTGGTTAATAGGGCATAGCTTACCTCCGCCCAAGATACCGAAGAGCTCCAAGCCCTATTAGGCACTGTCGAAGGGATTTCTGTCTCCCTTGGGGAGAAGACAGCCGAGCTGCAACAAGTGAAAATCCAACTGGCGCTTGAGCGGAAGGCCATCGCGGATGCAGAGGCGGAGTCCGAAGTTTTGCGGAAGCGGCGTCGAGAAGCGGAGGCTGAGAGCCGGCAACTTCGTCAGGCGCTCCAGGATACGCTGCGGAAGAGGGAAGAACTAGAAGAAGCAATGGAGAACCTGAGGCAGTCCTGGTTGAGGGATGGAGGTGACAACCCTAGGTCGGAGAGAGCAGGGCCTCCTTAGAGCTCTTTTGTCTTTATGTCTTATCATGTAGTTACTTTCCTTTTGTCATTTTGTCCTTCTTTCCCTGGCCATCTTGGCCTTGTAGTTCGTATATCGAAAATGGAAAAAAGAACATTTTGTGTTACCTTGTCCACGTGTAGCACTGATATTGTCGTCTGTTGAACCTTTCTTGTCGTTTGGCTTGTTTGACGTAGATGTCATCGTGGGGGGGGGCTCTTTCCTTTCATCCGACCTTGTTACGCGGCCGAGTTTCGCCACCATTATCAACCCTCGCTGCAGAAGTGGCGGATGGAGCCTGGCTTCCGTAGGAGTCCGGGCGAAGTCTTCCTTGGCGTAGGAACCCGGCTCTCGTAGGAGTCCAGGTGAAGTCTTCCTTGGCGTAGGAACCCGGCTCCCGTAGGAGTCCGGGTGAAGTCTTCCTTGGCGGTGGAACCCGGCTCCCATAGGAGTCCGGGCGAAGTCTTCCTTGGCGGCGGAACCCAGCTCCTGTAGGAGTCCGGGCGAAGTCTTCCTTGGCGACGGAACCCGACTCCCGTAGGAGTCCGGGCGAAGTCTTCCTTGGCGGCGGAACCCGGCTCCCGTAGGAGTCCGGACCTTCCATTTTGCTCGAGCCGGTGCGAGGTTCTCCTCTCGTTACCAGCATGGCTTGTGGGGGCGCGTTAGGGCGCTGTAAGGCCTCTCCCCCCTCCGGTCTAAAAGAACTGAGCCTTCAACTTTGCTCATGTCAGGACGAGGTTCTCCTCCTATTCCTGACATGGCTGTGGGGGCACATTAGGGCGTTGCAAGGCCTCTCCCCCCATCCGGTCTAAAAGAATCGGGCCTTCGACTTTGCTCAAGTTAGGGCGAGGTTTTCCTCCTGTCCCTAACAGGGCTGTGGGGGCTCATTAGGGCGTTGTAAGGCCTCTCTCCCCATCCGGTCTAAAAGAACCAGGCCTTTGACTTTGCTCAAGTTAGGGCGAGGTTTTTCTCCTGTCCCTAACAAGGCTGTGGGGGCACATTAGGGCGTTGTAAGGCCTCTCCCCCCATCCGGTCTAAAAGAACGGGCCTTTGACTTTGCTCAAGTTAGGGCGAGGTTTTCCTCCTGACCCTAACAAGGCTGTGGGGGCACATTAGGGCATTGTAAGGCCTCTCCCCCCATCCAGTCTAAAAGAACCGGGCCTTTGACTTTGCTCATGCCAGGACGAGGTTCTCCTCCTATTCCTGGCATGGCTGCATTTTTGGAGGGATCATATCCAGTCATAATACATCCACACTAGGTGGGAGGGGCACGTTAGGCAGAAAGAAAAGTAGATTCAAGGCGAAATAGTAAGTGATACATTTACAGTTTTCTCGCTCCTCCTTGAGGCCCTCCGGTGATGGAGTCGATGGTCCCGATGGGAGGTCGGTCCCCGGGTTGGTCCTCCCTTTTCTACAGTTCAGGTGGTGGGAGAGCTCTTGGCCGGTCTCCTCTACCCTCAGGCCTGCGGCGGATGAATCTGTCGAGTCGACCTCGCCGAATGAGCTCCTCGATCTCATCCTGGAGCTGGATGCATTCTTCCGTGTCGTGGCCGTGGTCGCGGAGGTAGAGACAGAACTTGTTGGGGTTGCGCTTCCGGGGTGTGTGCGCATCCTCTCCGGCCTAGGGAGCTGCTCCCTGACCTCCATCAGTACCTGGGCCTTCGAGGCGTTGAGGGGGGTGTAGTTGCAGAATTTCCTTGGTGGGGAACCCCGTCGAAACCTGCGGTCCGGGCTTCTCTGCCCGCATGCCCGGGGTGGAGTAAGGGCGCGCTTACATCCAGGAGGGGATCGGGAACGTGGCCGGGCTTCCTTTGGCCTTTTCTCAATTGCGGGCTTACTCGAATCTCCCGCTTGGCGCTCTCTTGTTGTCTCTTCGTCCTTCATTTTGAAGGCTTCTTCCGCTCGGGCGTATCCTTCAGCCCGAGCCAGTAAATCGGCAAAATCCCTGAGGTACTTCTTCTCCAGGGAGTACAAAAGATCATTCTTCTGAAGGCCACCTTTCAGGGCGGCCATGGCAACTGACTGGTCCAAGTTCCGGACCTCCAACGCCGCGATGTTGAAGCGGTTGACATAGGCCCGTATGGACTCCCCTTCCCTCTGCTTGATGTTGATGAGGGACTTCGAACCCTTCCGGGGACGTCGGCTGCTGACAAAATGGGCCACAAATTGGTGGCTCATTTGATCGAAGGAAAATATGGTACCCGACTTCAGAGTCAAGTACCAGTTCCTCGCCGCTCCCTTCAAAGTAGACGGGAAAGCCCGGCACAAGATGACGTCAGGAGCGCCGTGAAGCAGCATCATCATTCGGAAGGCCTCTAGATGATCAACCGGGTCGACGTCCCGTCGTAGCTTTCGAACTGGGGAAGCTTGAAGTTCGGCGGGATCGGTTCCTGCATAATCATTTGGGAGAAGGGAGGGTCAGTGCAAATATCCTCACCATAAGCGGGAGGTGCGTGGCGGAGTTCTTCGATCCGCCGGTTCATCTCCTAGAGCCTCCGGTCCAGGAAATCCTCTCGACTTCGAGTCTCGAGGGTCCTTTGGCAGAACGGGGGCAGGGATCTTCCAGGGGTGGAGTCGTGATCCGATTGAGGGCTCTCTACCCTCGAATTCGCCTTCCCGGGAAGGATGGGGCGGCTGGCCCAGGTGGCCCGCCCCGCCGTCGGGTTCTGGCATTCCGGAGATGCCCCCTCCGGATGCGCCGACGCCTGCGGTTGTTGCTGTTGCATTGCTTGTACGGCTTCGACGAGGCCTTTGACCTGCTGCGCCAGCAAGTCAAACTGCTCCGCGCCGACCGCCGCCGCCGGAGGGGGAGGAGAAGGAGGCTGAGAAATAGGAGGGGAGGCCGGAGCCTGAGATCTGGCCGCGGAGGCCATGGACCGTCGGGTGGACGCCTTGCGCGGAGGCATCGAGTGTCGATCTCGCGGGGGAGATTAGGAGTGGGTGACGGAGAAACGGTCGGAGGCGGCTCCGTTGAACACTCCTTTAAGAACAAGGGTGCTGCGAAGACACAGGCCCTTCTTCTAGCGCCAATCCTGTTGGTGCAAAAATCTGCTTGCACCGGAGAAAATGGAGTCGGGGAAGCCGCGGTCGCCGTCGGGACCTGCAAGGGAAGTCTAAACCGGAGGTGGGGTTGCTCCGGCAAGACCCTCCGATGCTCAAGTCAGTTCTCTGCCTCAACAAGAATGGAGTGCTCGAACGGAGAATTTAGCAGAGTTTTGAGATAAGAAATGAGCTTAGAGAATAACGTATCTGAGTCCCCCCTTTTATAGGCGGAGGGGGCAACGAATTGATGGCGACACCTGTAACCGTCTGGTAGTGGGCCGCCCGTGGTCAGGGGAATTTATTGCCAGAGGTAGTGGAGTGGGATCGTGGCCATCACCGTAGCTCGCCACGTGGAATCAGTTGCTGGGAGTGGAGCAGCGTCCGTTGTCGTGACTTGCCAGCGGATGGGAGAATCGCCCGGTATCCATCGCAGGAGGTGGAGCAGGTTCGCGGCCGTTATCGTGGCCTGCCAGGGGGTGGTGGAGCTGTGCGAAATCTGCCGCAGGAAGTAGAGCAGGGCGGCGACGGTTACTGCGGCTTGTCAGGGAATGATGGAGCTGTGCGGAATCCGTCGCAGGAAGTGGAGCAGGGTCGTGGCCATTTTGGTGGCTTGCCAGGGGGCGCGGATCTGTTGATTGAAGCTCGACGACGGTCGGAGCCTGGCCTCTGTAGAGGTCCGGGAGAGGTCCTCCTGGCGGCTGGGGCCGTGGGCGGAGTCTGACTTCCGTAGGAGTCCGGGCGGAGCTGCTCTGTAGCTGAAGTTGCGGGCGGAACCTGGCTCCCGTAGGAGTCCGGGCGGAGTCCTCTGCAATCAAAGTTAGAGGTGAAGTCTGGCTCCCGTAGGAGTCCGGATGGAGCTTACCAGCAGTCAAAGTTAGAGGTGAAGTCCGGCTCCCGTAGGAGTCCGGACGGAGCTTACCAGTAGTTGATACTGAGAGCGGGGCCTGGCTCCCGTAGGAGTCCGGGCGGAGCTGTGCTGCAGTCGATGTCGGAGGCGGAGCCCGGCTCCCGTAGGAGTCCGAGCGGAGCTGCTCTGTAGCTGATGTCGGAGGCGGAGCCCGGCTCCCGTAGGAGTCCGGGCGGAGCTGCTCTGTAGCTGATGTCGGAGGCGGAGCCCGGCTCCTGTAGGAGTCCGGGCGGAGCCCTCTCGGAGCTGAAGTTGCGGGCGGAACCCGGCTCCCGTAGGAGTCCGGGCGGAGTCCTCTGCAATCAAAGTTAGAGGTGAAGTCTGGCTCCCGTAGGAGTCCGGACGGAGCTTACCAGCAGTCAAAGTTAGAGGTGAAGTCCGGCTCCCGTAGGAGTCCGGACGGAGCTTACCAGCAGTTGATACTGAGAGCGGGGCCTGGCTCCCGTAGGAGTCCGGGCGGAGCTGTGCTGCAGTCGATGTCGGAGCCCGGCTCCCGTAGGAGTCCGGGCGGAGCTGTGCTGCAGTTGATGTCGGAGGCGGAGCCTGGCTCCCGTAGGAGTCCGGGCGGAGCTGCTCTGTAGCTGATGTCGGAGGCGGAGCCCGGCTCCCGTAGGAGTCCGGGCGGAGCTGCTCTGATGCTGATGTCGGAGGCAGAGCCCGGCCTCTGTAGGAGTCCGGGCGGAGCTGCTCTGATGTTGCGGCGGAGCCCGGCTCCCGTAGGAGTCCGGGCGGAGCTGTTCTGATGTCGGCGGTGGAGCCCGGCTCCCGTAGGAGTCCGGGCGGAGCTGCTCTGATGCTGATGTCGGAGGCAGAGCCCGGCTCCCGTAGGAGTCCGGGCGGAGCTGCTCTGATGTCGCGGCGGAGCCCGATTCCCGTAGGAGTCCGGGCGGAGCTGTTCTGATGTCGGCGGCGGAGCCCGGCTCCCGTAGGAGTCCGGGCGGAGCTGTTCTGATGTCGGCAGTGGAGCCCGGCTCCCGTAGGAGTCCGGGCGGAGCTGTTCTGATGTCGGCGGCGGAGCCCGGCTCCCGTAGGAGTCTGGGCGGAGCTGTGTTGTTGCCGATTCCGCCGAGGGTTTCGGCTGTGGATATTTTATACCCAACAGTTCTGTAAAAGTATTCTTTATATTATTTGGATGAAATTCTCTTAATCGAAAATAACATCCCTACATTACACAAAATAAAAGCTTGATTGTCATCTCTGTTCTTCATACAGGTTTGGAAGGGTATGAGAACCATCCTTAAGTATTTATGAAATCTTAAGGACCAATGACTTGTTTATGGAGAATCTGACTTAAAATCTATGAAATATTGATTCCAGTTTTTAGTCGGATCGGAGTGATAAAGTTGTGTCAGGTTATGTTTTCATCTTAAAAAGAGGAGCGACATGCTAGAAAGGTTCCATGTTGTATTCAGTAGCCAATTTTATTTGCGATACGGAGTTCTTTGCGGCATTTGATGCTAATAAAGAAGTTGTTTGGTTATGAAAGTTCATCAGCGAGTTTGGAGTAGCACCTTCCATTGATGGTCCAGTCCTTCTGTATTGATAGTAGTACTAGAGCCATAGCTCAAATTGAAGAACCAATGTTTCATCTGAGAATCAAACACTTTCTGCATTGCAATCATCTCGTTCGATAAGATCGAAATAAAATCAACTTTGAAAAGATTGACTGAAAGGAGAACTTGATCGACCCATTGACTAGAGCAATCAGATCTAAAGAGTTCGATGATCACAAATGAAAGATGGATATCTGATACCGATCTGAATGGCTTTAGTCCAAGTAGGAGTTATTGAAAAATGTATCCAAAAGTCAATCATTTAGGCTGTAGATGATTATACTCTATATAAGTATATGAATTATAAAATGATAAATGTTATGTGACAGATTCATCATAAGAAATACACCTTCCAAAATAGAACTCATATGTTATGATGAAGTCCTTAGAACTACTATCAAAATGATAAAGGAGGATTTATCATGTAGTTCTTAAATCTTGCTCGTGACCAAATGATATAATTATCACAAGGACGATAATTATATCGAGTGTAGGTCATTGTGTGCCATATTAGTTAGTTGTCCTCTTAACCAAAATGTGTGGTGCACGGGTATGGCATACGGATGATATATAGGAGCATATTTCACTAAGCGTGACCACTTTCAGAGTACTATGCTGTCAAAGATTGCTCTGATGGGATATAGGCATAAGTGTCCCTCGGACATGAGGCTGCCTCGATAACTTGCAAGCAACTCACTGTGCTTTGATGTCGAACTATTCAAATTTTTAACTCGATGATGGAAAGTTACTGGGCACAGTCAAGTACTTATGAAGTCTGAGTGCGAGTCAAGATGGGATTGACCGCTCCAAATAAAATTGAAGATGATACATCACTGTGTTTCAATTTAGCAAAACTTTGGTCAAAGTAGTCTTAATGAGGAGTCACAAGATTTTTGAGATTGAGACACAATATGGATCACTCATTCTGGATTGATAGTTTAACCCTTAGTCATCCTTGAGTATCAAGTGTCAAAGAGATGAATTATACGGTAACTATATCCACATGGGTTCTAGAGTGTTGCTGAACATATATTCAGCCTATTCGAATGCTGAGTCCCATTGCTAGATAGTTACATCGATTAGTATAGAAATCATTCTTGTACTACCGACTTAGGTTCGAACCTATGGGGTCATACATATAGAAGTACCTGTCTGATCAAATGATTGATCGATGATTATGAATCATTGGAGGATTTAATTATCAATTTGATTGATGATTAATCTTATAAAAAAGTTACAATAAATATTTACTAATGGTTAGTAAATTAGAAGAACAAGAAATTGAAAATATGATTATTAATTATCTCAATTTGATTGAGCAATGGAGATTGGATTAGATCTAATTGAATTGGATTCAATTAGATTAGTTTTGGATTGATTGGATGCATCCTTATTGAATAATAGGGCTTGTTCCAATTGATCTCAGAGATGTAAATTAAAATCTATGTTGAATAAGATTCAATTATTTTATATATGTTTTGATTGGATCAAACCCTATTGGATAATAGACTAGGTTGGATCAAGTCCTATTATCAAATAGCTTCTCTGATATCCATCAAGAATCAATCTCTGAATCAATGAAATTTTAATCTAACTAATTACAAATTTGATTGGAGCCTAATAATTGGGTTAGGATCTAATTAGTTAGTTTGTTATAACTAATTTCTAAGTTAGTTAAGATTTGGTCCAAGAATTAGTTAGAATTTGATCAAGATCTTGAATCCTATTTGAAATAGGACTAAACCCAAACCAAGCCACCCCATGTGATAATTAATTCCTCACACCCTACTCTCTTTACCATGAGAAACTCCATGCCCACTAAGGAGCCGTGCCCCCACTCTTCCTTCCATGGAAAAGAAGGGGTGTCCCTCCCCTTGTTGTCGCCCAAAAGAAAAGAAAAGAGAAGGGGGCGTCCAACTAGCGTCCAAGAGTTGGACGCCCCATATCTTATGCATCTAGTCTTTCCTCTTCTCCTCCCTTCTTGAAAAGATTTTTGAAATCTTTTGTTTCTAATTTTTGATCATCAAAGAGAGGCTTCTCTGCTGATTTTACAACAGAAAATTAGAGAAAAAAAGTTCTTCCCAATGAGAGAAAAAGAAGGAAGAAGAAAGGATCTTCTTTCTTATGTGTAGTCTTGAAGAAGAAAGAGTTCTTCTTTTAAATTTTTTTTTTATTTTTTTCTATGATAAAAATTAGATTAGATCTAATTTTTAATATAAAAATTTGAAAAAAAAATACTAAAAAAATTTGATTGGGTGTTTGGGGCTTTCTAGAGTTCTAGATCAAAGAAGAAGATCGGTCTTCTTCTTGTGCGCAGCTTTGAAGAAAAAGAAATTTTTTTTAGATTTTTTTTATTTTTTTAAAATAAAAATTAAATTAGATCTGATTTTTAATATGAAAATTTAGAGAGAAAATATCAAAAAAATCTAGTTGGGTGTAAGGGACTTCCTAGAGTTCTAGATCAAGGAACAAAAAGGGAGAAGAAGAAAGAAGAATGGTTATTCTCTTGGATCCCTCTTTTGAATTTTTTTTTTAGAACTTAGGATTTCATATGATTCTCAACATGAGAAATCATATTAGATTTGATTTTCATCATGAAAGTCAGAGAAGAAAAATTCTTCTTAAGGGCATAAAAGGAAGAGAGAGGTTCTCTTTTATGTGTGGAAAATTGAAAAGAAAGGGTTCTTTTCTTGATCTCTATTGTAGAGATCAAATGCATGGATCCAGGAAGAAAAGGAGAGGATCTCCTTATTCTTCATCTTCATTATGTTTCTCTTAGATCAACCAAAGGATGGTAACCTCACGAGCTAGCACTCTCGGAGAGATCGATCAGCACAAGGGCTTCATATGGATACCTGTAAAGGCCGGAGGTATGTGCAGCTGTCAAGCATCATCAAGAACCAACTACCATAGATTTTGGATGCGGTGATCTACTACCCATGCTTAGGTATGAGATTTTGATCTCAATTAATATTTAGATGTGATATAAATATAAATTAAAAATATTCTATACTTACTGAATTTTAGATTTTAGATGTGCATACATGCATATTAGTTTATGTCATAGATCCTGTATGATGAATTAAATTTGATCTATGTATGCATTGTAGATTAAATTACTTAATCTATGTATGTTTTGCTGTAAAATTTTTAAAAATATATGCACATCACCCACTATGCTTCTCTTCATCATCTGCATGCCATACCAGTGTCTCTACACCATTTGGTTATGAGGATAACTAATATATATGGCACACAACGACCTACACTTGATATCGTTATCGTCCTAGTAATAGCATATTATTTGATCGCAAGCTAATTTAAGGATTACGCGATAAATCCTCCTTTATCGATCAAAGTAATCTTAAAGACTTCATCACAATATAGGAGTTCGTTAGAAGATGTAATTTTATGATGAAAAATATCAAATATTTTTTATTATTTATCAATTAATATATATTTATAATTAGCACAATCATCAAATGATTAGCTTTAGGACATATTTTCTAACATTTATATTGGGCTCCAGGTTTGATCTAATCAAATCTGATTCTATTGATATATATCAGAGTCAATTCCTATACCTATCAAGCTTCACCAAGCTTGTTCTTAACAGTATCAGTTTCTTCACCAAAAAATTTTATTTTTAAAAAGAATGTCTTAAGATTCATGAACATCTCATGTCCATTTGGAAGGTAGAAGAAATATTCTAAATATAATATTTATGAATATTTCATATAAGCTCGACATCCCAAATCTTAAGTTAAGAGAGTATCGAGTTACCTAAATTCATATCTCATATGAAGTTTTGGTGATCGATTTACTCAGAACATTCTCAAACACATATCAGGTAGTCTCTAATGTATAACCTCAAGCAAACTAGCAAACCCACAATGGATTGAACCATATCTCACAAAGTTCGATTCCTTTTTTCAAACATCCTTTTAAACAGTGGTGTTCCAAGAGAGGTCCATTAAGAGAAAATCTAATTCTCTTCAAGACATATCAAAAACTTACTATAAAGATATTCACTTCATCGATCAAACCGATGAGTTCTAATACTCTTTGTAGTTTATTTTTCTACCTCATTGTAGAATTATTTGAACATTTCAACCAATTCAGACTTGTGTTTCATAACCAAGATGCATCCGTATCAAAATAGATCGTCAAAGATTTTAATGAAGTAGTAAGCCTTCTTCTGGCACTTATGTTAATGAGTGCAAATACATCAATATGTACCAAACTCAGAACATCACTGGCTCATTCATCCTTTCCAATAAAAGGTGACTAAGTCAATTATGCTAAAGATAGGCTTCAATGACGTTATCTAATCTAGGATGCTAGTTAGATGTGTACTTTACACTAATAGGCTATGATACTGGATTTATATCATTTTTAATTATCTACTCATTATTACAGTATCATTCACAATGATATCGTAATAATCATTCTTATTGACACCATCAATAAGATTAGATAGTAGTGACAATCACTTAAAATGATATTTTCAAGATTGAAAACAAGCTCGACGATTCCTAATATTAAGACTGAAACAAACTTCCATCTCTTACATTCAAAAATCTCTTGTCATTTTCAAACCTTCTACTATCCTGAAGTTTTTTTACAACTAATTACAAACATGACTTGTACTGCCAGTATCCTATACCCAGATAGTAGTATTATCAATAGAAAAACTTCAAGGAGTTATCATATAACTATCTTGATCAGCAATCATTTGCTGATTTCTCTTTTAGGCCTGTTTGGGTTAGCCTTAAATTTTTTGATCAATTCAGCTCAAAAACTATATTGAACTTCTGATACTGACTATCGAAGTTAGGTCTGATAACATTGTCACTGTCTAACAGTGAACAGAGCAATAATATTCTAACCATTTTTTGAAAAGAGAATAATTGACCTATTAGTATATGAACTATTTTAAGCCTAAAGATTTAGATTTTAGTCTACAGATTCTCTCACTATTTTATACAAATTGGTAGCCTCTACCTCTAATTCAAAAAATTATTTTAATTTTTTAGTGGGTACTAGAATCCACACAGAATATATTTGGGCCCGAGTGTAGCTCAGCCAACCCTAGTGCATCCATGGATAGGTTCTTAACCAATTATTTTTTCAAATAATTTTTAGTAATCAGATTTTACCTCAAGTATCTCGTCAGCAGGCGTGTAGTGCCTCCACTGAAAAATTTGGTTAGGTCCAACCATTAACATGACTACATCAAGTGTATCCAACAAACGAATACCCAGACCCGAGTGTGGCTCGGTCAACTTGACCATTGATCTGAAGGACATAACAAAATGATCACATGATGAATGATAATTCCAATACCCATAGGCATGTGGCACCTTGAATATCTATTTAGCATATTGGACACATTATCATGCACCTTAATAGGAGGCTATGATCTAGTTATCTCCATAACTAGCTCATTTTATAGACCTAATAAATTAAAAAATTAGTTTAATATATTTTATAAAGTATCAGTCGACCTGCAAGTCATAAATCCTCCCACCAACTTTATCAGTCATGAAAAAGACTAGTGACTAGCTGGTCCAACTGGCAAGTTATAAATCCTCCACTGACTTCATCAAGTTATGAGAAGGACTAGAGACAAGTCGGTCCAGGGTACCTAAATCAGTCATATTAATTAATCTTAACGACATGAGTCAACTCGAGTCACCTAGCGATCTAATCAGCTCAATGACTCAGGCTCAACCATTGAGCCTCAATCAAGGTCCATTTGGTTTAATCAAAGATATGGACTCGACTTTGTACAACTATTGTATTTGATCTAGAGTATTCTTGACTTAATCTAAGTCAACTATTTATTAGATTTGATCAACTATTCTTTTTAGTCCATTAAATCTTTGATTCTAACATTACGTCTAACCCAATTAAAAAGATCTTATTCAAGCTAAACCCATGCCCCATGTTTTATATAATGTCATTAGATCTTTAATTATAATTCTAGATCTAAAATATATTTTTTAATTCTCAATTAAGTATGTCATTAACATGGGTTAAGGTTATTAATTAAAATCAATTCAATTTGGTAAAATAATTTTGCATCAATTTTTATACAAAATTTTCTATTCTGAAAACTAAGCCGACTCATCCTTGAACTGAGTTGGCTCACTTCAATGGATCGACTAAGTTTGATACTTAATCGATTAACTGATCATAAATAGTAACCATTACTGTTCAACCTAAGACAATAGGATCGGATCAGTCAGCACTGAGCTAATTAAATCAGGAGATCGGGTCGACTCAATTCAAAACTAAGTCAGCTCAGTTGGCGTGCCAACAGGTATCACATAGTTTTAGATCTAAAAATTCTTACATAAATTGAAATAAAATCAATCATAATGAACTTTAGATCATATCTAAATATTTTATAATTTTAAATTTTATTTTTTATGATTAAAATAATTTTAATCATATAGATTAGATGTTTTACTTTTCATACAACTCAAGTTTTATATCACATACAATAAATCCTAGGATTTCAACATCTGAGATTTTATAGAAGGGTAAGTTCTTTCTTTCGCATTATTTTTCATGGGATTAAATCATATGGCACCCCTACACACCATAAGAGCACCCTATCAAATAGGAAAAGAGAACCTTTAAACCCTTTTTTGCTCCTATGACTGACGGCCTGGTGATCAACTCAATCCAAGTACTTGCTAATCGGATCATCTAATCTACTCACATATCATATATGCAAAAGTTTAGATCTAATCTAAATTATATTAGATCTAATTTTTATATTAGATCATATTTAAAATCAGATCATAATACACCTCATGCATTACTAAATCTAGATTTCAACCCTACATGCATATATGTTCATGTTATAATGAACCTGGCTCTGATATCAGTTGAAGGACAGTGTAGTGATTTTGTCATATATTTTTAAAATTTTACAGTAGAACATACATAGATTAAATAATTTAATCTATAATACATGCATAGATCAAATCTAAAGCTACAATACATAATCCATGGTATAAACTAATATGCATGTATATAAATCTAAAATCTAAAATTCAGCAAACATAGATCACATCTAATCAAATCAGATCATATTTAAATTATATTTAGATCATATCTAAATATGAATTGAGTTTAAAACTTCATATCAGAGCATGGATAGCAGATCACTGCATCTAAAATTTATAGTAGTTGATTTTTTATTATGTCCAGCAGTTGCACACGTATCTAGTCTCTACAGATATCCACACAAAGCCCTTATACTGATCGATCTCTCTGAGAGTGCTAGCTCGTGAAGACACCATACTTCAGTTGATCTAAAAGAAACATGAAAAGGATGAAAAATAAAAAAAATCTTCTTCTTTTTTTCTTGGATCTACGCATCAAATCTCTACGATAAAGATCAAGAAAAGAATTTTTTCTTCTCAATTCTCCCATGTATAAGAGAGAACCTTTCTCTCTTCCTATCACACATTTAAGAAGAACTTTTCTTCTCTATTTTTTTATGATAAAAATTAGATCTAATTTGATTTCTCATACAAAAAATTATATAAAATTTTAAGCTCTAAAAGAATCCAAAAGAGAGATCCAAGAGAAGAGCCATTTTTCTCCTTTCTTCTATATTTTCTCCTTGATCTATAACTCTAGGAAGCCCCAAACACCTAACCAAATTTTTTGATATTTCTTCTCCAAATTTTTATGTTAAAAATGAGATCCAATCTAATTTTTATCTTAAAAAAAAATAAAAAAAATTGGGAGAAGCACTCCTTCTCCAAGGCTGCACACAAAAAAGAAAATCCTTCTTCTTCCTTCTCTTTCTTTCATTGGGAAGAACATTTCTTCTCCAATTTTCTGTTGTATGACTAGCAAGAGAGGCTCTTTTTGATGTCTAAAAACTAGCAACAAATTCTCACAAAATCTCTTCCAAAGAGGGGGAGAGAAGAGGGGCTTAGGCATGTGAAGTTTAGGGCATCCAACTCTTGGATGCCCCCTTCAATTTTTTTTTTCTTATGGGTGACAACAAGAGGGGGAGACATCTTATTTCTCATGAAAGAAACAAGGGGCACAGCACTTTATGATGGGTATAGGTTTTCTCACATTTAAATACAAGAGGGCATGGGATCTCTTAAATAGATGGGTGGTTGCTTGGTTCAGTCCTTTTCCAAATAAGGTGTATGAATCTTGATCAAATTCTAACTAATTCTTAGATCCAATCCTAACTAATTTAGGAATTAGTTATAACAAACTAACTAATTAAGTTCTAATCTAATTATGAAATCAATTAGATCCTAATCCAATTAGAGAATTAGTTAGATTAAAATCTCATTGATTCGGAGATTGATTTTTGAATATTTTCTTTTAACATTTTTAGAAAAATATTTGATAATAGGGCTTGATCCAATCAAGCCTATTATCCAATAAAGTTTGATCCAATCAAAGTTTATATCAAACTAAATTGAATCTTATTCAATTCAAAATTTATTTTGCATCCCCAAGATCAATTAGAACAAGCCCTGTTATCCAATAGGGCTGCATCTAATCAATCCAAAACCAACCTAATTGAATCTAATTCAATTAGATCTGATTCAATCTCCATTGCTCAAACAAATTGAGCCAATAACAATCCAATTATCAATTAATTATTTTTTTTAATTTATCAATTATTAATAAATAATTTATTATAATATTTGTATAGGATTAATCATCAATTACATTGATAATTAAATCCTTCAACGATGCATAATCATCGATCAGCCATTTGATCGATAGGTATTTCTATGTGCATGATCCCATAGGTTCGAACCTAAGCTGGTAGTACAAGAATAATTTTTATACCAATCGATGTAATCATCTAGCAATGATGATCCGACATCCGGATAGGCCGAATATATGCCCAGTAATATTCTAGAATCTATGTAGATATAGTTATTGTATAATTCATCTCTTTGACTCTTGATGCTCAAGGATGACTTAAGATTAAATTGTCAACCCAAGAAGAGTGGTCCACATTGTATCTCAATCACAAAAATTCTGTGACTCCTTGTTAGGACTACTCTGATTAGAGTTTTACTGAATTGAAATAGTGATGCATCATCTCCAATTTTACTTGGAGCAATCAATCCCATCTTGACTCGCACTCAGACTTAACAAGTATTTGACTGTACCTAAAAATTTTCTATCATCGAATTAGAAATTCAGATAGTCCGACATCAAAGCATAGTGAGTTGCTTAAAAGTCACCGATGCAGCTTCAAGTCAGAAGGACACTAATATCCATATCCCATCAGAGCAACCCTTGATAGTGGAGTGCTCCAGAAGTAGTCATGCTCAGTGAAACATACTCTTATATTTCATGCATATGCCATACCCATGTCACTACATGCCTTTGTTAAGAGGACAACCAACTAATATGACACACAATGACCTACACTTGATACAATTATCGTCTTTATAACAATTGTATCATTTGATCGTGAATAGGACTTAAGAACCACACGATAAATCTTCCTTTATCATTTTAGAAGTAGCTCTAAGGACTTCATCATAACATATGAGTTCTATTTGGAAAGATGTATTCCTTATGATAAATCTGTTAGATAATATTTATTATTTTATAATTCATATACATGTATGGAGCACAATCATTGACAACCTAGATGATTGGCTTTAAGATATATTTTCCAACAAATATTATGATCAAAAGCTCATGGTTTGAATCGATGGGATGGGTCGATTCCTATGCTCGCTTGCATGAGGTATTATCCGCTTCGACTGGCCCATGGCACGTGACTTCACAATTTTGCCTTTAATAGGTGCCTTACTAGGGCAAGAGAAGACCTTAATCCTATATATGCTAGAGTCTTTCTTGACTCACAACTGATGTAGGATTAAAAGTGTTGTCCTCCTACAACATAGCTGTTAGATGTATGTCCTAGAAGCCAATCGAGCTAATACATTAATTCTTTTTAAAAGATAATTTTATACTTGACATAATTATTTAGGACGGTTAGTTACCATTCATGTAGTATATGTGTCCATAAATCATTCAATGAATTAACAAGATGATGACACATATTCTCAAGAGTTGAAAATTTGAGGTATATATCATTGATGGTTAATTTATAAACTACTCCCGACCATAGGATCATCACAAAGATGGTGATCGATCCAGATAGATTGATGTATGGATCACTTTCTTATGGTAGATGAGTCTCGAGTCTATAGCGTGAAGATACTAGAGTGAGAGTACAGGTGTTTGATAGAGAACAAAGATACCGAACCTGACCAATACGAGAAGTCACTTGGATGTCTACTCACTCATCAGTGATATTCTCGATGCTGTAGTAGTGCGAATGGTTCTTTAACCTACGATACCTCAGTTATTCATAATGAGGTTGCTGCAGTTTGACTACATCATAACTTGAACTCCTAGCCACATGAAGCCTTGAGATGTATGTTGACTGTAGTAGGTTTATTATAGAAATAAGATATGCACCTAAATGAGATTTATCGATCTTAATAGAAAAAGAGAAGTCCTATACAATTCATGAGACTGAGTTCAAAAAGTTTTTAGTCAAAGTAAGTGTGAATACTGAAAAAAAATTTACAAAAATTTATAAATAAACTCGAGTTGAGTCAATTTTGTATATGACAGACAATGGGGTTTGATGAGTTTTCTATAACCTTCATCTTATCGGGACTCATGATAGAAGAACTGAATCACACGATAACTACACCTAGAGATTCATTACTTCCATTCTACTGCATTGCCACTACATATTGCTAAGTGTCACTAGTAGATAATGAGATTCATCGAGCATCATCTTGATGATCGATGATCCTTAATGGACAGAGTTAGAATTATTCCAATCTATTGAAAAGAGTTTCAATGATATTTTGATTAAAATCAAAATATAACTCACTACCAGATAAAATAGAATCTATGGGATAATATACAAAAGAGGTCTAGCTTGATTGAAATGTTGAATTATAATTTTGAATCACAAAAGGATCCAATTATCAATTTGATTAATGATTGGATTTATATATAAAAGTTACATGAAGGACTTACCAAGAGTTGGTAAGTTATAGGAGGATTTAATTATAATTATTGCGAGTATTGGTGAACATAGATAATTTCATGTATGTATTTCAAAATTTTTCTGAATAAATTATAATGAAAGATCATTAGATTAATCAAATTAATCTAATATGCATATGATCTAATCATCAAATCAACCTACTCTAGGATCTATGATATGATATGTTGCATATAAAATCTGAAATAATCACTTGATAAAATCTGCATGCATGGATGTAAGCAGTGGATCACATCTACTTCTAATCTGAATTCAAAACTTGATACCTGAGTGCGGATCGATGATCGCTACTATCGACAGATGTGGTGAAGATGATCTTTGTTAGCTGCTCGCAGCCGCATATGCATCCAGCCTCTATGGAAAGTCTACTCGAAGCTCCAACCTGATCGATCTTCTTTGGAGTACTAGCTCGCATGAAGACCTTCTTCTTGGCTAATCTGGATCCCTTCTTCAAATCTCTAGAATCTTTTCAGAGGTTGAAGATGGACTTCTGGAAGAGATGAAGAGATGGAAGAAAGACAGAGAAGAAAATAATTTTTTTTTCTTTTTCTCTCTTTCCAAATCCTAAGAAAAAAATCTTAGAATTCAGCTTTTGCGCTAACCCAAAGAGAGAAGACTCTTCTCCTCTTTTTCATGCCATGAACTCATGCCCAAGGCTCCTCCCCATGAAAGCTCTCTTCTTGGTCTCTTACACACACACAACAAAAAATAGATCCCTTTTTATTAGGTGTGTAAGGAGGGAGGGTGAAGAGTCCAACAACATTTGGACTCTTCTATGAGATATCACCTCCCTTCACAATTCCATGCAAATACACACCCCCAAAAAAAATGGGATGCCTCCTTTCTTATTTTTCTATGGTAGAACCAGATCCTATCTAATTTCTCATAAAAAATATTCTCAAAATGTCACACACATAAGGAGAAAAAAATAAGTTGGTGACAAGATCTTAGAGATAATGTCAAATATTATCTATATAGTATCCTATTTTAAATCAAATTTGAATATACCATTTAAAACCTGATCCTACCTAAATTTGGGTGTGAGATAGAGAAGAGAAAAGACTCTTTGGTGTGAAAAAATCTTATGCAAAAACTATTTTTGCATGGAGAAAGATCGCATCAAAGTGGGAGGTGCATGGGGAGGAAAGTCCAATCCTATATGGACTCTAGGTTTTCTTATTTAAATCCAAACCACATCATATTTGGTTTAGCCCAAATAAAATAGATAAAATTTAATCTAATTAAATTCATAAATTTTTAATCAAATTTTAATCAAATTAGAAATTGATTGAACCATAGTCCTGATCAAATCAGGGATAATTTTTTCTTAGTGATTAGATCATCTCATAACCTAATCGGATCAAACTTAATTAAATCTAATTCAATTAAAATTTATTTAATTCTCTTTGTTCAATCAAATTAAATCAATCAACAATCTAATTGCTCATTAATTCTCTATTAATTTACTAACACTTGATGAATTAATTTATTATAACTTTTGCATAAGGTTAATCATCAATTGAATTGATGATTAAGCCCTTGAATGATTCTTAATCATTGATCAGCCACATGATTAGTCAGAAACTTCATTAGAGTGTGACCTCATAGGTTCAAACCTAAGTTGGTAGCACAAGAATAAATTTTTGAACCAATCGATGTAACCATCTAGCAATAGTGACCCGACATCTGGATAGGTCGAATGATGGTGAAGCAACATTCAAGAATCTATTGGCATATGGTTACCGTATAATTCATCCCTTTGATCCTAATACTTGAGGATGATTTAAGATTTAACTATCAATCTTAGATAAGTTATCCACATTATATTTCAATCTTTCAAATCCATCGCATAGATTATTCAGGTCTAAATTTTGGTAAATTGAAATACATTGATACATTAACTCCTACTAATTCGGAGGAATCAATCCCATCTTGACTCCCACACCGACTTGATAAGTACTTGATTGCACTCAAAAATCTTTCATTACTAAATTAGAAACTCAGTTAGTCCGACACCAAAGTACAGTGAGTTGCTTACAAGTCACCATGATGATCTCAGGTCGGAAGGATACTTATATCCATACCCTTTGCGAGCTATCCTTGACAACAGAGTGCTCTGCAGTTGGTCACATTCAGTAATAATGTACTCCTACGTCTCATCTACATGCCATATTAGTGTCTCCACACCATTTTGGTTATGAGGACAACTAACACATATGACACACAACGACCTACACTTGATATTGCTATCGTCCTAGTAATAGCGTATCGTTTGATCGCGAATCAATTTAAAGACTATACGATAAATCCTTTTTATCAATCAAAATAGTCCTAAGAACTTCATCACAATATAGAAGTTCATTAGAAGATGTAATCTTATGATGAAAAAGGTCAAATAGCTTTTATTATTTATCAATCCATATAATTTATAATTAGCATAATCATCAAACGATTGGCTTTAGGATATATTTTTCAATAGCTAGATTATTTGATTTGATCAAATAGTTGAGATTGAATTTTAGTCAAATTAAATCAAATTTAATTTGATTGGATTTGGTCTGAGTTTGGCTCAAATTGGATTTCATAAGTCTAAAAGGTTTAGCCTCAATCAGATTTTGATTTAAAAAAAAAATCCAAACCACCTTGACTCTATCTTTAAAAAGATAATTAACCAATATAAGGACTCTCCCCACTCTTCTCATGCCCCATACAAAGTTCACGTTGCTTTTTGTGTGGAGAAAGTGGGGTGCAAGGGGATGGCGCACAAAGTGGGGGCGGCTACTCTGAGAGTCCTATCTCCTTTGGACTCTTAACTAAAAACCCTAAGGTGTTAGGATAAAAGAGGGTGCCTCCTCTTGTTTATGGCATGAGAGAAAGAGATCGACGTGCAAGAAAGAAAAGATGAAAGGGACCGTGAAGGAGGTTCACGCACAAAGAAAGGATGGCATGGTGAGTTTGCTGGGCGTCTCATCTTTTCTTTCTTACAATCAATAGTTGGTTGTTGAGGGATTCTTTCATCCCTCTCTTTTGTCCAAGAGTTGGACATAGCTTTCTCTCTTCTCTCTCCTCCATAGATGTCCAAGAGTTGGACATACTTCTTTATGCCTTCTCCTCCATGATCAATCCAAGAATTGGATGGGAAAGAAAAGAAAAGAGATTGGATTTTTTGTTCTTCTTCTTCAGATCTTCTTTTTCTCAGAAATTAGATTAGATCTGATTTCTTAATCTTCCTATAGATCTCTTTGATTTTTTTGAGAAGAGAATTAAAAGAGATAAAAGATTTGACAATCCAAAAAGCGATCTTTACAAGGGAGCTAGCATCTTCATGAGATCAAGATCTTCTGATCAGATCAGTCTTGTATGGATACCTATAGAGGTCAGACACTTCTGTGGCTTTAAAAAGATCTTGAAGACATCCACAGATCATCAGATCATGGTTTCAATGGACCATGAAGATATCCACGATTCATCGGATCACGATGAAGAACTACCCACGTAAAAATAAAAATTAGATTTTTATTTTTACCTGCATCTTAATCTTATACATATGATGATTCTTGACTTTATATTGAGATATGATCTCTATACATGTTTAATTAGATTAGATCTAATTAGAGATTTGTTTTAACATCATTCTGACATAAGATTGTCTCTGAATAATGTTGATATGTTATATTGCATGGTTGTCCTAGAATGATGTTGAAAAGATTTTGAAATTTTCTTCTACTGCATATTAAAAAAAATTTTAAATCTTTGCATGCATATTAGATCATCATGTGATGGCATTTTCTAAAATAACCCCCAATCAAGGGAGACTCTATGTGTGTGGATAGGAGGCATGCCCCACAGTGGGTGCCAATATTGCGGTCAAAGGCTCATGGCTCAAATAGATGGGATGGGTTGGTTCTCTGCGCTCACTCATGCAAGGTGTTGTCTGCTTCGATCGGCCTATGGCATAAGACTACATAATTTTATCTTTTAAAAGATGCTTCACTGAGGGAAAAGAAGGCCTCAATCCCCATATAAGCTAGAGTCCCTCTTGACTGACAATCAATATGGGACTAAAGGTGTCGTCTTCCCACAATAATAACTCTTTTCCATCTATTCTGAGTTTCTAATTTGAGCATCAGAGGGTTTTCACTGGAGCCAACTCCAACTAGAAACTTTTTTTATAGGTCCACAGTCATCCTGCCACCACCATCCACTCTAGTTGTGTCGATCTTCGAGTCAAAAATTTACAGCAATGAATTGGCATTAGAGGAAGAGCCAAGCCACTTCTGGGAAGGAGCATAAAACTAGCAGCAATGTTGCCGCACAGAACTTCTTCACGACATTCCAACACCATGGCAACTTGGTCGATCGAAAATTTGATTGAAAACTATGCTCCAGTGCAACAATCGAAGGCCCCACCATAGTCATTCCAACTGACTATGGGAGTGAACCCAAACTAGTTCAATATGCTGGTCAAACAAGTACAAGCATTGACCGTAGTGGTCCATGCTATGCAGCAACCAAACCCTACATAGGAGACACCCTGACAGGAACCACCTCAACCTCCTCTGCATAATTTGGGGTAGGGAAGGTAGATGCGACTAAGTTGACTCAAAAATCCCAAATGGGGGAGGCCGTCTCCTACCCCTCATTTTGGAAAGGACTCTACTCAGGATCGATCTCTGTCACACCACACAGAGACCTATATGGCCTGTGATGCCGACATCAACCACAAGCTCCAGGTGATGAACTAGTGAATCAAGGTATTAGACCATCAAGCCTCAGATGTTAAAGAGAGTCTGCTTTGACAACAGCCGCTTCAACGGTAGAATCTTATACTTCTACAAAGTCTTGAAGCACTGAATATCCTCTTTCCCCAATACTGGAATCCAAATGACAAACTCCTTTGGTCGGCCCTAGCGTGCAAATCTTCAATCTTCAATGGAAGAACAAGATACAAAAAGAAAGCACTCTTTCCAACCATGGACAAAAGAAGGAGTGCCCCTGATCAGAGGAGTAAACCCTTTTGGGGGGAGATATACCATCAATCCTTGGTGTAGGAATACCTCTTGATAGTGAAAAAAGATTTAAAAAGAGGGATAGTCGGTCGAACTCCAGACATAAAACAAGCAACAAGAAAGCCACAGATGAAACATCATGAGTTTGGCATTTGGCACAATTGACAAAGATATGTTGAGAAATTTGAAGAGTGGAACAATAAAAGAATGAAGAGGTAATCTAAGTCCGACCCGAAGTGACTCCTCATATAGCCCAAGCCAACCAAGGGAAGGGTCGCAAATCCAACCACTCGCCCATGGGAGTTCCAACTCAAACTCAGAAGGAAATCCAAATTGGGCCTAGATCAGATTCAGGTCATCCAGGTCCAGTACAGATAAAAAACACCTAGATATGAAGGACTCTTAAGCCCTATGCTCAGCATCCGACCTTTTAGGGTTGTACCCCAAGGAAGGAGAAGAATCAGAGGACCTGTCCCCTACTGAGTTTATCGATTCATCCATCCAAAAATACAAATAATGAATGAGGATGGGAAGATGGGCGGAAAGGAAATGGAGGGAGCAAAAGAAAAAGCCGATGGAAAGGAAGATATGATCAAAGGAACAGAGAAAAATAGATGAAGGAAATGCTCAGGAAACCAACCTGTGGTGAGACACATGATGGAGGCTACCGGAGAGTCACTAAGGAAGTCCAAAAACCACCATCAACACAAAGCTTGAAAGAGAAGATGAGAGCTAAAGGGTAGAAGCAAAAAAAGTAGACCTCTACTTATAGGTGACTTAAATGGCACAAATCGAGCATAGGTTCAGCCAAGGCTATTGGATGGTCGCCACTTGGCATCAACTCATTGGTCGAGCCAACCTCTCAGATGGCTCATTTATGAGCATGTCTTAAACAGCATGCGTAATGCTTTGAATCTAACACACCCCTTAATACGACCACTTGGTGACTCCTGGTTAATCGTGATGGTTCTTTGATGTGATGCTTCATCTTGTCCAAGCATCATGGACGTGTCATTCCGATTGAAGGACCAAGCACATGATACATGTCCTTAGTTTGGCCAAAGAAGCAAGCATACTCCTTTCATCCAACCCAGTCTTGGCTTGGACTTGGGAGTAGGGGGTATATGATATGGATAGAAAATCCCACCTCTAAGCCAAAGATGTGAACAAGCTACGATAGCTACCAACCAAGATTAAGCCAATCCTTGCTTCTACTGACCAAAGGTACTTCAGTCAACCATGATCGCTACATTTGGAAGGGTTGACCTTGAGCTCCCATGCATTTTTTCAAGTCCCTCAATAATTAGAAATAGCTAGCGATGAGACAGATAAGACAATGGGCAACCAGCAGATCTCAAGAAATCTAGCCAGGAATATCATAGGCGGCATGCCCAAAATGGTTGGGATGACCTCCCGCACTTCCACCCTCTCATGGCTTTTAGCTTTGTCTATAAATAGAGGTAAATAAGGGACCTCCAGATATACAATCTCTATCTCATGCTCGCTCCTTCTCATTTTTTTGAGCATCGAAGAATCCCTATCATAGTCAACTCCGGTCAAGGACTTCTTTTGCAGGTCCGATCACCATCATCTTACTATTGCCATCCACTCCAATCATACTGAGCTCTAAGTTAGAAATTTGCAACAACACACTCTGAGAAATATTTTTCTATGACCTTTGGCATTTGAGTCATGGAAAACATTTGCTTTCCTTCAAAGTGATTGCATTCTCGATCCAAGAAGACATTGGTGTGATTTGAATCTCTTCATTGTATTGTTTGGAAAGAGTTTGAGGTATGTTCATTACTAAAATCCTTCTATGCTTTAATTATCATTGATATCAGAGCCTTTAAAATCACTTCTGTGACTCTACAGATGAGGGGTTATCACTTTGAAATGCCTTGATGATATGCATTTGGAGTATTTTCTGAATTTTTTGTTTTATATATTCATGAGACCCATTAATGGGAACTTCTTGTAGACACCATATCTTAAGGCAATTTTTTTGAGTATGTTATAGCCCTTGAAGAGTAGATTGTTAGGAACTAGGGCTCGACCCTACACATAGCAAGATGTGAAGAATAGTGTGAGGGAGAAGAAAAGGATAGCAAATCGTACACACACAAGAACATAGAGATTTACATGGTTCGGAGTCTCTTGCTCCCACATCCACAGCCGCATAGAGTATTTTCACTATGTAATTAGGGAGTTTATAGGAGTACAAGAGATGGAGAAAAAATTCTCTCTCACATGCCCTCTCTTCTGCACAGCACAGCCGTTGACTCTCTCATCTCCTTTGGATGCAATGTTCTCATATATTTGGATGCCTAATGATTATCTATTTATACCAGAGATTAGGATTGCCACTGGTAGAGATTTTTGTGAATTTGCTCTCTATTCCAATGAGACAGGAAAAGAGAATTATAACTATCTGCAGCATATATGCTCTATCATTTGTTCGGTGGAGTTCCATCCCTGGCAAGTGGGACCCGCGACTACCAATCGTAGTGTACATATAAGACTTGCACCAGAGGATGGATCAGGCTCCACTATCCGAACATAGGTTATATCTGAAATTTTTAGTCATGATTGATTGAATATTTTGTGAGTTATGATGGTTTATTTTTTTTATGAACATGATCGAATAAGCTTCTTTTGGGCTTGATAAGTCCTTTCCCAATGAGTATTGATCTCCTAAATTTACATAGCCTTAAAGTTCACATTACCTCTTTCCATCAACATATTGCTTGAGTTTTTTTGGATCAATGGGTTTAAAAGTTGAGCGACCTAAAAGTTGGGATGTTAATCAATTGCACATCCAGGTGTATACAGAGCCATGTGAGGCGTGTGAAGGTGTTGAAAATTGTATCCTAAAATCAATCGTACGATGATTAAGTTCATCTTTGTATATAAATTATTGATAAATGAATAAAAATTATTCTGATATTTTTCATCACAAAATTATATCTTCCTTGAATTTTTGTGTTATGATGAAGTCCTTAGAACTATATTAGTGTGCGATAAAGAGAGGATTTATCGTATAGTTCTTAAACATGTTCGTGATCAAATGATACATCATTACAGAATGATGATGTTTATCGAGTGGAAGTCGTTGTGCGCCATATGGGTTGATTATCCTCTTAATCAAGAAGTGTGGTGACATTGATATGGCATACAGATGAGATGTAGAAGTACATCATCACTAAACAGGTGACTCACCTACTAAGCATTCTGCTGTCAAGAGCTGCTCACGAAATATATGGGTATAATTATCCTTCAGATCTGAGATCACCGTAGTGACTTGTAAGTAACTTACTGTATTTTGATGCTAGACTATCTAAATTTTTAATACAGTGACAGAAGGCTACTGGGTACAGTTAAGTACTTATGAAGTCCGTGTGTAGATCAAGATGAGATTGACCCCTCTAGATTATTGGAGTTGATATATCGCTCTATTTTAATTTAGTAAAATCTTGACCAGAATAATCTATGAGATAAATTTAAAAGGTTGAAATATAATGTGGATAAAGCAATCTCGGTTGACAGTTAACTTGAGACCATCCTAGAGCATTCAGGGTCAAAAGAATAAATTATACGGTAACCATATGTATAGGTTCTGAAATATTCTTTTATGATAATTTAACCTATCTAGATATTGAAAACTATTGCTAGATGGTATCTCAATTAGTGTAGGAATCAATTCCTGTGCTACTAACTTAGTGTTTGAACCTATGGAGCCACACACACAAGTTAGACAAAGTAAGAAAAAATTGACCTATGTTTATATGTCTAATTTGGGTCAAACAAGATTGAAGAGTTAACTATGTCTAGCTAGCACTACATGAGGTTCAAGTTTGATTCCAGAGATGAACAGTTTCTAATTTATAATCCATGGAGCATATGAAAGATTGAATTTAAATACTAATTAATTTTAGATTAGATCTAAATTAATTAAACTTAATTAGATCTAAAAATTTAAATTAGATTTGGTACAAAAGTTTTAAAGAGTTTGAGATTGACAGTCTTTCGAAATTATTTCGAACCAGCTTCGAATTAGATTCAAATCAGACCTATTTTGGATGAGATATGAGAAATCCTTCTTGCACTAAGATTTTTTTCTCATATGGGCTGACCAACACCTAGAATGATGCTAGTTTGGGGTGTCCTATGTAAGTGAGGGATTGGGTGTAAAGTGGTTATCATAAGTGATGGCAATACTATCTCATGTAGGAGTCCTTTTATGAGTATTGGACTGATTCTCAAATTTGAGTTAGGAGTCCTAAACTTATTGGGTCATGAGATTTATCTATAAATAGAGAGGATATCTACTTATGGATGTATAACAAATAAATCAGATTGAGAGAAGAGAGAAAGAGAGAGAGAGGTGTGAGAAGGGAGAGAGCCTTCCTTCTTCTCCTTGGCCTCTCCCCTTTGGTGCCGCCCCTTTCTCTTTGGCATGGGGCCACTTCTTGGGCATCCCCCTTACTGGTGTGAGGTGTTACACTAGCACCTCTCCTCCTTTATTTGATTGGATTGTAAAGATCGGAGTTCATCCCGCTTTCCTATGGCATCTGACGTGTATGCAAAATAGAGGATCTGCACATCCAAACCTCTGCGAAGGATTATTTCAGATTATTTAAGATTTGATCTCTGATTTCACTACTAATCAGATAAAAATTTAATTATTATTCATATAGATTAATAAAAAAAAATTTAGATGCAACCTGGGCTATCCGAAAAGAAACAGTTTTTCTTTCCAACAATTGGTATTAGAGCAGGGCTGAAATACATGCATGCATATCTAACTTTTTCTATATTAATTACATATTATATGTAATTTGAATTTCATGTGAGATATTAAATTTGATTTAAATCTATTTATATAAAATTTTTGATCTAATTTTGATTGGATTAGATAAGCCTAATCAATTATTGATTAAGGTTGTTATAAGTTTGTTATAACAAAATTTTATTGTTGCTGAATTTTTGATGGCATAACAACATGAATTAAAATCTATTTTAAATTTATTTTAATAAAACTTTAATATTATTATTTTTATTAAGAAGTAAGATTTATTTATATTTAAATTGGATCCATTTTGATAGATATTTAGATCTGAATCCTATCAAAAATTAGCACTACATAAAAATAGATTTTATCATAAATTCAATCTTTATATATTCATATTTGCATCTAATTAATTTTTTATATAATATTAATTCTAAAATTAATATTTTATAATTAATATAAGATATATTTTAAATTTGATATGATGTATATGATGCATTAAATCTAATTAGGTTAGATGAAGAACATGATTGATAAGATCAAGGACATGTTCATGACATAAATTATTTTGTTAAGAATTACACATTGATTTAATTATATATGAAATTAGATTTTAGATCTTAATAGCCTAGTACTCAGATTGATGAGATCATCAAATCATCCAGTCATAGAAGATTGAAGAGATTAATCTCTCTTTTACCTATTCGATGGGTTCTCTTATCACGTGTAGGGGTGTCATTATGATCTAGTTTCATAAAGAAGAAAAGCGAACAGATTCTTATGAATTATTTTGATCATAAATATATTTAGATTAGATCTAAAATGATTTATGATTCATTACAACAAGATAAAATTTAGATATAAAATTATTTTAAATCTAAATAGCATGTTATATTAGATGTAACCGGTATTGATCTAAAAGTTATCATGATGCATGAAATATATGTATGAAGTTTAGATCATACCTATATATGTTTACTTATTAAATATATTATAAAAATTTAATTTCATGAATTAAAATATATAGTATGCTTCACCTGAAACTCTTATAGAATAGTTCTACAGACTGAAACACATGTTTCATATAATTTTGAATTAAGTTTGAATTATCTAGATTTAAGAATTGAAGATCATTAAGATAGCACATAAATCGATGGGCGAAGAGTTAGCTTGAATCAGATCTTTCTAATGGGTTAAAAATATATATAGACCAAGTAAAAAAATTGATTAAATCTAATTAAGTGTTGAATTAGATTAGATCAAAATTTTTCTAAATCAATCTCAATAGTTAAAATTTGATCTAGTCCATATGTTTGATCCTAATAAATAGACCATGACCATGGCTCTATGGTTGAGTCCAAATCTTCTGATGGATCAAATCAAAACTAATTAACCAGTTAGTATCTAAGATAAGTTTGATAAATTCAATCAAGTAATTTTTAATTGAGAGCTATTCACTTAAATGTGTCTACGATGAGTTAAGGGCACATCCCTCCCACTGATCTCACTTATCTAACCAATATGGTAGATTATATTTTGATTAGGTCACTAGTCAATTCGTGCAGACCCATGCCATTAAGGTAAATCAGTGTGATTGATTTTAGTATCTTTAGACCAACTTGTGTTTAATCTTCTATATGACTTGGTGAAGTCAGTGGGAAGATTTGCAGCTTGTAGATTGACTTCTTCTCTTATTCTCAGATAAATAAAATCAAATCTTTCAAATTATTAAGTCCATAAAATGATAAAGTTATGAGATAACTTGGTCATAACTTCTCATTAACGTGCATGATAATGAGTCCAATATTCCAAATAGACATTGGAGGCACCACACGCCTAGTGTCTATTACGTATTGAAATTGTCATTCATCATATGACCATTATGATGTACCTTCAGATCAATGCTTAGATTGGTCAAGCCACACTCGGACCTGGATATCTATTTGTTGGATGCACTTGGTGTGTCATGTTAATGGTTGGACCTAACCAAAATTTTTAGTGGAGGTGCCACACGCCTGCTGAAGGGATGCTTAGGGCAAAACCTAATGGCTAGAAGTTGTTTGGAGAAATAATTGGTTATGAATCTATCTATGAATGCACTAGGGTTAGTCGAGCCACACTCGAGTCTGAATGCAGTCTATATAGATTCTAGTACCCGCTAAAGAATTAGTATCATTCCTCAAGTTGGAGGTAGAGGCTATCAATTCATAAAAATAGTGAAAGGACCTTTAGACTAAAGTCCATATCTTTGAGATTAAAAAGTAATTCATATACTAATAGATTTATATTTTTCTTTCAGTTATGGCCAACACACTATCCCTCTGTTCGCTGTTGGACAGCGACAAGCTCACCGAACCCAACTTCAATAGCTGATATCAAAAGTTGAAGATCATCTTAGAGCACGAGAGAATTTTATATATCCTTACAGATGAGGCACCTGAAGAACCTGTAGCCAATGCTCCTCATGCCACGAGAGACAATTACATGAAGTGGCTTAATGATCGCACGACTGTGTGTTGTATGATGAGGATAACTATAAACGATGAACTTAGTCATAAGTTCGAAGATGCACAGCCTGATAAGATCATTCAAATATTGAATGAGTCCTTCGATATCTCTGAGGATGCTGAGAGACACAAAACATCCTACATAGTATTCAATGCCCGTATGCTAGAGGGAGCTTTAGTCATCGATCATGTATTGCACATGATTGAGCAGATTGAACATCTTAGCAAACTTGGCTTTCTGTTGTATGAATAGTCAGGCAAGGATGCGATTCTTAATTCACTACCAAAATTCTACCTACCCTTTCTCAGTCATTATAGAATGATGAAGCCTGTAGTAAACTACTATAGTTTGTTAGGATTACTGCAGACTTTTGAGAAGGATCACCAGCTCTAGAAGGAGCCAGTGAATTTAGTGGGATGATCATCTACAGGGCATCGATCCTCTAGGAGAGGAAAGAAGAAAAAAGTACAGAAATCTCATGCCATCGATCCTAAGCAGAGCAAAATATCAAAAGTTGATAAGAGCAAGACAAAATGCTTCTTTTGTAAGAAGCTGGGTCATTGGAAGAGGAATTGTCCTGCTTATATAGCCATCCTTGATCCAAACAGGTCTAAAAAAAAGAGAAAGAAGAAAGTGCTTGCTTCACAAGGTACTTATATGATAACTCTTTGTAATTTCTCGATTTGTGATACTACTATCTGGGTATTAGATATTGAAAATTTTATTAATATATATAATTCGTTGCAGGGACTACAGGTAAGTATGAAGTTTCGAGAGAGTGAGCGGTTCCTTAACATTGAAGATGGAAGTCTTGTTCTAGTTCTGACTTTGAAAACTTTGCAGCTTGTCTTCAAGTTCCATAGTGTCATATTAGATGATTATCATTATTGTCCCTTCTTTTTGATGAATGTCATCTCTATAGATCTTTTGGCCAAACTTGGTTGTAAGTTTATAATAAAGGATGATTTTTGTGATATCATTATAAATGATACTATAATTATTCATGGATAATTAAAATATGGCATATACATAATATCATGACCTGTTAGTGTAATATATACCGCTAGCAAGCATCCTAAATTAGATAATATCAATGAATCCTACCTTTGGTATTGTAGGTTTGGTCATATAAATAAGAATAGAATTGACAGGTTGATCAAGGAACATGTCCTTGAGATAGATGATTGTGAATCATTGCCAACCTATGAATCCTGTCTACTTGGTAAAATGACTAAATCACCTTTTAAGGAAAAAGGTGAAAGAGCCAACGATGTCCTAAGTCTAATATATACTGATGTATGCAAATCTATGAACATAAATATCAGAGAAGGATACTACTATTTCATTACATTTACAGATGACTTATCGAGGTATGGGTATGTCTATCTTATGAAGCATAAGTCAGAATCATTTGAAATGCTTAAACGATTTTATGCTGAAGTAGAAAAATAGATTAAGAAGAGTATTAAGACTCTTCGATCAGACCGAAGAGGTGAATACCTCACCAGTGACTTCCTAACATATCTAGAAGAGAATGAAATTCTCTCACCGTGGATCCCTCCTGAAACACCACTACATAATGGGATGTCTGAAAGGAAAAATTGAACCTTGTTAGATATGGTCCGATCCATGATGGGCTTTGCGAGTCTGTCAATCTTTTTTTGGAGATATGCTCTAGAAACTATCTACTATATTTTGAATAAGGTGCCGAGCAAGTTTGTCGACAAAACTCTATATGAGATATGGACTGGACATAAATCGATGCTCTCACACCAAAGGATCTGGGGGTGTCCAACTTATGTCAAGCATTTAAAGACAGATAAGCTTGGATCAAAGTTCGATAGATGTTTGTTCGTAGGATACCCAAAAAAAATAAAGGATACTACTTCTACCTCACTGCAGAACAAAAGGTGTTTGTCAGCAGCTAAGCAATCTTTTTGGAAAATGAGTTTCTTAGTGAAGGAACTAATGCTTGTAAAATTGAACTTGATGAAGTTCATGAGGTGGAAGGACCGACATACATAAAATTAGATTCGATTGGTGAATCAAATCCAAAGCCAGTAGAGATGCCATTAAGGAGATCTGGTAGAGTATTGCATCAGTCGGATAGATACTATAATTTCTTGATTCAAGATGGTGATCTCATTAAACTTGATGAGAATGATGAGGATCCGATCACCTATATGGAGGCCATGCAAAAACCTGACTCTCAGAAATGGCTTAAGATCATGAAGTCCGAGATGGAGTCCATAGAGATCAATGGTGTATGGACACTAGTTGATCTACCTGAAGGGATAAAACTCATAGGATGTAAATAGATTTTCAAAAGGAAAAAAAGAGCAGACGAAAAAGTAGAGACCTATAAAGCTTATCTAGTTGCCAAGGATTACCGTCAACGTTATGGTATTGACTATGACGAGATGTTCTCTCCTGTGGTAATGCTCAAGTCTATTCGGATTATGTTTGCTATCGCTACACACTTAGATTATGAGATCTAGCAAATAGATGTCAAAGCAGCTTTCCTTAATGGAGAGCTGGAAGAAGAGGCATATATGATACAATCTGAAGGATTCACATCCATAGATGAGTCGAAAGTGTGCAGGCTAAAAATATCTATTTATGGACTTAAGCAGACATTTAGGAGTTCGAATATACATTTTGATAAAGTGATCAAAATATATGGCTTTATTAAAAACAGAGAAGAGTCTTGCAACTATAAGTGAACTTTCAATTCTTTAGTCATCTTTCTTGTACTATATATGGATGACATACTATTATTAGGAAATGATATCCTAACTTTGCAGAGTGTGAAGCTGTGGCTATCATCATAGTTCTCCATGAAAGACTTGGGAGAAGCATCCTATATTCTAGGGATGAAGATCTATAGGGATAGATCTAGAAGATTGCTTGGATTGTTCCAATCCTTGTACATCGATACCATGTTGAAGAAGTTCAACATGGATAATTCTAAGAAATACTATCTTTCGATAT
The DNA here is from genome assembly GCF_000442705.2 of Elaeis guineensis. Classification (NCBI taxonomy): domain Eukaryota; kingdom Viridiplantae; phylum Streptophyta; class Magnoliopsida; order Arecales; family Arecaceae; genus Elaeis; species Elaeis guineensis. Next base: position 35,607,284 of record NC_026004.2, on the reverse strand, counting down.
GCTATGGAATTACTCTTTTCAAGAAAAATTATCCGACAACTCCAGAGCAGAGAGAGCATATAAGTAGAATACCATATGCTTCGATAGTGAGATCTATCATGTATACTATGACATGTACGAGGTCAGATGTGGCCTATTCACTAGAGGTTATGAGTAGGTACTAGTCTAATCCAAGTGAGAAGCATTAAAAGATTATGAGAAATACTAAAGACTAATGGCTTAGCTATAGAGACACTGATCATGAACTTGTGGGACATACTGATTTCAGTTTTCAATCAGATTCTGATGACAGCAAAAGCATATTGAGCTACGTATTTACTCTGAATGGAGGAGCTGTTTGCTGAAAGAGTTTCAAGCAACATACTATAGTTGATTTTGTATGCGAAGCAGAATATAATACTACATTAGATGCTGTAACATATTCTGCATTGCAATCATCTGGTACGAGAGATCGTGAATTAAGGTGATGTCGAGCTTCAAAAGATCGACAGAAAGGAGAACTTAGCTGACCCCTTCACTAAAACTCTCGAGATTAAAGAGTTCGATGACTTCAAATAGAAGATGGGTATAAGATACTGCCCCAATTGGCTTTAGTCCAAGTGGGAGTTGTTGAAAATTATGTCCTAAAATCAATCGTACGATGATTGAGTTTATCTTTGTATATAAATTATTGATAAATAAATAAAAATTATTTTAATATTTTTCATCATAAAGTTACATCTTTCTTAAACTTTTATGTTGTGATAAAGTCCTTAGAACTATGTTAGTGTGCGATAAAGAGAGAATTTATCGTATAGTTCTTAAACATGTTCATGAACAAATGATACGTCATTATAGGATAATGACATTTATCAAGTGGAGGTCGTTGTGTACCATATGGGTTGATTATCCTCTTAATCAAGGAATGTGGTGACACTGATATGATATACAGATGAGATGTAAGAGTACATCATCACGGAATAGGTGACTCACCTGCTGAGCCTTTTGCTGTCAAGAGCTGCTCATGAAGCACATAGGTATAACTATCCTTCAGACTTGAGATTATCATAGTGACTTGTAAGCAACTCACTATGCTTTGCTGCCGGACTATCTGAATTTTTAATGTAGTGATGGAAGGCTACCGGGTACAGTCAAGTACTTACGAAGTCTGTGTGTGGATCAAGATGGGATTAATCCCTTCAAATTATTGAAGTTGATGTATCACTATATTTTAATTTAGTAAAGTCTTGATCAGGATAATTCATGAGATAGATTTGAAAGGTTGAAATAAAATATGGATAAAGTAATCTCGATTGACAGTTAACTTGAGACCATCCTAGAGCATCTAGGGTCAAAAAGATGAATTATACGGTAACTATGTGTATAGGTTCTAAAATATTTTTTTATGATAATTTAATCTATCTGAATGTCAGAAATCATTACTAGATGGTATCTCGATTAGTGCAGAAATCGATTTCTATGCTACCGGCTTAGTGTTTGAACTTATGGAGTCACACACACAAGTCAGACAAAGTATGAAAAAATTGGCCTATGTTTATATATTCAATTTGAAAGTATTTAACTTGATTGAATATATAAACTAACTTGATTGAGAATTAAGTTATGAGTCAAATGAGATTGAAGAGTTGACTATGTCTAGCTAGCACTACATATGAGGTTCAGATTCAATCCCGGAGAAACAGTTTCTGATCTATGATCCATGAAGCATATGAAAAATTAAATTTAAATATTAATTAATTTTATATTATATCTGAATTAATTAAGCTTAATTGGATCTAAAAATCTAAATTAGACTTGGTACAAAAGTCTTAAAGAGTTTGAGATTGACAGTCTTTTAAAATTATTTTGAATCAGCTTCGAATTAGATTCGAATCAGATTCATTTTGGATGAGATATGAGAAATCCTTCTAATACTAAGATTCTCCTCTCATATGGGCCGACCAATATCTGGAATGGTGCTAGTTTGGGATATCCTATGTGGGTGAGGGATTGGATAAAAAGTGGTTGTCATAAGTAATGGTAATACTAACTCATATAGGAGCCCTTCTTTTATGAGTATTGGACTGATTCAAATCAAATTTGAGTTAGGAGTCCTATACTTATTGGGTCATGGGATTCATCTATAAATAGAGATGGTCTCTACCTATGGATGCATAGCAAATAAATCAGATTAAGAGAAGAGAGAAAGAGAGAGAGGCGTGAGAAGAGAGAGAGCCTTCCTTCTTCTCCTTGGCCTCTCTCCTTTGGTGCCGCTCCTTTCTCCTTAGCATGGGGCCACTTCTTGGGCATCCCTCTTGTTGGTCTGAGGTGTCACACTAGCACCTCTCCTCTCTCGTTTGATTGGGTTGCGAAGATCAGAGTTCATCCCGCTTTCTTGCAGTGTCTAGCATGTATGCGAAGTCGAGGGCCTACACATCCAAGCCTCCGTAAAAAATTATTTTAGATTATTTGAGATTTGATCTCTAATTCTACTACTAATCAAGTAAGGATTTGATCCTTATTCATATATATTAATAAAAAAAAATTTAGATACAACCTGGGCTATCCGAAGAGAAACAGTTTTCCTTTCCTTCAGAAGGGTCTTCCCAAGGTCCTTCTTAATCCAAAATTTTTCTATAGGGTCATAATAACTTGAAGAATTTTCTTGTTTTTTAAATAATTGTTTGAGCAATTAAGTTTCTATAAAAAAATATGTTAAAGGTCTAACATATTCTATTTTAATGGGGTTGATGTTTAGTTTTTAGTTGTCTTTGGTAATCTTAGGTTCTCCTAAGTATTATTGTCTAAACTAATATATATATTTTTTAATGTGAACATGTCCTGCATTGACCTATTACATTATTTTAATGCATAAATATGTGTTTATTCCCTTTATTAATGCATGTTTTTTAGGGATAAAATAGTTGATCTTAAAGACAGTTCGTTTAATCTTTACCAAAAAAAAGATGGTTTGTTTAATAAGAACTACAAAAGCTTTGAGAAAGGCACAAGCTATGAGGTTGTTTCATCCCATCATGGAAAATCAAATCCTAGACATAGTATGAAAGAACATATTGCTCACATGAATGATTTATTCAAGAAAATTGAAGATCAAGGTTATGCCATTAATGGGTAGATGAAATTGTCTGCCTTGCAAAATTCTTTATCAAAATTTGGGGCACAAATCTTAAAGTAGTTACATTTGCAGAACAAAATAGCATCTTATAATGATGTGGTATTGAAATTTAGAATTATATATGAGCACAATCATCATGTGGTGGCAACTATTAGATGGACTACTGCTCTATCAATGATGCCTAATCTTTGAGAAGCCAGGCACACTGCTTTTGAAAGACCTGAGAGAGATCTATGATTGCAAAGGGTTGGACCAAGAATTATACAACAGATCATCCATGGTGCTATTTGAGAATCTTGATGTCATTAATTGCTGGTGTAAATGTGTGAATATTAAGTTGACTATGTTTATGTATTTCAATTATATGAATGTTTTGTAAATATTTGAATGCTTATTGGAATGTGTTTATTTGTAAAAGGCATGTTATCCTTTTTGTTATGCGATATGACATGATTAAATATCTATTGAATCACATTTGAATAATATGAGTAAGTGAGAGTTTTGGGGTTAGAAGGAATTAGGAAAATTTCTCACCTAGAACTATATCTTGCAGAGTTAGTCTTAATTGATAATAATTGACATTAGATTATAGAAGATGATTAAGAACACTATGAACTTTTGATTCTGCAACTAGTATAAAATTATTATTAATTAATGTATAACATGCTACAAGATTAACATGAGTTACTAGTTGTGTCTGTTGCTAATTGATAGTATGTGCATATGTCTCTATGTAGTTGAATTAATCATGGCAAATACTTCCAAAAGAATGGTGGCTGAGTAGCATGGAAAATAACATAATGTATGAATGTGAGAAGTATGAGATTGCCCATGTGTTGTGGGAAGCTCTTAAGGAAACCTTTGGAGGCACTTTAGCTTCCAAATTGAGAAGGCTAACTATAAAGTTTGACACTTATAAGAAACACCCAAATGTTATAATGAGGCAACATCTACAAGATGTGTCAAACATGATTAGAAAGCTTAAGTCTGCTGGTAATATACTCATTGATGAGTAAAAAGTGCAAACAATGATTTATTCCTTACCTAAAAACTGAAAGCACATGGCTGTCAATATGATGCACAATGATAATGTCAAGACCTTTGAGGATATCAGATGTCATTTGGAGTTGGAGGAGGACCACCTAGAGATGACAAAGTGTTCTGACCAAGCTTATGTGACTGAGGCTATTTCGAAAAAATCTCTATGGTACAAGCCAGAGAAAAGCTGCAAGCCTTATAAGAAAGATAAAGGAACAGATCAAGAATCCAAGAAGATTAAAAAAGATTAGGGACAAGAGAGGTAAGCATGCTGGTAAGATGGACAATCTAAGATAACTTATTTGATCTATGGCAAGCTAGGTCATTTTGCTCGTGAGTGTATTAAGCGAAAACATGTATTGCCTCACACCACTATTAAAACTTATGCTTATGTTTCTAAGTACATATTATTCACTAAATCTCATCTTTTGTGCACTATAAACTCAGGTGTAACAGACCATATAGCTAAAGATCAAGGAGTATTTGTGGATTAGCATCGAATCAATCCTAGCACTAGATGGATATATGTTGGAAACAACTCAAGAGTAGAAGTCAAGGGTATTGGTGCCTATAAGTTGTTGATGTGTGGTGGTCCTACCTTATACTTGTATGATGTCCTTTATATTCCAAAAATTCGATGGAATTTAGTGTCCATAGTTGTTCTTCTTAATTTTGGTTTTAATTTGAACTTTTCTAGTGATGGTATGGATGTTTATGTAGGGAGAACTTATTATAGTTCTAGTTATGTATTAGATAATTCATTATACTGAATGTGGATGATAATATTTATGTTAATTATCAAGAATGTTGTTTCTTCGTATACATCTTCAAATAATGTGGATGATGATATGAATGTATGGTATGCGAAACTAGGGCATATTGGATAAGATAGAATAAATAGATTGGCCAAAAAAGGAATATTAGGATCTCTTAATAAAATTGATTTGTCTATTTGTGAGCATTGCCTTACAAGAAAAGCAATGAGAAAATCTTTGGGTAAAGGGACCAGAGCCCAAATTCCATTTCACTTAATACATTCCAACATTTCTGGTCCAATGCATGTGAGCACAAGACATGGAGCTATCTATTTTGTCACACTTATAGATGATTTTACATATTATGGTCATGTCTTTTTGATCTCCCATAAATCTGAGGCATTAGATTGTTTTAGACAATGTGTGAATTTGGTAGAGAATCAGACAGATAAAACATTTAAGACATTAAGGATAGATCGAGGATGTGAATACCTTTTAGATCAGTTTAAAGCATTCTATGATAAAAAGGGTATAGATAGACAATTGGCCATTCCTAGAACTCCACAATAAAATAGTGTTGCAGAAAGAAGAAAGAGAACTCTAATAAAAATGGTCAGATCTAGATGGTGCAGTCAATCTACCCATCTCATATTGGGGAGATGCCTTGTTGACTAATGCCTACATATTGAATCGAGTACCTTCTAAGTTAGTCAGCACAACTCCTTATGAGTTATGGATAGATAGAAAATCTATTCTGATGCACATGCAGCCCTACAGCTCAGTAGCTTATGTATATGATTCTTCCCACAAACATTAAGAACTAGATCTAAGAGGAAGAAAGTGTATCTTTATAAGGCATCCTAAACATTCCAAAGGATATATGTTTGTTGGGGAACATCCAGATGAAGGAATGGCTGAAATTGAGTCTCAAGATGTTACGTTCTTAGAGAATGATTTTCTCAGTAAGGGAGAGATAGGTAAAGATGTTCATCTATATGAGATGGCAGAATTTGAAAATGTTGTCACCTAAACAAATAGCTGAGGCAAAAGAACTACCTCAAGCATTTGATCTAAGTGGCAATGATGCATTTTCATCAAGCTCAAAATGTGAAGAAGCACACATAATAGTATACCCCATTATTGATTTGAGATTAAAGGGGAAGCTTTTATGGTAGCTTCACATGATGAAGTTAAGCCTAAAACTATGAAAGAAGCTATTTCATGCCCTGCTAAAGAACAATGAAGAAAAGCAATGGAAGAAAAGATGGAGTCAATGAAAATGAATCAAGTCTAGGACTTAGTTGACCTACTGTCAAGTTGAAAAGCCATTGGGAACAAATGGATTCTCAAAATTAAGTGAAAGGCAGATGGCATGATTGAAAGATATAAAGTTTGCTTAGTAGCAAAAGGTTATATCCAATAAAAGGATAAAGATTATGAGAAAACTTTTTCACCTATTATGAGTTTTACCTCACTTCGCCTCATTCTAGTCTTGGATGCAAATTTAGATTTGAGATTGCACCAAACAGATGTTAAGACTACTTTCCTTAATGGAGAGTTGGACTAGGAAATCTATATGGACTAATGAGTAGGTTTTGTTGTATAAGGTCAAGAGCGCAAAGTATGTAAGCTCAAATGATTAATTTATGGCCTCAAACGATCATACAGATAGTGGTACTTGAAATTCCATCAAGCATTATATCTCAAAATTTCAAAATGATTGATGAAGACTACTATATTTATGTCAAATGTCATGAGAATACATTTATGATATTGTCATTACATGTAGATGACATTCTGATGGTTGGGAATGACAGAGAGCATGTCATAGCCATCAAACAACAGTTGTCCTCCAATTTGAGATGAAAGAAAATGGAGAGGTAGCTAAGCCCTACATCAGAAAGATTCTTGAATGTTTCCATATGCAAGACTGCAATCCCATTGATATCCCATGATGAAAGGTGAAGGCTTAAGTCTTCAAATTTATCCAATAAGAAAAGAGAAAAATAGAAAATGTTCCTCACTTAAGTACTATTAGAAGCCTAATGTATGCTACTATATGTACAAGATCAAATGAAGAAAATATTCATCCGATTTGATCTTATCGCCAGAGTGCATTTGAAAATTTTTTTATAATAGTGGTAACATAACATACCAAATATGCAGTGGAATAGGGATCAAAATCCCTAGGAGAACTCGAATCCAATGCCTTGCAAGATCTGAACGTACAAATCCTCTACTTCACACGCATGCCAAGCTTCGTAAGAAAGATAGGTGAATCTCTTTGCGCCAATCTTCAGGATCACGGGGAGGGAGGAGATCTGATTTCCTCTCCTTAGGGATGCTTGGAAAGGAGTCCTCACGCCCAGAAGAGGAGCGCCTAAGAGAACTCACGCCAAGGAATAAGAGGCAGGTCCTCTTCTTAGGTCGCACAAGCCCTTCACAAACCACTCTATCTCACAATGTTTTCTTTTGGTTTCGTCACACAAAACATCTTAGATTACTGGTGAATAGGGTCCCTTCCTTTAAATAGGTGAAGCATCCATGATCTAATCAAAGACCAAATTAAAATAGGACTCAAACCTAATCCAACTAGGAGACCAACTAAGAAAAGAAGAGCGCCTCCTTTCTTCATGTGCACACATCTAATGGGGTGGAAATAATAGTGCTCCACTCCTTCCTTTGGTCGGCAATCATGAAAAAGAGTCCCTGATTTTAGGAACTTTTTGGTTCTAAACCAAAAAGACTCAGATTTGACTCGATTCGAATCTGATTCGAATCTGATTCGCATCAGATTCGAAGAGCCTTTCAATCCTAATCTAATTAAGATTCTGATCTAAGTTTAATTTAAATTTTTAACTCAAATAAATACTAATTAAATTAGATCTAATTTAAAATTAATTAAAATATAAATTTAATCTCTCATAAATCTCTTGGATCATTGATTAGATCATCATCATCTCCAAAATTAAATCTAAATCTCATGTCTAGTGCTAGCTAGACATAGTCAACTTGTTTAATCCCATATGACCTCTAACTTAATTCTTAATTAAACTAATCTATTTATTCAATCAAGTCAAGTACTTTCAAATTAAACTCATAGATTTAGATTAATTCTTTCCTATGTTGCTTGACCTTGTGCGTAACTCCATAGATTCGAATACTAAGCCGGTAGCACAGGAACAAGTTTCTGTACTAATCAAAGTTATCACTTAGCAATGGTTTCCAACATCCGAATAGATTGAATATATACAAGATAATATTCAAAAATCTATGTATATGGTTACCATATAATTCATCCCTTTGACCTTGAATGCTCGAGGATGACTTAGGATTTAACTGTCAACCCTGGATAAGTCATCCACATTATATTTTAACCTTTCACATCTATCACATAGATTATCCAGATCTATATTTTATTAAATTAAAATATAGTAATGCATTAACTCTTATAATTTGGAGGGATCAATCCCATCTTGATTTACGCAGTCTTCACAAGTACTTGACTGTACCCAGTAGCCTTCCATCACTGCATTAGAAATATAGGTAGTTCGACATCAAAGCATAGTGAGTTACTTATAAGTCACTATAGTGATCTCAGGTCTAAGAGACACTTATGTCCATATGCTTCGCAAGCTGCTCTTGATAGCAGAGTGCTCTGTAGGAGAGTCACTTATTCAGTGATGATGTACTCCTACATCTCACCCGTATGCCATACTAGTGTCTCCACACTCCTTGGTTACAAGGACAACCAACCTATATAGCACATGTTGGGTATAAAATACCCACAGCCGAAGTCCTCAGCAGAATCAGCTCAAGGAGGACTTCGCCCGGACTCCTACGGAAACCGGGCTCCGATCGCAGCATCAACTCCAGGAGGACTCCGCCCGGACTCCTATGGGAGCCGGACTTCGTCCTCAACTCCAACGGCTGCAGACAGACTTCGTCCGGACTCCTACGGGAGCCGGACTCCACCGACAACTTCAACCGCAAGTAGACTCTGCCCGAACTCCTACGGGAGCCGGGCTCCGTCCTCAACATCAACTGTCGGTTAGCCTTGTCCGGACTCCTACGGGAGCCGGACTTCGCCTTTGACTTTAATTGTAGGAAGACTCCGCCCGAACTCCTACGGGAGCCGGGCTTCGTCCTCGACTCCAACGGCTGCAGACAGACTTCGTCCGGACTCCTACGGGAGCCGGACTCCACCGACAACTTCAACCGCAAGTAGACTCCGCCCGGACTCTTACGGGAGTCAGACTTCGCACCTGATTTTGATTGCAGGGGACTCCGCCCGGACTCCTACAGGAGCCGGGCTCCGCCCGTGACTTCAACTCTGAGAGGACTCCGCCCGAACTCCCACGGGAGCCAGACTCCGCCCACGACTCCGACCTCAAGGGGGACCCCGCCCGGACTCCCACGGGAGCCGGGCTTCGTCGCCAACTTCGACTGCCGGTAAGATCCGTCCGGACTCCTACGGGAGTCGGACTTCGCACCTGATTTTGATTGCAGGAGACTCCGCCCGGACTCCTACGGGAGCCGGGCTCCACCCGCGACTTCAACTCCGAGAGGACTCCGCCCGGACTCCCACGGGAGCCGGGCTCCGCCCACGACTCCAACCGCAGGGAGGACTCCGCCCGGACTCCTACGGGAGCCAGACTCCGTCATCAGCTCCGACCGCTGCCGAACTTCAGCCGACGAATCTGCACTCCCTGGCAGGCCACAATAACGGCCACGATCCTGCTCCACTTCCTGTGGTGGATTCCGTGCAGCTCCATCACTCCCTGACAGGCCACAATAACGGCCACGATCCTGCTCCACTTTCTGCGATGGATACCGCACGATTCTCCCATCCGCTGGCAAGTCGCGACAATAGACGCCGCTCCACTCCCCACGACAGACTCCACGTGGCACACCCTGGTGATAGCCACGGGTCCACTCCACTACTCTTCGCAGCAAACTCCGTCTGATCCTGGGCAGCCCACTGCCAGACGGTTACAGATGTCGCTGTCAGGCTACTGCCCCCTCCACCTATAAAAGGAGGCTCCAGATACGTTATTCAATAAGCTCTCGTCTTTCATCTAAAAACTCTGCTAAATTCTCCGTTCGAGCACTCCATTCTTGTTGAGGCAGAGAACTGACTTGAGCATCGGAGGGTCTTGCCGGAGCAACTCCACCTCCGGTTTAGACTTCTTTTGTAGGTCCCGACGGCGATCGCGACTTCCTCGACTCCAGCTTCTCCGGCGCAAGTGGATTTTTGCACCAACAGGATTGGCGCTAGAGGAAGGGCTGTGTCTTCGTAGTACCCTTGTTCTTGAAGGAGCGTTCAACGGAGCCGCCCCCGATCGTCTCCTCCGACACCCACTCCTTGTTCCCCCATGGGATCCATACTTGATGCCTCCTCGCAAGGCGTCCACGCGACGGTCCACGGCCTCCGCGGCCAGATCTCAGGCTCCGGCCTCCCCTCCTGTTTCTCAACCTCCTCCTCCTCCTCCGACGGCGGCGGTCGGCGCAGAGCAGTTTGACCTGCTGGCGCAGCAGGTCAGAGGCCTCACCGAAGCTGTACAAGCTATGCAGCAGCAGCAGCCGCAGGCATCGGTACGCTCGGAAAGGGCATCCCCGGAACACCAGAATCCGACAGCGGGGTGGGCCACCTGGGCCAGCCATCCCGTCCTTCCTGGGAAAACGAACCCGAGGGTAGAGAGCCCTCAATCGGACCACGACTCCACCCCTGGAAGATCCCTGCCCCCATTCTGCCAGAGGACCCTCTAGACTCGAAGTCGAGAGGACTTCCTGGATCGGAGGCTCCAGGAGATGAACCGACGGATCGAAGAACTCCGCCATGCGCCTCCTGCTTATGGTGAGGATATTTGTACTGACCCTCCCTTCTCCCAAATGATCATGCAGGAACCGATCCCGCCAAACTTCAAGCTTCCCCAGTTCGAAAGCTAAGACGGGACTTCAGACCTGGTTGATCATCTGGAGGCCTTCCGGACGATGATGCTGCTTCACGGTGCTCCTGATGCCATTCTATGCCGGGCCTTCCCGTCCACCTTGAAGGGAGCGGCAAGGAACTGGTACTCGGCTTTGAAACCGGGTACCATCTTTTCCTTCGATCAAATGAGCCACCAATTTGTAGCCCATTTTGTCAGCAGCCGGCACCCCCGGAAGGGTTCGGAGTCCCTCATCAACATCAAGCAGAGGGAAGGGGAGTCCATTCGGGCCTACATCAACCGCTTCAACATCGCGGTGCTGGAGGTCCGGAACTTGGACCAATCAGTCGCAATGGCCGCCCTGAAGGGTGGCCTTCAGAAGAATGACCTTTTGTTCTCCCTGAAGAAGAAGTATCCCAGGGATTTTGCTAATTTGCTGGCCCGGGCCGAAGGATACACCCGAGTGGAAGAAGCCTTCAAAATGAAGGATGAAGAGACGGCGAGGGAGCGGCAAGCAGGAGACTCGAGCAAGTCCGCAATTGAAAAAAGGCCAAAGGAAGCCCGGCTGCGTTCTCGATCCCCTCCTGGGCATAAGCGCGCCCATACTCCACCCCGGGCGCACAGGCAGAGAAGCCCGGATCACGGGGTTCGGCGGGGTTCCCCACCAGGGAGATTCTGCAACTACGCCCCCCTCAACGCCTCGAAGGCCCAGGTATTGATGGAGGTCAGGGAGTAGCTCCCTAGGTCGGAGAGGATGCGCACACACCCCGAGAAGTGCAACCCCAACAAGTTCTGCCTCTACCACCGCGACCACGGCCATGACACAGAGGAATGCATCCAGCTCCGGGACGAGATCGAGGAGCTCATTCGGTGAGGTCGACTCGACAGGTTCATCCGACGCAGGCCTGAGGGTAGAGGAGATCGGCCAAGGGCCCTTCCGCAGCCTGAACCGCCAAGAAGGGAGGAGCAACCCGGAGACCGGCCTCCCATCGGGACCATCGACTCCATCACCGGAGGGCCTCAAGAAGGAGCGGACCACCCACGACCGTGGAACTCGAAAAATCTGTAAATATATCACTTACGATTTCACCTTGAATCTAAATTTCTTTCTACTTGACGTACTCTTCCCATCTGGTGTGGATTTGTTACGACTGGATATGACCCCTCCAAACACTTGAAACAAAGTTATGTTAGGAATGGGGGAGAACCCCATCCTAACATACCTAAAATGAAAGTCCGACTATCTCAAAATTGGATGGGGGGAGAGGCCTTACAGCGCCCTAATGTGCCCCCATAGCCATGTCGGAAACAGGAGGAGAACCTCGTCCTGATATGAGCAAAGTCAAAGGCCCGATTCTTTTAGACCGATGGGAGGAGAGGCCTTACAGCACCCTAATGTGCCCCCACAGCCATGTCAGGAACAGGAGGAAAACCTCGTCCTGACATGAGCAAAGTCAAAGGCCCGGTTCTTTTAGACCGGATGGGGGGAGAGGCCTTACAACGCCCTAATGTGCCCCCACAGCCATGTCAGAAACAGGAGGAGAACCTCATCCTGACATGAGCAAAGTCAAAGGCCCAGTTCTTTTAGATCGGATGGGGGGAGAGGCCTTACAGCACCCTAATGTGCCCCCACAGCCATGTCAGGAACAGGAGGAGAACCTCGTCCTGACATGAGCAAAGTCAAAGGCCCGGTTCTTTTAGACCGGATGGGGGGAGAGGCCTTACAGCGCCCTAACGTGCCCCCACAGCCAAGCCGGGAACGGGAGGAGAACCTCACCCTGGCTCGAGCAAAGTGGAAGGCCCGGACTCCTACGGGAGCCGGGCTCCATCCACGACGCCAAGGAAGACTCCACCCGGACTCCTACGGGACCCGGGCTCCGTACACGATGCCAAAGAAGACCCCACCCGGACTCCTACGGGAGCTAGGCTCCACCCGCGACTTCTGCAGCAAAGGCTGATGGCGGCGAAATCCGGTCGCCCAACAAGATCGGATGAAAGGAAAAAGCCCCTCAGCGGCACCTCCTCGCTTCTATGCAACCCCGCAAAAAGTGGGAGGAGGGCCCTCACTCTGAGAAGAGGAGGAAAATTAAAAAGGAAGGATGACGAACTACGACGGGAACAGATGAAGGATGAACCGTGCCAAAAGACCTAAAGGACTTCGTCCCAACTGAAACGGGGAGTTCCTACCGAACATCCCCGACCTCTAAAAAGACTTTCGACACCGGTTAGGAAGACAACGACATCCCCGAAATAATGCGGAGCCCGAACGGCCAAGCTCGGGCTTGCGGCCATGTACGACGAGAAAGGCGAGCTAACGCATCGATGACCGGGCGCCCCCCCAACGACGTCTACATCAGACAAGTCAAACGACAAGAAAAGTTCGACGGACGGCAATTTAGTGCAACGCGCGGACGAGGTAACACAAAATGCCCTTTTCATTCCATTTTCGATATACATGCTACAAAGCTCGGAAGGCCAAGGAAAGAAAGGCAAAATGACAAAAAGGGAAGTAAATACATGAAAAGATAGAAAGATGAAAAGAGCTCTAAGGAGGCCCTGCTCCCTCCGACCTAGAATTATCTACTCCATCCCTTAACCAGGACTGCCTTAGATTCTCAATTTCTTCTTCTAGCTCTCCCCTTTTCTGCAGCGCGTCCTGGAGCGCCCGACGAAGTCGCTGGCTCTCGGCCTCCGCCTCTCGATGCCTCTTCCTCAAGACCTCAAATTCTGCCTCCGCGTCCGCGATGGCCCGCTGCTCGTATGCCAGTTGGATCTTCAGTTGTTGCAGCTCAGCTGTCTTTTCCCCGAGGGAGACAGAAATCCCCTCAACGGTGCCTCTTAGGGCTTGGAGCTCATCAGAATCTCGGGCAGAAGTAAGCTGTGCCCTGCTAGCCAGCTACCTCTGGAGACGGATGACTTCGTCGGCCGTCGCCCTGAACCTCCCTTTATATTCTTCCACCTGCCTGCGCCAGCTAGCCCGATGCACGTCGTGGCTCACCTCGGCGTCCTGAAATTGCTGCTGAAGGTCGGAGACCTTCTTCGACCACTCTTGGTCACCGTCGACCCGGGCCAAGAGCCAGGATGAATTTTCCTCCAGCTGGCCGATCTTCCCCTTCGCAGCTGATAGTTCCACCTTGAGGGCGCTGATCTTGGCGGCCTGGGCCCAAATTCGGTCGCTGGCGCTCTTCTTGCATTCCTCGAGTTCCTTCGCGAAGTCCGCCTTCCTACGGCTCGAGAAGATGCCCACTGAAACAGGGCTCTCGAAGAGAAGGCAGACACTGATAGAAACTCTGGAACGGAATAGGGAACCTAAAGGTGGGGGGACGGGTTTAAATAGACCCTGGGATCCGGCGCCATAATGATCACGAATCCCCCCAAGCCAGTCCGCACCCGGCACGTGTCCCACTCCCCCCGGCGGGCGGCTAAAAGCGGCTGATGGATCAGCAGGGCCATTATGGTGTCGTACCTGGGCCAGTGTACCGGCGAGAATTTTGAAGGGTCCCTTCGTATCGCCCCAATCCGAAAAGACTCCACCACGCGCACATTTAATGCCAAAATATCTGGGGGCGGCAGTGCGCAGGATTCGAGGGGACGGTTTCGGCTGTGCCCATCTCTCTGTACTTTCTTCGTTCAAAATTCAAACTCGAAAGTAGGGGGACTGGTGTTGGGTATAAAATACCCACAGTCGAAGTCCTCAGCAGAATCAGCTCAAGGAGGACTTCGCCCGGACTCCTACGGGAATCGGGCTTCGATCGTAGCATCAACTCCAGGAGGACTCCGCCCGGACTCCTACGGGAGCCGGGCTTTGTCCTCAACTCCAACGGCTGCAGACAGACTTCGTCCGGACTCCTACGGGAGCTGGACTCCGCCGACAACTTCAACCGCAAGTAGACTCCGCCCGAACTCCTACGGGAGCCGGGCTCCGTCCTCAACATCAACTGCCGGTTAGCCTTGTCCGGACTCCTACGGGAGTCGGACTTCGCCTTTGACTTTAATTGCAGGAAGACTCCGCCCGGACTCCTACGGGAGTCGGGCTTCATCCTCGACTCCAACGGCTGCAGACAGACTTCGTCCGGACTCCTACGGGAGTCGGACTCCGCCGACAACTTCAACCGCAAGTAGACTCCGCCCGGACTCTTACGGGAGCCGGACTTCGCACCTGATTTTGATTGCAGGGGACTCCGCCCGGACTCCTACGGGAGCCGGGCTCTGCCCGCGACTTCAACTCCGAGAGGACTCCGCCCGGACTCCCACGGGAGCCAGACTCCGCCCACGACTCCGACCTCAAGGGGGACCCCGTCCGGACTCCCACGGGAGCCGGGCTTCGTCGCCAACTTCGACTGCCGTTAAGATCCGTCCGGACTCCTACGGGAGCCGGACTTCGCACCTGATTTTGATTGCAGGGGACTCCGCCCGGACTCCTACGGGAGCCGGGCTCCGCCCACGACTTCAACTCCGAGAGGACTTCGCCCGGACTCCCACGGGAGCCGGGCTCCGCCCACGACTCCAACCGCAGGGAGGACTCCGCCCGGACTCCTACGGGAGCCAGACTCCGTCATCAGCTCCGACCACTGCCGAACTTCAGCCGACGGATCTGCACTCCCTAGCAGGCCACAATAACGGCCACGATCCTGCTCCACTTCCTGCGGCGGATTCCGCACAGCTCCATCACTCCCTGACAGGCCACAATAACGGCCACGATCCTGCTCCACTTCCTGCGATGAATACCGTACGATTCTCCCATCCGCTGGCAAGTCGCGACAACAGACGCCGCTCCACTCTCCGCGACAGACTCCACGTGGCACACCCTGGTGATAGCCACGGGTCCACTCCACTACTCTTCGCAGCAAACTCCGCCTGACCCTGGGCAGCCCACTGCCAGACGGTTACAGATGTCGCTGTCAGGCTACTGCCCCCTCTGCCTATAAAAGGGGGCTCCAGATACGTTATTCAATAAGCTCTCATCTTTCATCTAAAAACTCTGCTAAATTCTCCGTTCAAGCACTCCATTCTTGTTGAGGCAGAGAACTGACTTGAGCATCAGAGGGTCTTGCCGGAGCAACCCCACCTCCGGTTTAGACTTCTTTTGCAGGTCCCGACGGCGACCGCGACTTCCTCGACTCCAGCTTCTCCGGCGCAAGCGGATTTTTGCACCAACAGCACACAATGACCTACACTCGATAAACATCAATATCCCTTAATGACATATCATTTGGTCGCAAATATGTTTAAGGACTATTTGATAAATCTTTGTTTATCGATTATCATATAGTTCTAAGGACTTCATCATAGCACAAAAGTTTTAATAAAAAAGATGTATACCTTGTGATAAAAATATTAAATAATTTTTATTAATTCATAATTCATATACAAATTACAAAGAGAGCATAATCGTTTAAATGATTGGCTTTAGGACATATTTTCTAACAACTCCCACTTAGACTAAAGCCAATCGGTATAGTACTAATATCCATTTTCTATTTGTGTTTGTTGAACTCTTTGATTCTAAAGATTTTAGTAAATGGGTCGGTTAAGTTTTTTTTTCATCAATCTTTTGAAGATCGACATCACCTCGATCCACGATCTCTCGGACAAGATGATAGCGACATAGAATATGCTTGATTTTTTGGTGAGACTTCAGTTCTTTCACTTGAGCTATGGCTCTAGTACTATCGCAGTGCAATAGAACAAGACCATCAATAGAGGATGCCACTCCAAGCTCACTGATGAACTTTTACAACCAGACCGCTTCCTTGTCAGCATCGGATGCTGCAATGTATTCTATCTTACATACTGAATCGACTACGGTATGCTACTTGAAACTTTTCTATCAGATCACTTCTACATTTAGGATAAACACATAACCTGACATGCTCTTGCTATCATCATGATCTGACTAAAAGTTGAAATCAATATATCCCATAAGTTTTAAATTAGTGTCTCCATAGATAAGCCATTGGTCCTTAGTATTTCTTAAATATTTAAGGATTGTCTTTACAACCTTCCAGTGATTTTCATCCAGATCAGACCGGTACCTACTCACCATCCCTAGTGAGTATGCCATATCCGACCTCATACATATCATGACATACATGATAGGTCTCATTGTCGAAGCATATGAGATTCTACTCATACACTCTCTCTATGGAGTTGTCGGACAATCCTTCTTAGAGAGAGTAATTCTATAGCCTATCAGAATATAGTCTTTCTTGAAATTTTTTATGCTGAACTATTTCAGTACGGTATCTATGTACATAGATTGGAACTATCCAAGCAACCTCTTAGATCTATCCTTATAGATCTTCATCCCTAACTAAAATGTAGGATGCTTCTCCCAAATCTTTCATGAAGAATTGTGAAGAGAGCCAAAGCTTTACACTTTGTAAAGTAAGAATATCATTCTCGATTAACAACATATCATCCATATACAATACAAGGAAGATGACTATAGAACTATTAGCTTATTTATAAATGCATGATTTTTCTCTATTCCCAACGAAGCCATATATTCTGATCACCTTATCAAAATGTATGTTCCAACTTCGAGATATCTGCTTCAATCCATAAATGGATCTCTGAAGCTTGCATACCTTTGATTCATCTATGGATGTAAATCCTTCAAGTTGTATCATATACACCTCTTCTTCTAGCTCCCGATTAAGAAAAGCAGTTTTGACATCCATTTGCCAAGTCTCATAATCAAAATATACTGCTATTGCAAGCATAATCCAAATGGACTTGAGCATTGTCAAAGAAAAAAATATCTCGTCATAGTCAATACCACAATATTGATGATATTTCTTGACAACCAAATGGACTTTATAGGTCTCCACCTTTTCATCTGCATCTTTTTTTCTTTTGAATATTTATCTACACCCTATGAATTTAATCCCTTCGAATGGATCAACAAATATCCATACACTATTAATCTCCATAGACTCCATCTTGGATTTCATAACCTCAAGCCTTTTTTTAGAGTCAGATCTCTACATGGCATCCATGTAGGTGATCGAATCCTCGTCGTTCTCATCGAGTTCAATAGGATCATCATTTCGGATCAAGAAATCATAATATCTATCCAACTGATGTAGTACTCTATCAAATCTTCCTAAAAGTGCCTCAACAATGGATTCTGGATTTGATCTAATCAAATCCAATTCTATATTTTTATGGTCTATATCAGTTCTTCTACCAGTCGAACTTCATCAAGTTCAACTTTAGAGGTATTAGTTCCTTCACTGAGAAAATTTTTTTCCAAAAAGACTATCTTAAAGCTGACGAATACCTTTTGTTCATCTGCAAGATAGAAATAATATCTTTTAGTTTTCTTGGGATACCCTACAAAATAATACTTATCAGATCTAGATCTGAGCTTGTCCATCTATAAATATTTTACATAAGTCGGACAACCCCAAACCCTAAGATGAGAGACTGTCGATCTACATCCAGTCCATATCTCATATGAAGTTTTTATCATTGATGTTGCCCAGCTATGCAACCCAAGAGGGGGGGGTGAATTGGGTTTCTAAAAAATTTTAAGCCCAACAGATTACTTATGAAGATCAAAACAAAGACTTTAATTCAATATTAATTACCTAAAGCAGGAATGCAAGAATATAATAAAGAAATAAAGTGAAGCGATAAAGCACACCACAAACATAAGGATTTATAGTGGTTCGATGCTAACCTTGCACCTACATCCACTCCCCAAGATCCTACTTGGGAATTTCAATCCACTATCCTTTGTATTCAACCCGAATACAAAACGTCGGAAACTCCGACACTAGCTATCCCAAGCTAGATTACTTGTTTCTCGGGTACACGTAAACCCAAAATACTCTGATTTCAGGTTCGGATCAACCTTTTCTTGTTTTGGAAATCCTCCAAAAACAAGAACAAAAACTCACAAAGAGTTAGAAAATTTAGAGCACAAATTAATACAATAACAGCTCCTTAAATGAGCGAATATAACAATAAAAGCTTTACTCAAATGAAGAACCCCTTTTTCAGATTTTCTCAAAGTGGATGAACGCTTGAATGCTTGAGAAGAGGTTGATTGTTGATTGAAGATCTCTTGAAAGCTTTGAAACGATCTCTAGATCAAGGTTGAAATAATAGGCGTGAAGAATTCTCTCCTTGAAAGCTCTTGCTTTTCTCTTTCACACTCTCTCTGGTATATTGTGGATCCTCTCTCTTTTTCTTTTTGGATTTTTCATTGATCTCAGGCTTTTTCTTACAAATTTCGGATCCTCTCTTCTGTTCTTCTCATTTTTTGATTTCACGTTTGATCCGCTATTTAATCTGTAATTTCTTTCATCATTTTAAGCATTTTGTAGCATTAGAAGCAAGAGAAAACAATTTAGGTAGATAAAGAGCCGTTAGAGGATTTTTAGGAAGCATAAATGGCAATTAAAATGGGCAAAAAAATAGCCGTTGCTGACATTTAGCGTCGCAGGGGTCGACTCATGAGTCGACTCATGCTTCAGGGGTCGACTCATGAGTCGACCTCTGTTGAAAAAACCAGAGAATGTGTTTCTGGAAATTCTTGGCTCAAATTAGCAGGGGTCGACTCATGAGTCGACTCATGCCTTGTGGGTCGACTCATGGGTCGACTCACAGGTCGTGCCAAGCCAGAAAACTAGCGTGTCAAGGAGAATTTTTGCGTGCCAATCAGCTCACAGTGCCATGAGTTGACTCATGAGTCGACTCATGCACTTCAAACCTTCATAACATCAAAAATATAAGTCCAAACACAATAAAATTTTCACCAATAGATTTCAAATCATTTGTTCTACCAAATGGTACTATCAAATCAGGATTTTAGTGAAATTACGATTTTACCCTTGTAGAGCATAAGGACTTTTTCATTTTAAAATTTATTTGTATCCCTTCAATCTGCTTTGTAATCATCAAAATCAATCTAGGAGCAACAATCTCCCCCTTTTTGATGATGACAAAACATTTGAACAAAAATATTTATGTTAATGCATTAATTTCAAAAGAATCCATTATAGGTGTATATGCTAGAAAAGAGTATGATTCTTTTGGCATGTAATATAAATGCAAAAATAGTTTGTCCTTTTTCTTGAAGATTTGAAAAGGGTATTAGATCATTTTGAGTTTAAAATATATCAGAGCAAGAGAAGATAAATAACTTTTGCAATGTATCAGAGCAAAAAAAAATAATTTTTACAATGATATCAGAAAAGATTTTACAATGTATCAGAGCAAGAAAATTTTATAATATATCAGAGAAAATTTCACACTATTTTAGAGTAAATGTCAGAGAAAATTTCACACTGTATCAGAGCAAATGTTATAATATATCAGAGAAACTTTCACACTGTATCAGATCATTTATCAGAGAAACCTTCACACTGTATTAAATTTTATCATGTATCAGAGCAAGTTAAAAGAAATTGTAGGGTGTATCAGAGTAAATCAAATTTCTTAAGTTGTATCAAGGTGAATAAAATTTCAAAAGATGTATCAGAGCAAGTTTGAATTTTGAAATATATCAGAGCATATATATAAAAAATACTTATTTGCATTGTTCTTATGATTTTGCTTTTGATGGATGGCTTTTTGTTTAATTTCTGTCTGATACCAAATTTCGATACCAAATTTCTCAAAGTTTTGTTTGATTTCTCCAATATTTGTTTCCCAATATTTTTTTAATCTTCTAATTTTTGTTTAATTTCTCAAGTTTGGTTTAATCTTCCAATTCTTGTTTTTGTTTAATTTCTCTCCCTTTTTCTCATAATTTAGGGTTTCAATTTTTGTTTTTATTTAATTTCTCCCCCTTTTTGACATCATCAAACATAGTTAACTCTTCCTTTTTTTTTTTCTGAAATATTCTTTAATTTCTTCCTCTTTAGAGTTTTTCACAGATGTTTGCTCCCCCTTAATATAGCAATTATCAACAGCAAACAACAATAAAGAGAAGACAATTTTTCACAAGAAGAATATCTATAACCAAAATATGATCATTACAAAGAGGTAGAAATATAGGTAAAAGATGATTCCATTAATATCATAATTGTTTCAATACATAGTTCTTAAAAATAAAATTCAACCAGCTAATTGTCAATACATGGCCCCGAGGTATAGATCCTAGAACAAGATACTAACACCTAGGATGTAGTAAAGATCAAGATAAGTCAACGATCGGAGTCATCAGATATAGGGTGAGGAGATGATGGATCAGAAGTGCATCCTCTACCCCGTCTGCCTCTGCCACGAGCAGGAGAGTGAGATGAACTGGGTGGCTGAGAACGCTGAGATGCTAGGGCTGATACCATGAGTCTAATAGAATCAAGTACGTTCAGTGCTCTGGAAACAGATTGAAGTAGAGCAGTGAACTGGGTGGTAGCATGCTCACTCGATCCTCGGATCTCTTTCCTCAGTAATTCATATCCACCTTCTAGTGCTCCTCTGAGCCTACCAGCCTCTGCAGTGAGGTCTGTGACCTCAATAGTAGACTCCTGTGGCTGGGGATGGGCCAATGCAAGGACTTGCCCCTGCAAGTCAAGAACTCTGCCAGTCAGTCGCCATACTGTGTCCTCAAGCTGCTGTATCCTGATGGACTGATCTGAAATCATCTGAAACACAGTGGAGATGTGGGGAGTAATGGTCTGATCAGAAGAGGTAGCTCCAGATGCAAAAGAAGTACTACTCCACTGGCTAGACAGCAAAGAAGCCACACGCTGAGAAATATGCTCGATCTGATCGTCAGCCAGTCTGAACTTTGAATGAGGTGCTCTGCTCTCTGGCTGATACACTGGTGTGGGCATCCTAGTAAACTCAGAAGGGCCAGCCTCAGTATCAGGAATGAACTGGGTATCTGGTGAAGCTGCCCTGAAGTCATGTACAGGAGAAGATGGACCTTCTTCTTCTACTCTGCCTTCAGTTCTGTCTTCAGCTCTTTCCTCAACTCTCTCCTCAGCTCTTTCTTTAGAGCCCTTGATCCAACCACCAACAGTCTTTGTAATTTCCATTCGGTGCAGGCTGTGTTGGTTGAAAGTGTCCACATGTGAGAGTTTGGTAGGTGCCTCCCCCTCACAGCTAACTCCAAACCTCCTAAATACTCTAGTAAGGGCCATACCATAAGGCAAGTGTGCCTTGGATCTATTCAAAGTTTCTCTCATGGCCTCTATCATAAGTGCAGGGAGGTTCAGGGGGGTCTGAGTGATGACATGAAACATGACACATACATCTCTGCCAGACAGTAAGTCATGTCTACCACTCCTAGGAAAGAAGAGTTTTGTTACAATCTGATGCAGGACCCTCATCTCAATGGATAATAGCTTTGCTTCCAATTTGTTTAAACTTCCTGAAAAAGCTTCTCCTAAGATAATTCTGATCCCTTCTTCTTTAATTGGGAGTTCCATATGTGAGCATCCTTCACTAGGCAACTGAAGTATATCTCCCAATATCCTAGAATCCAAGCATATGTCAATCCCCTTGACAGTTGAAGTCACTGACCCGTTTCCATAATGTAGGTTCTGGTAGAACTCTCTAACTAGATCAACATAGGTGACTTCCTTAAGATAGCAGTAGAGTTTCCATCCTTGATTTTTGATCTTGGTAGCAAAAGTAAAGCCTTCTTTCTCAAAGAACCGAAAATCTATATTTTTCCCGGTTTCTACTTTTCTATCAGAAAGAGGATTTACACTGGGGCTTATGGAGGATTGAGAGGGACCTTGAGCAGGTACTGAAACTGGAGTGGGAACATTGGAAGACTGAACATGCCTTTTCTTTCGGACAATTTCCTCAGGCTCACGGATTGATTTCCTTCTTTGGGGAAGTTTCATCTTTGGAGCCATATCCAATAAAGTAGCAGACAAGAAGACTTGAATTGAGAGGAGGAGGAATCACAAGAGAGTAAAGAGGAATTTTAGTGGAGAAAAGAAGTGGATTTTGGAAGTTCGGTGAAGTGCTAGAGCACGTTCCAACCGCGCCAAGCAATGCGAGAAAGCACGAGAAATCTCTTTTCCAAGGAGGCGATTTTTGGTGGAGAGGAGGAGGGAGAATTGCCTCAAAATTGATCCTTGGATTTGGAGCAAAAAAGAGTTGGAAAGAACGGCTTTCGGAAGGAAGACGATGGGAAGATGAGTCATCTCACAAACAGTAACCCTTATAAAAACAATGATCCCGTTGAAAGTTTGTGGGATTTACAAGTTTGCCATTGAGTCGACTCATGGGGGTCGACTCATGAAGTTCAGAAATTCAGGAAAAATACAAATAAATTCCAGAAAAATTCAAAATTTTGGGAGAAGGAATTTTGCTCAATGATAAGTTTTTAGAATGATAAATCTGAGCTTTTGGGACCAGGATAGATATTGAAAATTAAGTTCTAATCAATTCTTTGAAAATTGAGAAATTTTAGGCAAATAGATCTAGAATTCTTAGATTTCTCCTAATTTCACAGAATCTATCCTCACTAAGGGCCTTTGTAAAGATATCGGCTAATTGATTTTCAGTGCAAACATATTCAAGAATTATATTTTTGTTTTGAACATGTTCTCTTATAAAATGATGTCTTATTTCAATATGTTTAGATCTTGAGTGTTGAATTGGATTTTTAGATAGATTTATGGCACTTGTATTATCACATTTTATTGGTGTTTCATTAAGTTTGATTCCCAAATCTTCGAGTTGTTGCTTAATCCACAAGATTTGAGCACAACAACTTTCGGCTACAATGTATTCGGCCTCAGCCGTAGACAGTGCCACCGAATTTTGTTTCTTACTAAACTATGAGATTAGGCTTACTCCAAGAAATTGGCAAGTTCCACTTGTGCTTTTTCTATCTAATTTACATCCAGCAAAATCAGCATCTGAATATCCTAATAAATTAATTTGTGAGTCCTTAGAGTACCATAACCCTATAGTTTGTGTATCATTTAAGTATCTAAGGATTCTTTTAACAGCATTCAAATGAGATTCCTTAGGATTAGATTGATATCTTGCACATAAGCAAACACTAAACATGATATCAGGCCTACTTGCAGTTAAATATAATAATGAGCCAATCATACCTCTATAGTATTTTAAGTCTACGCTTTTACCT
Organism: Elaeis guineensis; assembly: GCF_000442705.2. Taxonomy (NCBI): domain Eukaryota; kingdom Viridiplantae; phylum Streptophyta; class Magnoliopsida; order Arecales; family Arecaceae; genus Elaeis; species Elaeis guineensis. The sequence continues at coordinate 35,583,374 of NC_026004.2, read as the reverse complement.
TCATCATCCTTGTCAAGCTTACATGAGGGACTCATTGGTGTGCCAATTGGTTTGCAGTTCTCCATTCCAAATCTTTTGAGTAGTTCTTTGGTGTACTTGCTTTGGGTGATGGAGATTCTCTCTTTTGATTGTTTAATTTGGAGTCCGAGGAAGAAGGTGAGTTGTCCCATCATGCTCATCTCGAACTCTCCCTGCATAAGCTTAGCAAAGTCTTGACAAAGGGATTCATTAGTAGACCCAAAAATTATGTCATCAACATAAATTTGTATAATTAGCATATCATTTTGGTTTCTTTTAATAAATAGAGTTGTATCTACATTGCCTCTTGAGAAACCATTATTTAGTAGAAATTTGCTTAGCCTTTCATACCATGCTCTAGGTGCTTGTTTTAATCCATATAAAGCTTTATTTAATCTAAAGACATGATTGGAAAAAGCATGATTTTCAAATCCAGGGGGTTGTTCTACAAATACTTCTTCAGAAATATATCCATTTAAAAATGCACTTTTAACATCCATTTGAAATAACTTGAAATTCATAAAGCAAGCATATGCAAGTAGAAGTCTAATAGCTTCTAATCTAGCAACAGGTGCAAAGGTTTCATCAAAATCAATTCCTTCTTCTTGATTATATCCCTTAGCAACCAGTCTTGCTTTATTTCTAATTACATTTCCATGCTCATCTAATTTGTTTCTAAAGACCCATTTTGTGCCAATTATTGAATAATCTTTAGGTCTTGTTACTAAGGTCCAAACATTATTTCTTTCAAATTGATTAAGTTCTTCTTGCATAGCATTAATCCAGTTATGATCATTTTCAGCCTCTTCAAAAGTTTTAGGTTCAAGTTGAGATACAAAAGCACAATGATTAAGTACATCTCTAAGTGAAGAACGTGTTTTTACCCCATGCATAGGATCACCGATAATTAACTCCTTAGGGTGGTTGTGAACATACCTCCATTCCTTGGGTAGGTCATTTGTACCTTGAGGTTGTTTTTAAATTTCTTCACCTCTTTCATTTTGTTTGTCTTCTTGATCCTTGTCTTTTGGAGTTGCTGAGTCTTTCAGAGTGATCTCCTTCATACCTTCTATTAGTGGCTCTGCATCATCAACACCCTCATTCTTCCTTGAAGGAAGATCGTTAGATTCATCAAAAATAACATGTATGGACTCCTCAACTGCTAAAGTTCTTTTGTTGAAAACTCTAAATGCTTTACTAGTGGAGGAGTAACCTAGAAAGATTGCTTCATCTGATTTTGCATCAAATTTACCAAGTTTTTCTTTTCTATTATTTAATACAAAACATCGGCAACCAAAAACATGAAAATATGCAATATTTGGTTTTCTTCCTTTCCAAAGTTCATAGGGGGTTTTCTTTAAAAATTGTCTAATTAAAGCATGATTTAAAATGTAACATGCTGTGTTAATTACTTCCACCCAAAAATATTTTGGAAGGTTGCTTTCACAAAGCATGGTACGGGCCATTTCTTCTAAGGTTCTGTTTTTCCTTTCAACTACCCCATTTTGTTGGGGTGTCCTTGGAGCAGAGAAGTTATGGCCAATTCCATTTTCATCACAAAAATTTTTAAAATCTTGATTTTCAAATTCAGTTCCATGATCACTTCTAATATTTTGAATTGAAAACCCTTTTTCATTAGAGACTTTTCGATGAAATTTAGTGAAAATATGAAAAGTTTCATTTTTGTGAGCCAAAAAGAAAACCCAAGTAAAATGAGAGTAATCATCTATAATTACAAAGCCATATCTTTTTCCTCCTAGATTGGTGGTTCTTGTTGGTCCAAATAAATCCATATGTAAGAGCTCTAAAGGTCTAGAAGTTGAAACAGTGTTTTTGGATTTAAATGATACTCTAGTTTGTTTACCTAATTGGCATGCATCACAAATTCTATCCTTTTCAAAATTCAGTTTTGGCAAGCCGAGAACTAAATCCTTTTTAATTAATTTTGAAAGAGAATGCATGCTAATATGTGCAAGTCTACGATGCCACAGCCAACTAGTCTCATTTATTTTAGCATTTAAGGAAACTAGGCATTGCATGTCTAATTTTGTTAAATCATTCAAGTCTACCATATAAACATTGCCATGCCTATGTCCTATAAATTTAATGCCATCGTTAATAGGACTCGTCACAATGCAAACAGATGATTCAAAACTTACTTTATACCCTTTATCACAGAATTGACTAATGCTAAGTAAGTTATGCTTTAAACCTTTAACTAATAAAACATTCTCAATGTATTTGGAGGGAGTGATACCAATGTTACCTATCCCGATGATCTTTCCTTTGCCATTATCTCCAAAGGTGACCATCCCTCCATCCTTAGCATCAAGCGTGATGAATTATGATTCATCACCAGTCATGTGTCTCGAGCATCCGCTGTCAAGATACCATTTCCTGTTTCCTTCTTGGGATGCTAGACACACCTGCAAGCAAAGATCACGTTTCTGTCTTAGGTACCCAAGCTTTCTTGGGTCCTTTCAGGTTAGTCAGAATGGTTCCTTTTGGAACCCATATTTTCTTTGTGTTTGCATATTTGTTAATAAGACATGTGTATGATTTATGTCCTATTCTTCCATATTTAAAACAAGTAATATTTGTAGACTTGTTACTTGAATAATTTACATAAATATCCTTCAGAAATTTTTGTTTCTTCAGGGGTTTATAACCAAGTCCAGCCTTATCATATATAGCTTTCTGATTTTCAAGGATCATATTTAGTTTGTTTGAACTTAAGGTGAACTTATCTACTATAGATTTCAGCTTGTTCATTTCATCCTTTAAATTTTGATTTTCTTGAATCAAGGTGAATTTTTTAATTGAAAGATTTTCAGCTTGCTTCACTAAGGACTGATTTTCCAATTTCAGCTCTTTGTTTTTCTTCCCTAGTTTCTTTAATTCATCAATTGAATCATAGAATGCTTCATGCAATTCTTCAAAAGTAAATTCACTAGTGGATTCAGAAGTTACCTCATTTTTATGTGCCATCAGGCACAGATTGGCTTGTTCTGTTGAGGTTTCCTCGTCGGAGCTTGAGTCATCACTCGCACTCCAGGTCGCCATCATTGCCTTCTTTTTGAACTTCTTTGGACCTTTCTTCAATTGTGGACATTCGGATCTGAAATGTCCTGGCTTCTTGCACTCGTAGCATATAGGGGGTTGATCTTTCTCCTTTTCTTTGCTTTGATCTCCTTTTGTGAATTTCTTTCTCATCACCTGTTTCCTTTTTCTTAGAAACTTCTTAAATTTTCGGGTGATGAGAGCCATCTCTTCATCCTGATCTTCATCTTCAGAGTCATCCATTTCATAATCAGGCAAAGTTGTGGATTTGAGGGCAATGGTTCTTTTCTTTTTGACTTCATCCTCTTGATGTTGCTTCATGCTAAGTTCATGAGTCATCAAGGATCCAAGAAGCTCTTCTAGAGGTAGAGTGTTCAAGTCCTTTGCTTCTTGGATGGCAGTCACCTTGGCTTCCCAAGTTCTTGGCAGTGACCTGAGAATCTTCCTTACAAGTTCACTGTTAGTATAAGATTTGCCAAGACTCTTTAAACCATTGATTATATCAGTAAAATGAGTAAACATAGCAGTTATGGACTCATCATGCTCTATTTTGAATAATTCATATTTATGTACAAGCATGTTTATTTTAGACTCTTTTACTTGATTTGTTCCCTCATGGGTGACTTCTAACCTATCCCATATTTCTTTAGCAGATGCACAAGTAGAAATGCGAGTGAATTCACTAGCATCTAGTGCACAATAAAGAACATTCATGGCTTTGGCATTTAATTGTGCTAATTTCTTGTCAACCTCATCCCATTCTTTCTCGGTTTTGGTTGACTCCTCACCATCTATAATCTTGGTGGGTGTGTGAGGACCATTCACTATGATACTCCACATATCATAGTCGAGTGCTTGTATGAAAATTTTCATCCGAGCTTTCCAATAGGTGTAATTAGACCCATTGAAAAGTGGAGGTCGGTTTGTTGATTGCCCCTCGGCTAGAGAAATACCGACATGGGTTGCCATAGATCTTTGGCTCTTTGATTGTTAGATCAAAGAAGGGCTAGAGCATCGGCTCTGATACCACTTGTTGCCCAGCTATGCAACCCAAGAGGGGGGGGTGAATTGGGTTTCTAAAAAATTTTAAGCCCAACAGATTACTTATGAAGATCAAAACAAAGACTTTAATTCAATATTAATTACCTAAAGCAGGAATGCAAGAATATAATAAAGAAATAAAGTGAAGCGATAAAGCACACCACAAACACAAGGATTTATAGTGGTTCGGTGCTAACCTTGCACCTACATCCACTCCCCAAGATCCTACTTGGGAATTTCAATCCACTATCCTTTGTATTCAACCCGAATACAAAACGTCGGAAACTCCGACACTAGCTATCCCAAGCTAGATTACTTATTTTCCGGGTACAAGTAAACCCAAAACACTCCGATTTCAGGTTCGGATCAACCTTTCCTTGTTTTGGAAATCCTCCAAAAACAAGAACAAAAACTCACAAAGAGTTAGAAAATTTAGAGCACAAATTAATACAATAACAGCTCCTTAAATGAGCGAATATAACAATAAAAGCTTTACTCAAATGAAGAACCCCTTTTTCAGATTTTCTCAAAGTGGATGAATGCTTGAATGCTTGAGAAGAGGTTGATTGTTGATTGAAGATCTCTTGAAAGCTTTGAAACGATCTCTAGATCAAGGTTGAAACAATAGGCGTGAAGAATTCTCTCCTTGAAAGCTCTTGCTTTTCTCTTTCACACTCTCTCTGGTATATTGTGGATCCTCTCTCTTTTTCTTTTTGGATTTTTCGTTGATCTCAGGCTTTTTCTTGCAAATTTTGGATCCTCTCTTCTGTTCTTCTCGTTTTTTGATTTTACGTTTGATCCGCTATTAAATCTGCAATTTCTTTCATCATTTTAAGCATTTTGTAGCATTAGAAGCAAGAGAAAATAATTTAGGTAGATAAAGAGCCGTTAGAGGATTTTTAGGAAGCATAAATGGCAATTAAAACGGGCAAAAAAATAGCCGTTGCTGATATTTCCCGTCGCAGGGGTCGACTCATGAGTCGACTCATGCTTCAGGGGTCGACTCATGAGTCGACCTCTGTTGAAAAAACCAGAGAATGTGTTTCTGGAAATTCTTGGCTCAAATTAGCAGGGGTCGACTCATGAGTCGACTCATGCCTTGTGGGTCGACTCATGGGTCGACTCACAGGTCGTGCCAAGCCAGAAAACTAGCGTGCCAAGGAGAATTTTTGCGTGCCAATCAGCTCACAGTGCCATGAGTTGACTCATGAGTCGACTCATGCACTTCAAACCTTCATAACATCAAAAATATAAGTCCAAACACAATAAAATTTTCACCAATAGATTTCAAATCATTTGTTCTACCAAATGGTACTATCAAATCAGGATTTTAGTGAAATTACGATTTTACCCTTGTAGAGCATAAGGACTTTTTCATTTTAAAATTTATTTGTATCCCTTCAATCTGCTTTGTAATCATCAAAATCAATCTAGGAGCAACAATCTCCCCCTTTTTGATGATGACAAAACATTTGAACAAAAATATTTATGTTAATGCATTAATTTCAAAAGAATCCATTATAGGTGTATATGCTAGAAAAGAGTATGATTCTTTTGGCATGTAATATAAATGCAAAAATAGTTTGTCCTTTTTCTTGAAGATTTGAAAAGGGTATTAGATCATTTTGAGTTTAAAATATATCAGAGCAAGAGAAGATAAATAACTTTTGCAATGTATCAGAGCAAAAAAAAATAATTTTTACAATGATATCAGAAAAGATTTTACAATGTATCAGAGCAAAAAAATTTTATAATATATCAGAGAAAATTTCACACTGTTTTAGAGTAAATGTCAGAGAAAATTTCACACTGTATCAGAGCAAATATTATAATATATCAGAAAAACTTTCACACTGTATCAGATCATTTATCAGAGAAACCTTCACACTGTATTAAATTTTATCATGTATCAGAGCAAGTTAAAAGAAATTGTAGGGTGTATCAGAGTAAATCAAATTTCTTAAGTTGTATCAAGGTGAATAAAATTTCAAAAGATGTATCAGATCAAGTTTGAATTTTGAAATATATCAGAGCATATATATAAAAAATACTTATTTGCATTGTTCTTATGATTTTGCTTTTGATGGATGGCTTTTTGTTTAATTTCTGTCTGATACCAAATTTCGATACCAAATTTCTCAAAGTTTTGTTTGATTTCTCCAATATTTATTTCCCAATATTTTTTTAATCTTCCAATTTTTGTTTAATTTCTCAAGTTTGGTTTAATCTTCCAATTCTTGTTTTTGTTTAATTTCTCTCCCTTTTTCTCATAATTTAGGGTTTCAATTTTTGTTTTTATTTAATTTCTCCCCCTTTTTGACATCATCAAACATAGTTAACTCTTCCTTTTCTTTTTCTGAAATATTCTTTAATTTCTTTCTCTTTAGAGTTTTTCACAGATGTTTGCTCCCCCTTAATATAGCAATTATCAACAGCAAACAACAATAAAGAGAAGACAATTTTTCACAAGAAGAATATCTATAACCAAAATATGATCATTACAAAGAGGTAGAAATATAGGTAAAAGATGATTCCATTAATATCATAATTATTTCAATACATAGTTCTTAAAAATAAAATTCAACCAGCTAATTGTCAATACATGGCCCCGAGGTATAGATCCTAGAACAAGATACTAACACCTAGGATGTAGTAAAGATCAAGATAAGTCAATGATCGGAGTCATCAGATATAGGGTGAGGAGATGATGGATCAGAAGTACGTCCTCTACCCCGTCTGCCTCTGCCACGAGCAGGAGAGTGAGATGAACTGGGTGGCTAAGAATGCTGAGATGCTAGGGCTGATACCATGAGTCTAATAGAATCAAGTACGTTCAGTGCTCTGGAAATAGATTGAAGTAGAGCAGTGAACTGGGTGGTAGCATGCTCACTCGATCCTCGGATCTCTTTCCTCAGTAATTCATATCCACCTTCTAGTGCTCCTCTGAGCCTACCAGCCTCTGTAGTGAGGTCTGTGACCTCAATAGTAGACTCCTGTGGCTGGGGATGGGTCAATGCAAGGACTTGCCCCTGCAAGTCAAGAACTCTGCCAGTCAGTCGCCATACTGTGTCCTCAAGCTGCTGTATCCTGACGGACTGATCTGAAATCATCTGAAACACAGTGGAGATGTGGGGAGTAATGGTCTGATCAGAAGAGGTAGCTCCAGGTGCAAAAGAAGTACTACTCCACTGGCTAGACAGCAAAGAAGCCACATGCTGAGAAATATGCTCGATCTGATCGTCAGCCAGTCTGAACTCTGAATGAGGTGCTCTGCTCTCTGGCTGATACACTGGTGTGGGCATCCTAGTAAACTCAGAAGGGCCAGCCTCAGTATCAGGAATGAACTGGGTATCTGGTGAAGCTGCCCTGAAGTCATGTACAGGAGAAGATGGACCTTCTTCTTCTACTCTGCCTTCAGTTCTGTCTTCAGCTCTTTCCTCAACTCTCTCCTCAGCTCTTTCTTCAGAGCCCTTGATCCAACCACCAACAGTCTTTGTAATTTCCATTCGGTGCAGGCTGTGTTGGTTGAAAGTGTCCACATGTGAGAGTTTGGTAGGTGCCTCCCCCTCACAGCTAACTCCAAACCTCCTAAATACTCTAGTAAGGGCCATACCATAAGGCAAGTGTGCCTTGGATCTATTCAAAGTTTCTCTCATAGCCTCTATCATAAGTGCAGGGAGGTTCAGGGGGGTCTGAGTGATGACATGAAACATGACACATACATCTCTGCCAGACAGTAAGTCATGTCTACCACTCCTAGGAAAGAAGAGTTTTGTTACAATCTGATGCAGGACCCTCATCTCAATGGATAATAGCTTTGCTTCCAATTTGTTTAAACTTCCTGAAAAAGCTTCTCCTAAGATAATTCTGATCCCTTCTTCTTTAATTGGGAGTTCCATATGTGAGTATCCTTCACTAGGCAACTGAAGTATATCTCCCAATATCCTAGAATCCAAGCATATGTCAATCCCCTTGACAGTTGAAGTCACTGATCCGTTTCCATAATGTAGGTTCTGGTAGAACTCTCTAACTAGATCAACATAGGTGACTTCCTTAAGAGAGCAGTAGAGTTCCAATCCTTGATTTTTGATCTTGGTAGCAAAAGTAAAGTCTTCTTTCTCAAAGAACCGAAAATCTATATTTTTCCCGGTTTCTACTTTTCTATCAGAAAGAGGATTTACACTGGGGCTTTTGGAGGATTGAGAGGGACCTTGAGCAGGTACTGAAACTGGAGTGGGAACACTGGAAGACTGAACATGCCTTTTCTTTCGGACAATTTCCTCAGGCTCACGGATTGATTTCCTTCTTTGGGGAAGTTTCATCTTTGGAGCCATATCCAATAAAGTAGCAGACAAGAAGACTTGAATTGAGAGGAGGAGGAATCACAAGAGAGTAAAGAGAAATTTTAGTGGAGAAAAGAAGTGGATTTTGGAAGTTCGGTGAAGTGCTAGAGCACGTTCCAACCGCTCCAAGCAATGCGAGAAAGCACGAGAAATCACTTTTCCAAGGAGGCGATTTTTGGTGGAGAGGAGGAGGGAGAATTGCCTCAAAATTGATCCTTGGATTTGGAGCAAAAAAGAGTTAGAAAGAATGGCTTTCGGAAGGAAGACGATGGGAAGATGAGTCGTCTCACAAACAGTAACCCTTATAAAAACAATGATCCCATTGAAAGTTTGTGGGATTTACAAGTTTGCCATTGAGTCGACTCATGTGGGTCGACTCATGAAGTTCAGAAATTCAGGAAAAATACAAATAAATTCCAGAAAAATTCAAAATTTTGGGAGAAGGAGTTTTGCTCAATGATAAGTTTTTAGAATGATAAATCTGAGCTTTTGGGACCAGGATAGATATTGAAAATTGAGGTCTAATCAATTCTTTAAAAATTGAGAAATTTTAGGCAAATAGATCTAGAATTCCTAGATTTCTCCTAATTTCACAGAATCTATCCTCACTAAGGGCCTTTGTAAAGATATCGGCTAATTGATTTTCAGTGCAAACATATTCAAGAATTACATTTTTGTTTTGAACATGTTCTCTTATAAAATGATGTCTTATTTCAATATGTTTAGATCTTGAGTGTTGAATTGAATTTTTAGATAGATTTATGGCACTTGTATTATCACATTTTATTGGTGTTTCATTAAGTTTGATTCCAAAATCTTCGAGTTGTTACTTAATCCACAAGATTTGAGCACAACAACTTCCGGCTGCAACGTATTCGGCCTCAGCCGTAGACAGTGCCACCGAATTTTGTTTCTTGCTAAACCATGAGATTAGGTTTACTCCAAAAAATTGGCAAGTTCTACTTGTGCTTTTTCTATCTAATTTACATCCAGCAAAATCAGCATCTGAATATCCTAATAAATTAATTTGTGAGTCCTTAGAGTACCATAACCCTATAGTTTGTGTACCATTTAAGTATCTAAGGATTCTTTTAACAGCATTCAAATGAGATTCCTTAGGATTAGATTGATATCTTGCACATAAGCAAACACTAAACATGATATCAGGCCTACTTGCAGTTAAATATAATAATGAGCCAATCATACCTCTATAGTATTTTAAGTCTACGCTTTTACCTTCATCATCCTTGTCAAGCTTACATGAGGGACTCATTGGTGTGCCAATTGGTTTGCAGTTCTCCATTCCAAATCTTTTGAGTAGTTCCTTGGTGTACTTGCTTTGGGTGATGGAGATTCCCTCTTTTGATTGTTTAATTTGGAGTCCGAGGAAGAAGGTGAGTTCTCCCATCATGCTCATCTCGAACTCTCCCTGCATAAGCTTAGCAAAGTCTTGACAAAGAGATTCATTAGTAGACCCAAAAATTATGTCATCAACATAAATTTGTATAATTAGCATATCATTTTGGTTTCTTTTAATAAATAGAGTTGTATCTACATTGCCTCTTGAGAAACTATTATTTAGTAGAAATTTGCTTAGCCTTTCATACCATGCTCTAGGTGCTTGTTTTAATCCATATAAAGCTTTATTTAATCTAAAGAAATGATTGGGAAAAGCATGATTTTCAAATCCAGGGGGTTGTTCTACAAATACTTCTTCAGAAATATATCCGTTTAAAAATGCACTTTTAACATCCATTTGAAATAACTTGAAATTCATAAAGCAAGCATATGCAAGTAGAAGTCTAATAGCTTCTAATCTAGCAACAGGTGCAAAGGTTTCATCAAAATCAATTCCTTCTTCTTGATTATATCCCTTAGCAACCAGTCTTGCTTTATTTCTAATTACATTTCCATGCTCATCTAATTTGTTTCTAAAGACCCATTTTGTGCCAATTATTGAATAATCTTTAGGTCTTGTTACTAAGGTCCAAACATTATTTCTTTCAAATTGATTAAGTTCTTCTTGCATAGCATTAATCCAGTTATGATCATTTTCAGCCTCTTCAAAAGTTTTAGGTTCAAGTTGAGATACAAAAGCACAATGATTAAGTACATCTCTAAGTGAAGAACATGTTTTTACCCCATGCATAGGATCACCGATAATTAACTCCTTAGGGTGGTTGTGAACATACCTCCATTCCTTGGGTAGGTCATTTGTACCTTGAGGTTGTTCTTGAATTTCTTCACCTCTTTCATTTTGTTTGTCTTCTTGATCCTTGTCTTTCGGAGTTGCTGAGTCTTTCAGAGTGATCTCCTTCATACCTTCTATTAGTGGCTCTGCATCATCAACACCCTCATTCTTCCTTAAAGGAAGATCGTTAGATTCATCAAAAATAACATGTATGGACTCCTCAACTGCTAAAGTTCTTTTGTTAAAAACTCTAAATGCTTTACTAGTGGAGGAGTAACCTAGAAAGATTGCTTCATCTGATTTTGCATCAAATTTACCAAGTTTTTCTTTTCCATTATTTAATACAAAACATCGGCAACCAAAAACATAAAAATATGCAATATTTGGTTTTCTTCCTTTCCAAAGTTCATAGGGGGTTTTCTTTAAAAATTGTCTAATTAAAGTACGATTTAAAATGTAACATGCTGTGTTAATTGCTTCCGTCCAAAAATATTTTGGAAGGTTGCTTTCACAAAGCATGGTACGGGCCATTTCTTCTAAGGTTCTGTTTTTCCTTTCAACTACCCCATTTTGTTGGGGTGTCCTTGGAGCAGAGAAGTTATGGCCAATTCCATTTTCATCACAAAAATTTTTAAAATCTTGATTTTCAAATTCAGTTCCATGATCACTTCTAATATTTTGAATTGAAAACCCTTTTTCATTAGAGACTTTTCGATGAAATTTAGTGAAAATATGAAAAGTTTTATTTTTGTGAGCCAAAAAGAAAACCCAAGTAAAATGAGAGTAATCATCTATAATTACAAAGCCATATCTTTTTCCTCCTAGACTGGTGGTTCTTGTTGGTCCAAATAAATCCATATGTAAGAGCTCTAAAGGTCTAGAAGTTGAAACAGTGTTTTTGGATTTAAATGATACTCTAGTTTGTTTGCCTAATTGGCATGCATCACAAATTCTATCCTTTTCAAAATTCAGTTTTGGCAAGCCGAGAACTAAATCCTTTTTAATTAATTTTGAAAGAGAATGCATGCTAATATGTACAAGTCTACGATGCCACAGCCAACTAGTCTCATTTATTTTAGCATTTAAGGAAACTAGGCATTGCATGTCTAATTTTGTTAAATCATTCAAATCTACCATATAAACATTGCCATGCCTATGTCCTATAAATTTAATGCCATCGTTAATAGGACTCGTCACAATGCAAACAGATGATTCAAAACTTACTTTATACCCTTTATCACAGAATTGACTAATGCTAAGTAAGTTATGCTTTAAACCTTTAACTAATAAAATATTCTCAATGTATTTGGAGGGAGTGATACCAATGTTACCTATCCCGATGATCTTTTCTTTGCCATTATCTCCAAAGGTGACCATCCCTCCATCCTTAGCATCAAGCGTGATGAATTGTGATTCATCACCAGTCATGTGTCTCGAGCATCCGCTGTCAAGATACCATTTTCTGTTTTCTTCTTGGGATGCTAGACACACCTGCAAGCAAAGATCACGTTTCTGTCTTAGGTACCCAAGCTTTCTTGGGTCCTTTCAGGTTAGTCAGAATGGTTCCTTTTGGAACCCATATTTTCTTTGTGTTTGCATATTTGTTAATAAGACATGTGTATGATTTATGTCCTATTCTTCCACATTTAAAATAAGTAACATTTGTAGACTTGTTACTTGAATAATTTACATAAATATCTTTCAGAAATTTTTGTTTCTTCAGGGGTTTATAACCAAGTCCAGCCTTATCATATATAGCTTTCTGATTTTCAAGGATCATATTTAGTTTGTTTGAACTTAAGGTGAACTTATCTACTATAGATTTCAGCTTGTTCATTTCATCCTTTAAGTTTTGATTTTCTTGAATCAAGGTGAATTTTTCAATTGAAAGATTTTCAGCTTGCTTCACTAAGGACTGATTTTCCAATTTCAGCTCTTTGTTTTTCTTCCCTAGTTTCTTTAATTCATCAATTGAATCATAGAATGCTTCATGCAATTCTTCAAAAGTAAATTCACTAGTGGATTTAGAAGTTACCTCATTTTCATGTGCCATCAGGCACAGATTGGCTTGTTCTGTTGAGGTTTCCTCGTCGGAGCTTGAGTCATCACTCGCACTCCAGGTCGCCATCATTGCCTTCTTTTTGAACTTCTTTGAACCTTTCTTCAATTGTGGACATTCGGATCTGAAATATCCTGGCTTCTTGCACTCGTAGCATCTAGGGGGTTGATCTTTCTCCTTTTCTTTGCTTTGATCCCCTTTTGTGAATTTCTTTCTCATCACCTGTTTCCTTTTTCTTAGAAACTTCTTAAATTTTTGGGTGATGAGAGCCATCTCTTCATCCTGATCTTCATCTTCAGAGTCATCCGTTTCATAATCAGGCAAAGTTATGGATTTGAGGGCAATGGTTCTTTTCTTTTTGACTTCATCCTCTTGATGTTGCTTCATGCTAAGTTTATGAGTCATCAAGGATCCAAGAAGCTCTTCTAGAGGTAGAGTGTTCAAGTCCTTTGCTTCTTGGATGGCAGTCACCTTGGCTTCCCAAGTTCTTGGCAGTGACCTGAGAATCTTCCTTACAAGTTCACTGTTAGTATAAGATTTGCCAAGACTCTTTAAACCATTGATTATATCAGTAAAACGAGTAAACATAGCAGTTATGGACTCATCATGCTCTATTTTGAACAATTCATATTTATGTACAAGCATGTTTATTTTAGACTCTTTTACTTGATTTGTTCCCTCATGGGTGACTTCTAACCTATCCCATATTTCTTTAGCAGATGCACAAGTAGAAATATGATTGAATTCACTAGCATCTAGTGCACAATAAAGAACATTCATGGCTTTGGCATTTAATTGTGCCAATTTCTTGTCAACCTCATCCCATTCTTTCTCGGTTTTGGTTGACTCCTCACCATCTATAATCTTGGTGGGTGTGTGAGGACCATTCACTATGATACTCCACATATCATAGTCGAGTGCTTGTATGAAAATTTTCATCCGAGCTTTCCAATAGGTGTAATTAGACCCATTGAAAAGTGGAGGTCGGTTTGTTGATTGCCCCTCGGCTAGAGAAATACCGACATGGGTTGCCATAGATCTTTGGCTCTTTGATTGTTAGATCAAAGAAGGGCTAGAGCACCGGCTCTGATACCACTTGTTGCCCAGCTATGCAACCCAAGAGGGGGGGGTGAATTGGGTTTCTAAAAAATTTTAAGCCCAACAGATTACTTATGAAGATCAAAACAAAGACTTTAATTCAATATTAATTACCTAAAGCAGGAATGCAAGAATATAATAAAGAAATAAAGTGAAGCGATAAAGCACACCACAAACACAAGGATTTATAGTGGTTCGGTGCTAACCTTGCACCTACATTCACTCCCCAAGATCCTACTTGAGAATTTCAATCCACTATCCTTTGTATTCAACCCGAATACAAAACGTCGAAAACTCCGACACTAGCTATCCCAAGCTAGATTACTTGTTTCTCAGGTACAAGTAAACCCAAAACACTCCGATTTCAGGTTCGGATCAACCTTTCCTTGTTTTGGAAATCCTCCAAAAACAAGAACAAAAACTCACAAAGAGTTAGAAAATTTAGAGCACAAATTAATACAATAACAGCTCCTTAAATGAGCGAATATAACAATAAAAGCTTTACTCAAATGAAGAACCCCTTTTTCAGATTTTCTCAAAGTGGATGAACGCTTGAATGCTTGAGAAGAGGTTGATTGTTGATTGAAGATCTCTTGAAAGCTTTGAAACGATCTCTAGATCAAGGTTGAAACAATAGGCGTGAAGAATTCTCTCCTTGAAAGCTCTTGCTTTTCTCTTTCACACTCTCTCTGGTATATTGTGGATCCTCTCTCTTTTTCTTTTTGGATTTTTCGTTGATCTCAGGCTTTTTCTTGCAAATTTCGGATCCTCTCTTCTGTTCTTCTCATTTTTTGATTTCACGTTTGATCCGCTATTTAATCTGCAATTTCTTTCATCATTTTAAGCATTTTGTAGCATTAGAAGCAAGAGAAAACAATTTAGGTAGATAAAGAGCCGTTAGAGGATTTTTAGGAAGCATAAATGGCAATTAAAACGGGCAAAAAAATAGCCGTTGCTGACATTTCCCGTCGCAGGGGTCGACTCATGAGTCGACTCATGCTTCAGGGGTCGACTCATGAGTCGACCTCTGTTGAAAAAACCAGAGAATGTGTTTCTGGAAATTCTTGGCTCAAATTAGCAAGGGTCGACTCATTAGTCGACTCATGCCTTGTGGGTCGACTCATGGGTCGACTCACAGGTCGTGCCAAGCCAGAAAACTAGCGTGCCAAGGAGAATTTTTGCGTGCCAATCAGCTCACAGTGCCATGAGTGGACTCATGAGTCGACTCATGCACTTCAAACCTTCATAACATCAAAAATATAAGTCCAAACACAATAAAATTTTCACCAATAGATTTCAAATCATTTGTTCTACCAAATGGTACTATCAAATCAGGATTTTAGTGAAATTATGATTTTACCCTTGTAGAGCATAAAGACTTTTTCATTTTAAAATTTATTTGTATCCCTTCAATCTGCTTTGTAATCATCAAAATCAATCTAGGAGCAACAATTGATTTGCTCAAAATTTTGTTCAAAACATAGCACATAATCTCAAGAGCATATCCCCAAAAAGAGATCAACAGATTTGCAAACTCCATCATGGACCAAACAATGTCTAACAGAGTTCGATTCCTCTTTTCTGACATCTCATCATGCTCTGATATCCTTAGAGGGGTTCATTGTGAGAGAATCCTATTCTCTCCTAAATATGTCAAAAATTCATTGAAAGGATATTCACCTCCTCGATCTAATCGAAAAATTTTGATACTCTTCTCAGTTTATTTTTCTACCTCATTATAGAATCGCTTGAACATTTCAAATGATTCAGACTTATGCTTCATAAGATAGACATACCCATATCTCGATAGATCGTCAATGAATGTAATGAAGTAGTAATACCTTCTTCTGGTACCTATGTTCATAGGT
Organism: Elaeis guineensis; assembly: GCF_000442705.2. NCBI lineage: Eukaryota > Viridiplantae > Streptophyta > Magnoliopsida > Arecales > Arecaceae > Elaeis > Elaeis guineensis. The sequence goes on along the minus strand of NC_026004.2, from coordinate 35,567,696 downwards.
CCACATACATCACTATGTACTAGACCTAGAACATCACTGGCTCGTTCACACTTTTCAGTAAAGGATGACTTGGTTATCTTTTCAAGAAGACAGAACTCACAGATCGACAATGCTTCACAATCATTGATGTCAAGGATTCTCTCGCTAGTTAACTTGTTTATCCTATTCTTATTTATATGATCGAGCCTATAATGCCAAAGGTAGGTATTCATGATATTATCTATTCTAGAATATTTATTCGATGTATACATTACACTAACAGACTGTGATAAAATATAAATATCATATTTTAATTATCTATACATAACTGTGATACCATTCATAATGATATCATAGGAATCTTCTTTTATTGAGAAGCTATAACCCTCTTTGGCCAAAAGACCTACAGAGATTACATTCATAAGAAAAGATGAACAATAATGACAATCATCTAAAATAGTGACATTTGATTTGAGAGCAAGCTAAACTTTTTTTAATGCTAGAACTGGAATAGCTCTTCCATCTTAAATATTCAGGAATCGTTCTCTCTTCTCAAATTTTCTACTAAACTAAAGTCCCTACAATGAATTATAGATATGAATCAGACTTTCAGTATCCAATACCCAGATAGTAGTATCACAAATAGAAAAACTATAAGGTGTTATCATATAAGTACCTTGTCCAGTAACCTCTTACTGATTTCTCTTACATGGGCTGTTCGAATTAAGGGAAGCTAGATATAGAGAATAATTTCTCTTCCAATGCTTCATCTTCTTGCAAAAGAAGCATTCTACCTAACTTTGATTTGCTTTAAACTGGTTAATTCGATTGGGCTTAGAAGCCCTAGCACAATACCTCTGCACCATCCTTTTCTTTTCTCTTAGAGGATCGATGCCATGTTGAGGATAAATCCTCAAGTGTGCCAAAGGACTTGTTCAACCTTTGAAGGATTTCGTTTGGCTGAGCATTGATGAATTTACAATTAAATTCATCAATCATAGAGCTCTCATTATGCAACGTACTATTGTACAGTCATTGAGCCACTTTTGATAAGTGTCTCTAACCATCGCATCTTTATTGGGAGCTGTTACTTTAGGTGCTGATCCGTAATCACATATAGAATCCTCTCATGCTCGAGAACTATTCTCAACTTTTGATATCAATTATTAAAATTTGGTCCTATAAGCTTATCACTATCCAACAGTGAGTGGAGCAACAAATTATTAGCCATCTTAAAAGAAAAATAAAGATCTATTAGTATATAAATTATTTAATTCTAAAGATTGAGACTTTAGTCTAAAAGTCCTACTATTTTATACAAATTGATAGCCTCTATCTTTATTTTAAAAAATTACTTTAATCCTTTAGCAGGTAATAGAATCCACACAGACTACACACGAGCCCAACTATGGCTGGGCAATCCATGTGCATCTATAGATAGGTTCTTAACCAATTATTTCTCTAAATAATTTTTAGTAATTAATTTTATCTCAGATTTTATTTCAGTAGGCTAGAACCTCTATTGAAAGTCTTAATTAGGTCCAACTATTAACATGACCATACTCAACACATCTAACCAACAAATGATCAAGCTCGACTATGGTTAGTCAACCTGACCATCCATTAGAGAGACACGACTGAGCCATCATATAATAAATGATAATTTCAATATCCAAATAAACACTAGGCCTATAGGTCTGCAATGCTTACCTAGATTATTGGACCCATTATCATCCATCTTAATGGGAGGCTATGATCTAGTTATCCCCATAACTAGCTCATTTTATAGACTTAATAATTTAGAAGATTTGGTTAACATATTTTAGAAAAGAGAAGAGATCAACCAGCAATCAAAAATCCTTCTATTGACTTCACCAAGTCATTGAATTGGACTAGAGATAAGCTGGTCAAAAGGACACCTAACTTAGTCAAACTAATTTAATGATTTGAGAATAAGAGAAGAGATTAATCAGTAAGTCATAAATCCTCCCACTAACTTCACCAAGTCATGAAAAGGACTAGAGGCAAGCCTGATCTAGAGACACCTAAATCAATCACACTGATTTACCTTAATTGCATGGATCATCTCGAATCAATTAGTGACCTAATCAAAATATAATTTATTAAATTGGCTACATAAGTGAGATCAGTGGGAGGGTCTGCCTCGGCTTGCTTTAGACACTATCAAAATGGCCAGATAAGCAGACTACTAATTAAAAACCACCAATCATATTGCAAAGCTAAGATTTCAAGTGAAGTATATATCATATGTCATGCCATTTTTAAATTTTAAAATTTAATTTTTAAATCTATATTTAATAATTAAACATGTATAAATTTGATTTAAATTACTTATGTACATCATACGCATCATGATCACTTTTAGATCACTACCGGTTACATCATATGCAACCTACAATTCAGATCTTAAAATAATTTTTATATCTAAATTTATTTTATTAAATTATAATTAATCATAAATTACTTTAGATCTAATCTAAACATATGCATGATCAAAATAATTTTAAAATTTTTTTCACTATTCATCTTTATGAGATATAATCACATGGAACTTCTATACGTCATAAGAGCACCCTATCAAATAGGAAGAGAAGATTTTCAAATCCTACTTGCTCTTATAATCGGATGTCCTGGTGATCAACCTAATCAAAGTACTGGGCTATTAAGATTTAAAATCTAATTTCAAAAATTAATTACATCTATATATGCAATAATCAAAATAGGCATGCATTCATATGAACATGATCATATCATTCATATTATGTATCTAATCTAATTAGATCAATGCATCAAATTAATTTCAAATAAATTTTATATAAATTTTAGATCTGAACCTAATTTTATATAGCATATAAAATAGTTAAATCAGATCTAGAATCTCATAGAAAACTTTTCAAATACACACATGAATGCATAGAAAATAAAATTCTGATTAGACTTGATTTTATGTTGCGCAGAATTTTGCTTAAAATCAAATCTTAAAATCTGTCAAAATAGATTCAATTTAAATCTTGAGTAAATCTAACTTTCATCCTGCAATAACATCATAAAAAAATTTAAAATAAATTTAAAATAGATTTTAATTTGGTTGTTATTTTAGTAAAAATCTATATCAAAAAAATTCTGTTATAACAGATTTATAACTACCCATCATCAACCGTTGATTAGATTCTTAAAATCTGATCAAAATTAGATCAAATAATTTTTAATTATAGGTCTAAATTAGGTTTAATATCTTATATAAAAAATCTAGTTACATACAATATATAATCATACCAAAAAAATTAGTTATGCATCATGTATCAGGCCATGCTCTAATATCAGTTGCAGAAAAAATTCAACCAATCTGATCGAATTGTTAGGATGCATCTAAAATTTTTTTTATAATAGTGGTAACATAACATACCCAATATGTACTGGAATAGAGATCAAAATCCTTAGAAAAACTCAAATCTGATGTCTCACGAGGTCTAAACGTACAGATCTTCTACTTCATGTGCACGTTAAGCTTCATAGGAAAGATGGATGAATCTCTTCATGCCAATCTTTAGGAGGGAATATGGAGAGGGAGGATATTCGATTTTCTCTCCTTAGAGACACCTAAAAAGGAGTCCTCATGCCCAAAAGAGGAGTGCCCAAGAGTGTTGGGAATAGTGTCCCAAAGCCAATCGTCAACCTATTGATAGTTGTACTCATTTTTATATTTGTACATGAATTATGAATTAATAAAAATTATTTTGATATTTTTTCATCATAAAATGTTTCATCTTCTAATGAACTCCTATGTTATGGTGAAGTCCTTAGGACTATTTAGACTCGATAAAGGAGGATTTATCGTTTAGTCCTTAAATCTGTTCACGATCAAATGATACGTTGTTACCAAGGACGACAACATTTATCAAGCATAGGTTGTTGTGTGCCATATAGGTTGGTTGTCCTCTTAACCAATGAGTTTGGAGACACTGGTATGGCATACAGGTGAGATGTAAGGGTACATCTGCACTGAACGTGACCGACTCCGGAGCTATTTCTGCTGTCAAGATTTGCTCCGATGGAATATGGGTATAAATATCCCTCCAATCTGAGACCGCCACGGTGACTTGCAAGAAACTCACTGCACTTAGGCACTAGACTACCTGAATTTCTAATTCAGTGATGGAAGGCTGCTGGGTATAGTCAAGTACTTGACTTATCAGTGTGTGTGTCAAGATGGGATTGACCACTCCAGTTTAGGAGCTGTGTACAATCGTGTTTCAATTTAGCAAAATCTTGACTAGGGTAGTCATTGTGAGGAGTCACAGGACTGTTTGAGTTGAGCATGATTTGGATGATCTGATTAGGGTTGACAATTTAACCCTGAGTCGTCCTAAACACAGGGGTCAAAAGGATGAATTATACAGTAACCATGTTCATATAGGTTCTGAGTGTTGCGATTGTGACTCTTCGACCTATCCGGACGTCGGGTACCATTGTTAGATGGTCACTTCGATTAGTACAGAAATTGGTTCCTGTGCTACCGGCTTAGGTTCGAACCTGCGGGATCACACACATTAGAGGTTCCTATCTGATCTGAGGGCTGGTGTAGAATCCTACATGTTTGAGACTCAATGATCGAGAATCAGGATTCTCTGATCATGAGTTCCACACATTATGGGTATCGGGGTCAAGAGTCCCACTGGTTGGGACTTTTCGATCAGGGTTATATATCGATGAATTCTGATGCCCGATTGCCCATCGAATTTGGACTCAGTATTTATGAGAAGTTTAATTAATGATTTGATCATTAATTAACTCAATTTGATTGAGTAATTATTTTTGGATCAAGTCCAATTGAATTGGATACAGTTGGGTTTGACCCGATTAGGTTAAGAGTTGACCTAATCGTCGAGATGGTTTGGTCCCTGATTTGATCAGGGGTTAGGCTTAGTCAATTCTTGATTTGATTAAGATTTTATTGAGCCTAATTAAGCCTAATTAAGTTGGGTTTAAATTAGTCTAATTGGACCTAACTTATTTGGTTCAATTAGGTTGGTTTAAATAATGAAACCACCTTGACCCAATCTCCATGCGCCACCTCACTTCCATTGCACCCATTTGAATTCATGAGAAGGAACTTCTCATGAATTATTTTCTCACGCCAAGCCCTCTCCATACCCCACATTAATATGCCATATGAATGGATAAGGATGATTGGTTGGCCATTCAAATTCAAAATAAAGTTTGAATTTGAATGGGCAATCAATCTTTGCACCTTATCCCTTTTTTTACGCCCCATTTATTACATGAGAAAAGGTTTCTCATGAAATCACTCCATGCACAATTTAAGCCATGCCTCACACCTTTAGTGAATAAGGGATGAGTTGGTGTCCATTTGAATTCAAAATTTGATTTGAATTTAAATGTGCAATTACTCATCTTTATCCTTTCTTTTAGATAAGACGTTTGACGTTGTTATAAAAGGAGGAGAAGAGTGGGGCATGCAAGAAGAAAATTTTTGAAGAAAAATTTTGGGGCACGAGAAGTCTTGTGCGTGAGAAGAAAGTCCATATCCTTCCAAGAGAAAAAGAAAGAAAAGAAAGAAAAGTGGGTGCAAGGTTTCTGGTGAGTTTCTTAGAATTTTAGCCTGGGGTTCGAGAAGTGAGAAAGTGAGCTACGAGTGTTGTGAGCCCACAAAATCTCAGAAAAATCTTCAACATCCTCTCAAGCACGTCTGTCGATGATTCAGAGTATCTAAAAAATCGACAGACATTGATCGAAGGAGTTTGATCAGCATCGACCGTCAAAAGGGCTCTACAACGAGCTAGCACTCGTGAGGAATCGATTAGATCAAAAGCTTCGTGTGGATGATCCGCAGAGGCCAGACACACTATGTGACTGTGTCGCGATGATCAGACTCTCCCGATGGTGATCAGATTGCGATGATCTACTATCCGCACAAAGGTATTGTGTTCTGAACACATTACAGTAAAGTATTTACTGTTCACATTTGAATTTCAAATTTAAATGAATGCATGCTATATATCATATTTAGATCTTAGTATAGAATAAATTTATATTAATTAATTAGATTAATTAATAATTTTCACTGTAAAATAGTAATTTTGAAAAAGTTTTAAAATTATCATGTTATCCCTGCACTGAATTTTCCCACAAATGGTATCAGAGCAAGGTTCTTAGATATGATATATATATTTGCATGCGTAGATTAAGTTGTAATCTAAAAATTTAAAGTTTGAAATTTGAATTTTGAAAGTTGTTCGAAATTCAAAATTCAAAATTTTAAAATTTGAAATTTGAATTTTGAAATTTAAAATTTGAAATTCAAAATTAAAAATTTTGAAATTCAAATTTTGAAATTTGAAATTTGGTTAAAATTTTAAATTTGAAATTCAAAATTTAAAATTTAAAATTTGAAATTCAAAATTTGAAATTCAAAAATTTAAAATTTAAAATTTGTTTGAAATTTGAAATTCAAAATTTAAAATTTGAAATTTAAATTTTGAAATTGGCATATTTAGATATACTTGATCCAAGTAGCAAGTAATCGAATTGGGTTGGTTGCCATGGCCGTCCGGTCATAGAAGAAAAGTAGGGTTTAAAGGCCCTCTCTTTCCATTTAATGGGGTCTCCTATGGCAGTAGGGGTGCTGATGCGATTATATCCCATGCAGATGAAGCAGCGAAAGGAATATTCATGATTTATTTTGATTAAGTTATTTTTTGTTATGTAATTAGCAATAGGATTGCTATTTATGAAATGTGCTGATATATTTGTGTAATAAGTCAACATATTTGGTGAACAGAAAATAAAACCTTTCAAATTTGAAAATTATTTTTGAAATACCAAATCCTGATCCATCAGCCCAAATACTTAATTAAAAGAATTAAGTGTTATCTAGTAGGTCTAGAATTATGAATTAAGACCTAAGATAATTGCATAAACTTGTGGGTCAATGGGTTAGATGGATTAGATCCATAATTGGGTTAGACCTAAAGTTAGCTTAAAGAAATGGACTAAATTAGAGTAATTGGTCAAATCTAATCAAAAGTTGAATTAGATTAGGTCAAGGATACTCTAGACTCAACTCCAATAGTTGTAGTTGAATGGGTCCATGTCTTTAACTAGACCAAGATGGACTTAATTCATGGCTACACGATGGAACCCTATTTACTAAGTTGATCAAATTAAAACTAATGAACCGATTGGTGTCTAAGGTAAGTTTGGCAGTTTGACCAGTGATTTTTAAGCGGGAGCTTCTCGCAATGATTCGATCTCTGATGAGTTAATGGCATATCCCCACCACTAATCTCACTAACCTGGCCAACCTGGTGAATTAGGTTTTGATTAGATCACTTTGTGATTAGAGCTCACCCATGTCATTAGGTAAATCAGTTTGACTGATTTAGGTGCTCCTAATGCTGGCTTAATTAAATCCTTTTTAATCTGACTTGGTGAAGTCAGTGGGAGGATTGAAATTGGCTAGTAATTTATCTTCTCATCTATCTTTTAATAAAATCTTCAAAAATTATTAGGTCTCTAAAAATGATTAAGTTATATTGATAACTAAGTCATAGCCTCCCATTAAGTGAGTGATAATGAGTCCATTAGTTTAATAATCATTGGAGGCCCAAAGGCCTGGTGCTTATTGACTAATGGAATTATCATTCATAATATGATAATTTGGTTTGAGTCTTTCTGATGGTGGTCAGGTTGGCCGGCCAAAGTCGGGCCTGATCATTTATTGATCCGATTCACCAAATCAAATCATGTCAATGGTTGGACCTAACCAGATCTTTTCAGGAGAGGCCAAAGCCTACTGATTAGGTTCTGGGGCAAAATCAATTACTAGAAGTTGTTTAGAGAAACAACTGGTTATGAACCTACCCATAGATGCACATGGGTTGACCAACCAAAGTTGGGCTCGTGTGTAGTCTGTGTGGATTCTAGTACCCACTAAGGAATTAAAGTAATTCCTCAAATTGAAAGTTGAGACTACCAGTTCGTAAAAATACTGGGAGAAACTTTAGACTAAAGTCCAAGTCTTTAGTATTTATAATTTATGTACTAATAGAGGTATGGTTTTTCTTTATGCAGCTATGGCCACTACCCTGTCGCTCCGATCATTATTAGATAATGACAAGCTCATGGGACCTAATTTCGATAGCTAGTATCGAAAATTAAAAATTGTCCTTGAGCATGAGCGGATCCTTTATGTAGTAACGGATCTGACACCTGAGGAGCCAGCCCCGAACGTTAGAGGGATGGTCCGAGACACTTATCAGAAGTGGCTCAACGACCGCACCATCGTTCGGTGCATTATGCTGGCGGTAATGAATGATGAGTTCAGCCACAGGTTCGAGAACGCCCAGCCACAGGAGATGCTTCAAATGTTGAATGACTCCTTTGGCATGCCTGACGACGTTGAAAGGCATAAAACTAGTTGTGCCATTTTCAATGCTCGGATGAGGGATGGAGCCTCAGTCACTGATCATGTACTGTACATGATCGAAATGATTGAGCGCCTAAGTAAACTGGACTTTCCCTTACACGAGCAGCTTGGTAAGGATGTGATCCTTAATTCATTACCCAAGTCCTTCCTCCCCTTCCTTACTTATTTTCGGATGACAAAGCCTGCAGTGAACCACCACGGCTTGTTAGGGTTGCTGCAGAACTTTGAGAAGGATCACCAGCTCCATAAGGAGTCGGTGAATATTGTGGGAGGGTCTTCTTCTTGTCGTCGACCCTTTAAGAAAGGGAAGAAGAAGAACAAGAAGAAGAAGAATAAGAAGGTGCAGCTACATGCTGGGACGTCTGCATAGGGTCAGACCAAGAAGTGCAAGCCCGACCAGAGCCAGGCGGAGTGCTTCTTTTGCAAGAAGCAAGGGCATTGGAAGAGGAATTGTCCTCTATACATTGCCTCACTGGACCCGAACAGGCCGAAGAAGAAGCAAGGTACTTATATGATAACACCTTGCAACTTTTTCATTTGTGATACTACTGTCTGGGTATTGGATACCGAAAGTCCTTATCATATTTACAATTTGATGCAGGGTCTACAGGTCAATAGGAGATTTGATGAAGGTGAGAGATTCCTGAACGTTGGAGATGGAAGCAAAGTTTCAGTTCTAGCATTAGGAATCATGAACCTTGTAATCAATTCTCGAAATATAATTCTGAGTGAATGTCACTATTATCCAAGCTTTTTATTAAATATTATTTCTGTAGGCCTTTTGGCCATGAATGGTTATCAATTTTTAATAAAAAAAAATATTTACAATATCATTTTGAATGGTGTTACAATGTTTGTTGGACAACTTAATAATGGAATTTACTTTCTATCACAACCTGTTAATATGGTTCAAACCTTCGGTAAATGCCCTAGAATAGATAATGTGTCAGAAGTCTACCTTTGGCATTGTAGGCTAGGTCATATCAATAAGAACAAGATAAACAGGTTGGCTCAAGAAGAAATTCTTGAAGTAGGTGATTGTGAATCACTTCCAACCTGTGAGTCCTATCTTCTTGGTAAATGACCAAATCACCTTTTACTGGAAAAGGTGAGCGAGCCAGTGAACTCTTGGCACTGGTACATTCTGATGTATGTGGACCCATGAGCTTAAGTGCAAGAGGTGGATATTTCTACTTCATAACCTTCACAGACGACCTATCGAGGTATGGGTATGTCTATTTAATGAAGCATAAATCAGAGTCATTTGAAATGTTCAAATTATTCCAAAATGAGATAGAAAAATAAATTGAAAAGTGTATTAAAACTCTTCGATCTGATCAAGGAGGTGAATACCTTTTCAATAATTTTCTGACATATCTTGGGGAGAATGGGATTCTCTCTCAGTGGACTCCTCCTAGAACACCACAACATAATGGTGTATCTGAAAGGAGGAATCGAACCTTATTGGACATGTTCGATCCATGATGGGGTTTGCTGGTCTGCCGATCTCCCTCTGGGGATATGCGCTCGAATCGGCTTGTTACCTTCTAAATAGAGTTCTAAGTAAGTCTGTAACCAAAACGCCATATGAGATATGGATAAGACGTAAGCCAGTACTCTCGCACCTTAAAGTTTGGGGGTGTTCGGCTTATGTTAAACGTTTAATTACGGACAAGCTTGGACCTAGGTCTGACAAGTGTAATTTTATAGGGTACTCAAAAGAGACCAAAGGGTATTACTTCTACCTAGCTGATGAGCAAAAAGTGTTTGTCAGCCTTAAGGCAATCTTTTTGGAAAAGGAGTTCCTTGGTGAAGGGACTGTTGCCTCTAAGATCGAACTTGACGAAGTTTGACAGGTGAAAAAATCGACACAAGCTGCTGAACCTAAACCCGATTTGGTTAGATCAGATCCGGAGCCCATTGTTCAAGCACCCTTAAGGCGATCTGGTAGAGTACCACGTCAACCGGACAGATACTATAGTTTCTTGGTCCGGGACGGTGATCCTATCGAACTTGATGAAAATGATGAGGATCCGATCACCTACATGGATGCAATGCAGAGACCCGACTCTGAGAAATGGCTGGAGGCCATGAAATCTGAAATGGAGTCCATGAAGGTTAATGATGTGTGGACATTGGTTGACCCACCCGAAGGAGTAAAACCCATAGGGTGTAAGTGGGTCTTCAAAAGGAAGAGAGGCGCAGACGGAAAGGTGAAAACCTATAAAGCCCGTCTGGTTGCCAAGGGATATCGTCAATGTTATGGTATAGACTATAACGAGATATTTTCTCCTATGGCAATGCTCAAATCCATTCAGATTATGCTTGCGATAGCTGTCCATCTGGACTATGAAATCTGGCAGATAGATGTGAAGACAGCTTTCCTAAACGGAGAGCTGGATGAAGAGGTGTATATGATACAACCTGAAGGATTCACATCCACAGATGAGTCTAAGGTGTGCAGGCTACAGAGGTCCATTTATGGACTTAAGCAGGCATCACGGAGTTGGAACATACATTTTGATAAGACGATCAAGACGTATGGCTTCGTTAAGAATGGAGAAGAGCCCTGCATTTATAAGTGTGCTAATGATCCAGTAGTAGTATTTCTTGTATTGTATGTGGATGACATTCTCTTAATCGAGAATGATGTCCCTGCATTACAGGGAATAAAGATTTGACTGTCGTCACAGTTCTCCATGAAAGATCTGAGAGAAGCTTCCTACATCCTAGGGATGAGGATCTATAGGGATAGATCTAAAAGGTTGCTTGGTTTATCTTAGTCCACGTACATTGATACTATGCTGAAGAGGTTCAGCATGGAGAATTTCAAGAAAGACTATCTTCCGATAGGCCATGGAATTTCTCTCTCAAAGAGGGATTGTCCGACAACACCTCAAGAGAGAGAGTGTATGGGTAGGATTCCATATGCTTCAGCAGTGGGATCTATCATGTACGTCATGACATGTACATGATCAGATGTGGCATACTCACTAGGGGTAGTGAGTAGATACCAATCTGATCCAGGAGAGAATCATTGGAAGGTTGTTAAAACCATCCTAAAGTATTTAAGAAATACTAAGGACCAGTGGCTTGTTTATGGTGAATCAGACTTGAGACTTATAGGGTTTACAGACTCTAGTTTCCAGTCTGATCACGATGACAGCAAAAGTGTGTCGGGATTTATTTTTACCTTTAATGGTGGGGCTATCTGCCGAAAAAGTTCCAAGCAGCACACAGTGTCTGATTCAGTTTGTGAGGCAGAGTATGTCGCCGCATCAGATGCTGCCAAAGAAGTGGTGTGGCTGAGAAAATTCATCACCGAGCTCAGAGTAGCACCCTCCTTTGTTGGTCCAGTTCTGCTCTACTGTGACAGCTCTGGAGCCATTGCTCAGACGAAGGAACCAAAGGCACACCAGTGGAAGAAGCATATTCTACGCCGCTACCATCTCATCTGGAAAATTATGGATTGAGGTGACGTCGATCTTCAGAAGATTGACGGGAAGGAGAACCTGGCTGACCCATTCACTAAAGCCAATGCAGTGAAGGAGTTCGACAACTACAAGTCGAAGATGGGTATTAGATACTGCACCGATTGGCTTTAGGCCAAGTGAGAGATTGTTGGGAATAGTATCCCAAAGCCAATCGTCAGTCTGTTGACGGTTGTGCTCATTTTTATATTTATACATAAATTATGAATTAATAAAAATTATTTTGGTATTATTCATCACAAAATGTTTGATCTTCTAATGAACTCCTATGTTGTGGTGAAGTCCTTAGGACTATTTAGACTCGACAAAGGAGGATTTATCGTTTAGTCCTTAAATCTGTTCGCGATCAAATGATACGCTGTTACCAAGGATGACAATATTTATCAAGCATAGGTCGTTGTGTGCCATAGAGGTTGGTTGTCCTCTTAACCAATGAGTGTGGAGACATTGGTATGGCATACAGGTGAGATGTAAGGGTACATCTGTACTGAACATGACCGACTCCGGAGCTATTTCTACTGTCAAGATTTGCTCTGATGGAATATGGATATAAATATCCCTCTGACCTGAGACCGCCATGGTGACTTGCAAGCAACTCACTGCACTTAGGCACTGGACTACCTGAATTTCTAATTCAGTGACGGAAGGCTGCTGGGTGTAGTCAAGTACTTGACTTGTCGGTACGTATGTCAAGATGGGATTGACCACTCCAGTTTAGGAGCTGTGTACAGTCATGTTTAAATTTAGCAAAACCTTGGCTAAGGTAGTCCTTGTGAGGAGTCACAGGACTGTTTGAGTTGAGCACGATTCGGATGATCTGATCAGGGTTGACAGTTTAACCCTGAGTTGTCCTAAACACAGGGGTCAAAAGAATGAATTATACTGTAACCATATTCATGTAGGTTCTAAGTGTTGTGATTGTGACTCTTCGACCTATCCGAACATCGGGTACCATTGCTAGATAGTCACTTCGATTAGTACAGGAATTGGTTCCTGTGCTACCGGCTTAGGTTCGAACCTGCGGGGTCACACACATTAGAGGTTCCTATCTGATCTGATGGCTGGTGTAAAATCCTACATGTTTGGAACTCAGTGATCGAGAATCATGATTCTCTGATCATGAGTTCCACACATTATGGGTACCGGGGTCAAGAGTCCCACTGGTTGGGACTTTTCGATCAGGATTACATATTGATGAATTCTGATGTCCGATTGCCCATCGGATTTGGACTCAGTATTTATGAGAGGTTTAATTAGTGATTTGATCGCTAATTAACTCAATTTGATTGAGTAATTATTTTTGGATCAAGTCCAATTGAATTGGATTCAGTTGGGTTTGATCCGATTAGGTTAAGAGTTGACCTAATCGTCGAGATGGTTTGGTCCCTGATTTGATCAGGGGTTGGGCTTAGTCAATTCTTGATTTGATTAAGATTTTATTGAGCCTAATTAAGCCTAATTAAGTTGGGTTTAAATTAGTCTAATTGGACCTAACTTATTTGGTTCAATTAGGTTGGTTTAAATAATGAAACCACCTTGACCCAATCTCCATGCGCCACCTCACTTCCATTGCACCCATTTGAATTCATGAGAAGGAACTTCTCATGAATTATTTTCTCACACCAAGCCCTCTCCACGCCCCACATTAATGTGCCATATGAATGGATAAGGATGATTGGTTGGCCATTCAAATTCAAAATAAAGTTTGAATTTGAATAGGCAATCAATCTTTGCACCTTATCTCTTTTTTTACGCCCCATTTATTACATGAGAAAAGGTTTCTCATGAAATCACTCCATGCATAATTTAAGCCACACCTCACGCATTTAGTGGAAAGGGATGAGTTGGTGTCCATTTGAATTCAAATATGCAATTACTCATCTTTATCCTTTCTTTTGGATAAGACGTTTGACATTGTTATAAAAGGAGGAGAAGAGTGGGGCGTGCAAGAAGAAGATTTTTGAAGAAAAATTCTGGGACGTGAGAAGTCTTGTGCGTGAGAAGGAAGTCCATATCCTTCCAAGAGAAAAAGAAAGAAAAGAAAGAAAAGTGGGTGCAAGATTTTCGGTGAGTTCCCTAGAATTTTAGCCTGAGGTTCGAGAAGTGAGAAAGTGAGCTACGAGTATCGTGAGCCCACAAAATCTTAGAGAGATCTTTAACATCCTCTCAAGCACGTCTGTCAATGATCTGAAGCATCTGAAGAATCGACAGACATCGATCGAAGGAGTTCAATCAGCATCGGCCGTCAAAAGGGCTCTGCAACGAGCTAGCACTCGTGAGGAGTCGATCAGATCGAGAGCTTCATGTGGATGATCCACAGAGGTCAGACATATTGTGTGGCTATATTATGATGATCGAACTCTTTCGACGGTGATCAGATTGCGGTGATCTACTATCCGCATAAAGGTATTGTGTTCTGAACACATTACAGTAAAGTGTTTACTGTTCATATTTGAATTTCAAATTTAAATGAATGCATGCTATATATCATATTTAGATCCTAGTGTAGGATAAATTCATATTAATTAATTAAATTAATTAATAATTTTTACTGTAAAATAGTGATTTTGAAAAAGTTTTAAAATTACCATTTTACCCCTGCACTGAATTTTCCCACAAAGAGAACACACACCAAGGAATAAGAGGCGAGTCCTCTTCTTATGTCACACAAGCCCTTCACACCCCACTCTATCTCACAATATTTTCTTTTGGTTTTGTCACACAAAACATCTTAGATTACTGGTGAATAGGGTCCCTTCCTTTAAATAGGTGAAGCATCCATGATCTAATCAAAGACCAAATTGAAATAGGACTCAAACCTAATCCAACTAAGAGACCGACTAAGAAAAGAAGAGCGCCTCCTTTCATTATGTGTACACATCTAATGGGGCAGAAATAAAAGCACTCCACTCCTTTTTTTGGTCAACAATCATGAGAGAGAGTCCCTGGTTTTAGAGACTCTTTGGTTCTAGATCAAAAGGGCTCAGATTTGACTCCTTTTGAATCCGATTCGAATCTGATTTGAATCAAATTCGATGAGCCTGTCAATCCTAATCTAATTAGAATTCTAATTTAAATTTAATTTAAATTTTTAATTTAAACAAGCTTTAATTAAATCAGATCTAATCTAAAATTAATTAAGTTATAAATTTTATCTCTTATAAATCTCTTGGATCATTGATCAGATCATCATCATCATCATCCTCAGAATTAAATCTGAACCTCATATCTAGTACTAGCTAGACATAGTCAACTTGTTTAATCTCATATAACCTCTAAATTAATTCTTAATTAAGCTAATCTATTTGTTCAATCAAGTCAAGTACTTTCAAATTAAACTTATAGATTTAGATCAATTCTTTCTTACATTGCTTGACTTTATGCGTGACTTATATATTCGAACACTAAATTGGTAGCACAGAAATAATTTTCTGTACTAATCAAAATTATCATCTAGCAATAGTTTCTGATATCTGGATACGTCGAATATGAAAAAATCAGATCTAGGGTTTCAGGGTTAGATCTTGAAATTTTTTCAAGATCAAACAGCGGAAGACTAAAATAAATCAAAATTTATCTTATAAAATTAGAGAATCCCTAGATCTAAGATCCTATTACATGATTATTATATGACATTAAATCAAAAATTAAAATATAAAGAGTAAAAATTATATGTTGATCATATCAACATGTTTCTATACTACATCTAATGTATGTAAAATATAATAGATTAGATCTATTACCTTGCAAGTTAGACGTTCTAACTTTGCTGATCCGGGTTTGAGGATGATGTTGCGAGCTGCACATACGTCCAACCTCTAGGAGTCATCCGCACAAGCCCACGAATCATGATTAGAAGTCCTGATCCAGAAAATCAGCACAGTATGCTAGTACTGTGCTGATCCTTCTTCGATGGTCGATCAGATGCCTCCTTCTTCTTGATTTGGACTCTTTCAAAGATGAGAAGTAGGAGAAGGAGTTTTAGATGTGAGACACTCTCAGAAAACTCACAAATGGAGGAAGGAAAGAGGTGAACATAGTAACCTTAGAAGAAGACCCTCTTCTTCTTCTCTTTGCTCTAACCCAGACACTTAAGGCTGACGAACACCTTTTGTTCATCAGCATGGTAGAAAAAATATCTTTTGATCTCTTTGGGGTATCCTATGAATATGCATTTGTCAAACCTAGATCCAAGTTTATCTGTAACTAACCGTTTGACATAAGCCGGGCACCCCCAGATCCTAAGGTGTGAAAGTGCTGGCTTACGCCCTGTCCATATCTCATATGGAGTCTTAATTACAGACTTACTTGAAATCCTATTTAACAGATAACAGGCCGATTCGAGTGTATATCCCCAGAAGGATATCGGCAAGCTGGCAAAATCCATCATGGATCGGACCATGTCTAACAGAGTCCGATTTCTTCTTTCAGACACACCATTATGCTGTGGTGTTCTTGGAGGAGTCTATTGAGAGAGAATCTCATTCTCTCCAAGATATGTGAGAAACTCACCAAAAAGATATTCTCCACCTTGGTTAGATCGAAGAGTTTTAATACTCTTTCCAGTTTATTTTTCTACTTCACTTCGGAATCGTTTGAACATTTTAAATGAATCTTCCTTATGTTTCATCAGATAGATATATCCATATCTAGATAGATCATCCGTGAAAGTGACAAAGTAGAAATATCTACCTCTAGCACTTGTGCTCATTGGCCCGCATACATTAGTATGTACTAGGCCCAAGAGCTCAGTAGCTCTCTTACCTTTTTCAGTAAAAGGTGACTTGGTCATTTTACCAAGAAGACAGGACTCACAGGTTAGAAGTAATTCACAATCACTGACTTTGAGGATTCCCTCTTGAGTCAACCTGTTTATCCTATTCTTGTTTATATGACCTAGACTACAGTGTCATAAGTAGATATCTGATACAATATCTAATCTAGGATGCTTGCCTATAGAATAGACTATGTTAACAAGTTGTGATAACATATACACACCATTGTTCAAATGTCCACAAAAAATAGTAACTCCATTCATAATGATATTACAAACTTGTTTCTTTATTAAAATTTCATAATCATTTTTGGCCAGAAGACCTACAAAAATAACATTTAAAAAGAAATTGAGACAGAAATGACAATCATTAAGAGCAACGGTATGAGACTCAAATACAAATTTCAAGATTTCTAATGCTAGAACTGAAACTGGTCTTCCATCTCCAACGTTCAGGAACCTCTCGTCTTGCTCGAATCTCCTACTAACCTACAACCCCTGCAACGAATTGCAAATATGGTAAGGGCTACCGGTATCCAATACCCAGTTAGTTATATCACAAATAGAAAAATTACAAGGAGTTATCATATAAATACATTGTCCAGTAACAGCTTACTTCTTTCTCTGCCTGTTCGGATCCAGGGAGGCAATGTACTGAGGACAGTTCCTCTTCCAGTGCCTCCGCTTCTTGCAAAAGAAGCATTCAGCTTGACTCTTATCGGGCTTGATCTTTCTGATCTGGCCCTGCACTAATGTCCCAGCCTGAACTTGCACCTTCTTCACTTTCTTCTTCTTGTTCTTCTTTCCTTTCTCAAAGGATCGAGAACCAGAAGATGAACCTCCCACTAAGTTCACCGACTCCTTGTGGAGTTGGTGATCCTTCTCAAAGTTCTGAATCAACCCCAAAAACTCATGGTAGTTTACTCCAGACTTTGTCATTCTATAATGAGTGAGGAATGGGAGATAAGACTTGGGCAGCGAGTTCAATATTGCATCTTTCCCAAGCTGCTCATGCAAGAGAAAACCGAGCTTGCTCAAATGCTCCATCAGCTTGATCATGTACAATACATGATCAGTGATAGAGGTACCATCCCATATTTTAGCATTGAAGATGGCACAACTAATCTTGTACCTCTCCACGTCATCGGGTGTGCCAAAGGCATCCTCCAACACTTGAAGCATGTCCTTTGGCTGAGCCGTCTCAAACCTGTGACTGAACTCGTTGCTCATGGCAGCCAGTATGATGCAGCACATCGTGGTCCGGTTACTGAGCCACTTCTGGTAAGTGTCTCTGATCGTTCCACGTGCATTGGTAGCTAGCTCCTCAGATGTAAGATCCATTATCACATATAGGATCCGTTCATGCTCCAGGACTATCTTCAACTTTCAGTACCAGCTATCGAAGTTGGATCCCATCAAATTTTCATTGTCCAACAATGATCGAAGCGATAGAAAAGTGGTCATATCTGTACAAAAAAAAATTATAACCTAATTAGTAATTGATTTATTAAACCTAAAGATTTGAATTTTAATCAAAAGGTTTCTCTCATTATTTTATTCGAATTGGTAGCCTCTACCTCCAATTCGAGGAATTATCCTAATTCTTTAGTGGGTACTAGAATCCACTTAAACTGCACACAAGCCCAACTTTGGTTGGCCAATCCATGTACATCTAAGGATAAGTTCATAACCAATTATTTCTCTAAATAATTTTTAATAATTTTAATTTTGTCCCAGTCCCTAATCAGTAAGCTTTGGCCTTCACTGAAAATGTCTGGTTAGGTCCAACCATTAACATGACCATACTTGGCCTATCTAGCCAATGAATGATTAGGCCCAACTTTGGTTGGCTAACCTAACCACCATTTAAAAAGATGCAGTCAAAAAATTATATTATGAATGACAATTCTATCAGCTGATAAGCACCAGGTCTTTGGGCCTCCAATGATTATCCAACTGATGGATCCATTATCATCCACTTAATGGGAGGCTATGATCTAGTTATCACCATAACTATTTTATTTTAAGGATCTAATAATTTTAGAAGATTTAATTGATTTAGAAGAGGAGATCAGATGAACCAGCTTATCATGATCCTCCCACTGGCTTCACCAAGTCAGCTTAAGGGAGACCATTAAAAGGGCTGGTCTAGGAGCACCTAAATCAGTCACACTGATTTACCTAGCTAACATGGATCAACTCGAATAGTCAAGTGATCCGATCAAAATATAATTTCATCAAGAGGCCAGGTAAATTCGATCGATGGGAGGGTCTGTCAAAGCTTGCCATAGAACCATCAGAAATAGCCAGGTAAGCGGGCTGCCAATTAAAAACTACCAGTCTGGTTTATCTTAGACATCAACTGGTTTAATTAGTTTCGATTAGATCAACCTAATAGTTCATGCTAGACCGCTTGGCCAAGAATTAAGTCCATTTGGTTCTCGTTAAAGACATGGACTTGACCAACTACAACTATTGTAATTGATCTAGAGAATCCTTGACCTGATCTAAGACAACAATTGATTAAATTTAGTCAATTCTCTAATTAAGTCCATCTTTAATCTAACCTTAAGTCTAACCCAATTAATGGACCTAATTTCTACTAACTCATTAACCCAATATGTTATGGTTTGTATCTTAGGTTCTTTAATTCACAATCCTAGAACCTAATCAAACAATTTCTTAATTCTCAATTAAGTTTTGGGTTGAGGGTTGGGGTTCGATTTTTCGAAAATAATTTTCATATCTGTAAAATATTTTTATAATATGGTTCTACTAACCAAGTTGTATGTTTGATTCAGAATCAAAATATAAGTGAAATAAGCATGAAACTACTTTAGATCTAATCTAAACAGGTTCATGTAATTGAAATAATTTCAACTTTAAACTGCGCAAATTTTCTAGACAAATATATGATGGTTCTTTGCGCAGAAATTATTAACAAAAAGATTTTATTTTAGATTTAAATATCTTTTAAATATAATAAATTATAAATTTAATCTATATCATATCTAATAAATTTATGATTAAAGATAGATCTACACGAACTAGGACAACCTTTGCACTATAAGGGGTAAACCTTACAGCAGGACAACCTACAGTTCGTGATTGATCTAAAAATTTTAATTTTAGATTTAATAATTAGATTATAAATTAGATCTAATTTAAAAAATAATCTAAGCATGTATAAATAATCATGTAATAAACAACCTAGGCTCTGATACCAATTGAAGGAACCAGATTAGGATTTCAGGGTTAGATCTTAAATTTTTTTCAAGATCAGGCAGCGAAAGACTAAAATAAATCAAAATTTATCTTATAAAATTAGAAAATTTTTAGATCTAAGATCTTATTACATTATTATTACATGGTATTAAATCAAAAATTAAAATATAAAGAGCAAGAACTACATGTTGATCATATCAACATGTTTCTATACTACATCTAATGTATGTAAAATATAATAGATCAGATCTATTACCTTGCAAGTTAGACATTCTAACTTTGCTAATCCAGGCTTGAGAATGATGTTGCAAGCTACACATGTATCCGACCTCTACGAGTTATCCACACGAGCTCACGAATCATGATCAGAAGTCCTGATCCAGAAAATCAGCATAGTATGCTAGTACTGTATTGATCCTTCTTCGATGGTCGATCAGATGCCTCCTTCTTGATTTGAACTCTTTCAAAGATGAAAAATAGGAGAAGGAGTTTTAGATGTGAGACACTCTCAGAAAACTCACAAATGGAGAAAGGGAAGAGGTGAACACAGCAACCCTAGAAGAAGACCCTCTTCTTCTTCTCTTTGCTCTAACCTAGATACTTAGTTTTGTGTCTATTATATCTCCATGCCCCAACACTCTCTCTCTGATTTTCATATGCCCTAAAGGTCTCTCAATGCTCTGTAATTCATAAAAATTTCAAGAAGAAATTTATCTTAAATAATGAGATATGAAGAATTCTTGTCTAGGTCAAATACCTAGTCAAGAAAAATCCAAACAAGACAAGTGATGCCCAACTCTTGGGCACCCCCTCCTTCTTTTTTTGCCATGGACCACCAGCAAAGGGTACACAATATGTGCCATAAAAGTTATAAAAATCTTTAAAAAAATCTAGATAAAATCAGTGCCATAAGGAAAGAGTTTTGGTTTCCTAAAATTCTATCTCATAGAATTTGAAATCCAAACTAATTTCTACTTTGACTTGGTCCACAACCACATTCTATGTAAGAGAAAAAGAGTGAAAAGCTTTAGGCGTGCATGAAGGCCTAGGAGAGAAGGTTTTGTCATACAAAATAAGAGAAAGTGGGCATAAGGGGCTAAGGTGGCGCAAGGTGGAATCTTAGTCTTACTAGGATTCAATCTATGACTTGTTCAAATTTGATTTCTCAAACCAAATCAAACCTAAACCAAATCAACCTAATTAAAATAGATCTTAATCCAATTAAGAACCTAATTTAATCAGATTAAACTAGATTTAAATTTGATTTAATTTTCTAATCGAATTAGAAATTAGGTTGACCTAAGTCCTAATTGAACTAGGACTAGTTTTTTCTTGCACTTGACTTATCCAATAAACCAATTGGACTAGATCCAATCAAGCCCAAACTAAATCTAATTAAATCATATTCAATTAAACTTAATCTCAGCCCATTGGCTTAATCAAATTAAATCAATTAGCAATCAAATTGCTAATCGATCCTCCTGCAATACTTGCACTAGGTTAAATGTCAATCGTATTGATCGTTTAACCCTAAAACGATTCTTAATCATTGATCAACCATCTGATCGGATCGTGAACTCTATTGTGTGTGATCTCATAGGTTCGAACCTAAGTCGGTAGCACAAAAATAAATTTTTATACCAATCGAAGTGATCATCTAGCAATGGTATCCGACGGTCGGATATATCGAATGTGTAGAACAACATCCTTAGAACCCATGCGGATATAGTTTTCATATAATTCATCCCCTTGATCAAAATTTTCATAGGACACCTCAGAGTTTCACTGTCAACTCTGATCAGGTTGTCCACATTGTATTTCAAAATATCAAATTCATCTGATAGATTATTCTAGCCAAGATTTTGCTAAATTGAAATACAGTGACTCATTCTTCTCCAACTCTTAGAGTGGTCATCCCATCTTGATCACACTCTAACTTCACAAGTACTTGACTATACCCAGAAGCCTTCTATCACTAAATTAGAAATTCAGTTAGTCCAATACTAAAGCACAGTGAGTTGCTTGCAAGTCACTGAGGCGATCTTAGGTCTAAGGGACACTTATACCTATATCCCATCAGAGACATTCTTGACAGCAGAATGCTCTGGAGTTGGTCACGTTCAATGATGATGTACCCTTACATCTCACCTGTATGCCATACCAGTGTCTCCACACTCCTTGGTTAAGAGGACAACCAACCCATATGGCCTACAGCGACCAATGCTTGATAGAAGCTGTCGTTCTTATTAACAGCCCATCATTTGGTCATGAACAATTTTAAGGACTAATCGATAAATTCTCTCTTTATCGAACCTAAATAGTCCTAAGGACTTCATCACAACAACGAAATTCATTAGAAGATAAAAACTTATGATGAAAATACTAAAAATATATTTTATTTATTAATAAATCAATTACAATACAAGATTGTTCAACCGTCAACAGGTTGACGATTGGCTTTTGGGACATATTTTTCAACAGAATATTTACAAGATAATATTCAAGAACCTACACATATGGTTACTGCATAATTCATCCCTTTGACCTCGAATGCTCAAGGATGACCTAGAGTCTAACTATCAACCCTAGATAAGTCATCCATATTGTATTTCAATCTTTTACATCTATCACATGGATTATCCAAGTCTAAATTTTACTAAATTGAAATATAGTAATGTATTAACTCATGTAATCTGGAGGGATCAATCCCATCTTGATCTACGTATAGACTTCGCAAGTACTTGACTGTACCCAGTAGCCTTCTATTACTGCATTAAAAATTCAGATAGTCCGACACTAAAGTACAGTGAGTTATTTGCAAGTCACTATAGTGATCTCAGATCTGAGGGATACTTATGCCCATACACTTCGCGAGCTGCTCTTGATAGCAGAGCACTCCACAGGTGAGTCACTTATTTAGTGATGATGTACTCCTACATCTCATCCATATGTCGTACCAGTATCTCTACACTCTTTGATTATAAGGATAACCAACTTATAAGACACAATGACTTACGCTCGATAAACGTCATCGTCTCTTAATGACGTATCATTTGGTCGGAAACATGTTTAAGAACAATTCTATAAATTCTCCTTTATCAATTACATATAGTTTTAAGGACTTCATCACAACACAAGAGTTCTTATAAGAAAGATGTACACCTTATGATGAAAATATCAAATAACTTTTATTAATTCATAATTCATATATAAATTATAAAGAGAGCACAATCATCCAAACGATCGGCTTTAGGACATATATCCTAACAACATTTGCTTTGCTGTGGGATTGGTGAGCCGCCATCAATCAAATCCTAGAATGAAGTATTGGAAGGCAGTCAAAAGGATCTCAAGATATCTCAAAGGCATAATGGATTATTCCTTTTGTTATCAAGAAAATCATTTTCACTTGATGGGATACTCAAATGCAGAATGGGCAGGAGATTTGGATGAGCGAAAATCCACTTCTAGTTATGTTTTCTTCCTAAATAATGGCTTTATTTCATGAAGTGGCAAAAAATAAAACTGCACTGCATATCTGTAATGGAGGCTGAATTTATAGCATGCTCAATAATAGTGCAAGAAACAGTTTGGCTAAAAAGATTCTTACAAAGTTTGGGACTTGTTAAGAATATCAATGAACTAGTGATAGTTCATTGTGATAGCTAAGTAGCAATTGTCTATGTAAAGGATCCAAAGGATCATGAAAGAACCTGGCATATTGATACAAAGAATAATTTCATTTGACACATTATTGCACAAAAGGAAGTAATCCTTAAATATATATCCACACGTCAAATGGTTGTGGACACAGTTACTAAGCCTATTCCAAGAGATGTATCTACATTCATGTTGAGTCTTTAGGCTTACGTAGATTGTAATGTAACATTATTTACAAAGGATCATTATATATCAATAAAAAAAAATTTCATGACTCATGTTATATTTGTGAAATACAATTAGCACAAACACATATTAACGATATGTCATCAGGTTCATTAGTTGACTTACTCACACAAGCGACTGCCTTAGGCACTGACAAAGCAAGCTAAAATGAGACACTTGTACGCTTATTTTGTGAATAACAGAGCATTGCAAGTGTACATATATATTAATATTACATATGTTGCCTTGATAATCAATGTGAGGTCAAATTTTAATGACTGAATATGATTATCCCATGATCTTGTGAATCTAATCAAGCCAGATATGAGATCCCAAAATGCGAGATATATTTTGGGTACTCAGATTAGATGTTTTATCTGAGATTTGTACTGTGTGTGTACATATATATATATGTGTGTGTGTGTGTGCGCGCGCGCGCGTGCGTGTATGTGATATATTCTCTTAAGAGGAGAAATTATATCGTAACACGTGTTTTATACCATGTGTGCTATTCGATCGATAGAAAAGTGAGTGAAATTAGTCCCTACATCCTCATTGTGTGAGTCCCTTAGGCAAAGAAATTATTATAGCCTCATTTGGTGCCCTACGTTACTTTTGATCATGTTTTGATGTGATAAGCTAATGTCTGCTACCTTAGTCTGTTTCCAATGGCAATGAAATAATTTAGTCTTATGGAAAATATCTTGGAAAGTGATTGATTCAAAAATAAGAAGCATGAGCATGAAAAGAAAGATATAATCGAATTTTGTTGATCATGTGTATTCATTAGTCAACCAATTGTGTCACTAAATTTGAGCTATAACGCAATTGTGAATGCATAATGAGTAAATGAGGATTATACAAAACCTTTAAAGGGTTGGGTGTGTTTAATCTAGCATAAGCGAATATGTCTGAGACATCACAAAATATGTTATTTATTTAAAAAAATTATAGCAACATCCACTCAACTTTAGCTCAATTTCACTTACACTCTTTGTATTTTAAAAAGTATCAAACTGACCCTTCTAGTTATCTATATATTGCAATATGATCCAACCATTCACTTACTAACAAATGGTGTTAGCTTTTTCTCTTAATGGATAGAAATGCCCCTTGCTCATGGGTGGACTTGGAGGATGAGAAGAAAAAATGGATGAAGAAGAGAAATGAGAAGAAAAAATGAATGAAGAAGGGAAGGTGGGGAGAAGGGCCACCGATGAGGAATGGGTTGGAGAATAAAAAAGAGGATAAGGAGAAGAGGGTGGAGAGGAAGGGTAGGGAGAAAGATAGGTTATCAACGAGAAAAGATGGAGGTGAAAGGGGCTGCCATAGAGGGGGTGGCTTATAGATGGCTTGGAAGAGGAGGATAGAAGAAAAAATGGATGAGGAAGGAAAGGAGGCGGAGGAATGGATGAAAGTGGAGGAAGCTACCATGGAGAAGAAATAGATGAGGAGAAAAAGAAGGGTGGAGGATGGGTTGCCAGTGAGAAGGGGTGGATGTGAAAGGGGCCATCGTAAAGGGGTAAGGCTCCTGGATGGACTTGGAGAAGGAAGAGGATAAGGAGCAAAAGTGAATGAGGAGAAAAGAGAGAAGAGGAGAGGAGCCGCCGGCAAGGAATGAGTTAGAGAAAGAGGAGGACAAGGTGGAGAAGAGGATGAGGAGGAAAGGAAAAGGGAACGATGAGTTGCCGATAAGAAGAGACGGAGGTGGAGGGGGATGGTTTATAGGCGGCTTGAATGAGAAGGATAGAGTAGAGAAATAGATGAAAAGGAAGAGAAAAAGATGGAGAAATGGATAGAGATAAAGGAAGCCACCATGGAAGAAAAATAGATGAGGAGAAAGAGGAGGAAGGAGGGAGAAAAAGGGATATTGATGATGAAGGAGAGGATCGATCGGAGAGGAAGAGAGAGGAGATGAAGATAAGAATATTTTTATCATTTTATAAAATAATGGTATCATATGATAGTTATATGGCATTATTCTCTTAATTGAGATAGACGGCTAGATCACTTTAGAACATATCGATAACTAAAAAAGCTAGTTTGATATTTTTTAAAATACGGAAGATGTAAATAAAATTAGACTAAAATTAAAGGGTGTCCCTATAATTTTTTTATTTATTAAAAAAGTTGTAACTACTATGTCAATCCTAATAGATGCATAGTTTGAGCTCCCTTTTTTTTCTATTTGCTAATAAGTTCATGGATCACACGACTTACCAGTATGAAAGTCACAAAAATTATAGAAACACGGGAGATGTTGGATATTGAATTTGGATTTGGGTACCCATGATGGACTGACCCAATCCAAATCCATTAAATAACTGAAAACCAAGTGAATGTGGTAGTTTTTTTTTTGGAAAAATTCTTTGTGCACCACAGGTAGTGTAGAAAATCCAACATAGAGTGCACCGCCTTATCTGATTGATCTATATAGCCACCGCTTTCCAATGCATATTTAATACCTGTAGTTTTACTATTTCATTTGAAATTTTGAATGACGAAAATATTTCTGCTCTATAAAAAAAATTATGACATCTTACATCCACAGTATGATATTCTACGTACAGGACGTCATGATTTGACGCAGGATATCATAATATACCACAAGATGTCATAATTTTTTTTCAAAGAACAGAGACATTTTCATCATTCAAAATTTTCAAATGAAAAAACAGAACTACGAATATTAAATGTACATTAAAAAGAGGTTGGACAAAATGCCCCTCCCATATTATGACATCCTGAGCCATATTATGATATTGTACATGCAGAAAATCATAATTTGACGTAGGATGTCATAATATGCCATAAGATGTCATAATTTTTTTTCAAAGAGGGATATTTTCGTCATTCAAAATTTCAAATGAAAAAATGAAACTGCAGACATTAAATGCGCCTTGCAAAGTGGTTGGACAAAAATATCCCTCTCATATTATAACATTCTGAGACCAAATTATGACTTTCTGTGCACGAAAAATCATAATTTTACCACAGAATGTCATAATATGTACGGGATGTCATAATTTTTTTTTAAAGAGGAGAGATATTTTTGTCATTCAAAATTTCAAATGAAAAAGCAGAACTGCAGATATTAAATGTATGTTGAAAAATGATAGCTATGTAGATCAATCGAGCAAAATGGTACACTCTATATTAGATTTTCTACACCGCCAATAGTACACAAAGAATTTCTCTTTCTTTCCGAAAGTTTTGTAACTAAAAAGAAAAACTACAGCCCACTTCCCACCCACAACGTTAAAAGTAAAAACGGGAGTGGCATTCTTTCCACATAAGAAAAAATAATCCAGCTAAAAATACTCCAAAAAATATTTTTCTGTGATCTTTGGCATTTCAGTTGTGAAAAACGTTTGCTTTCCTTCAAAGTGATTGCATTCCCGATCCAAGAAGACATTGGTGTGATTTGAATCTCTTCCATCATGTTGTTTGGAAAGAGTTTGAGATATGTTTATTACTAAAATACTCCTATGCTTTAATTATCAGTCTTTTCGGTCCCTACAGTAAAAATTTATTTTGCAACAATACGATCAGGTCACAGAAGGTCCAAAGCAAAGAAGAGGGTTGTCTTACAGGGATCCTTCAGGAGAGGATAGATCGAGAAGTCAACAACATAGTTGCCATCCGGTGTACTGATGCGGATAATTTTCTCAAGCAAGTTATACTTGTGTAATTTATCACCTTTTATCAAAAGTCTCTCCACCATGTTCACCACTGCTTAACATGGTTGAATGAATTATGGCCGAGCAATATGCTACCACTTCCACATCATTGGCATATGACACATGTTGCGTAACACATCAATAGAGTTACAAACATCTGTTATGGATCACATGTTCTTCACATGATTGTGTGGTCATCATGTGTGCTTGCTACACGGCTGTAATTGACTTTGCTGTATATATTTTAGGACAAACATCATGAAAAAAATGAGCATTGGAAGAGGCTAGAATAATAAAGAACAGGAGCAATTCTACCAGCAACAGAAATAAATAGGACCATTAAATTGCTAACTCAATATTAGTTTGTTGAATATGTCGAATTTGATTGTTAATAAACTATACAATTAGTCAGTCAGTGAAATTGTTAATTGAATTGACAAAAGATAATGAGAATTCTCAACCAAGAAAAAGAAAAAATTTATTCACAGAATCATGGGGACTGAAAAATATCATGAAATTCAAAAATATTGTACTATGATACAACCACCTGACATTTTCATCTCCATTAAGGATGTCACAGATGTGCTGCCTTCAAATCATGAGATACATTGCAGTTCAGTATAAGTTTTGCAGTAGTAAATTCTTGATTAACCAAAGCTGCATGAAGAAATTTCAGTTCCTAATGGAGATCCCATGAAAATGCATTTGTTGCTTCCTTTTAGACCATATCATGACAAGAGCAAATCCCATTAAGGACATCAACACAACCTGCAATAAATTAAACTAACAATGAATTCTACCATAGGAGGATCCAGTGCTAAAATACCTTCAATCATGTCCACACATCTTACAATTTTAACATAAAACATATCTATGTGCACAAGGAAAAAAAAAAGAACTGTCAAAGAACATATACCAAAACCTTCATTTAACTAGGAAAATCTCATAAACAATCACCAGAACTCGGTGTGAGATGCACATGAATGGATAGCTGTGATCTTACCAACCAATAAATTGATACCTCAATAGTGAGATAAAATCCATCAAGAACTGTTCCATACGAGTACTCGATGGAAGAATGTGATTCAAGAGAAGGAAGCAGTTGATGGATAATTCAGGAGGAAGTATCTGACGGGGACCATGATTTTACTCAACATATGCAACATGTAATGCATATGATTGCTACAATGTGAAGAAATATTTGATGGATGTCAGGCAAGAGGAAGATGGGTTGATGAATTAAAGGGAACTAGTTAGTGGATGAACATTCAAATATTACTTGACAAATTGAATTACAAAGAAGAAGAAATTGACAAGTAACCATGATCTCATTGCACTTATGATTTTTGCATAGATGGTGTTAAACGTAGAGATCGCCCCCTCCCCACACACAGAAGCATACACCCAACCCAAACAGAATTTCCAATGAAAGTTTCATTCTCACTCGTCAAAAGGGAGAACCCACAATCTCACTTTAAAAAAAAAAAAAAAGAAAAGAAAAAAAAAAAAAGAAAGGGTTCAAGAGACTTTTAATGGTACCTGAAAATCTATTTATTCTTAAATAAAAAAAGTGCATTACAGACATCACTGCTTAGGCCAAAAAACGCCAATCATGGGCTTTGATATCATTCATAGAGAGATTAAGCACACATTTTAAAACCATATCATACAGCTTAGTTTGTCTTCTACCAGTTCTGTCATGCCATAAACTTCATAACACCAGTAAATCAAACTTCAGCCATGATCAGCAGTAACATTGAAAAGCTTGTTTTATTGGTACAATGTATGGCCATGTCAATGCCTCTCTAATAGGTTCTCATAAGAAGATATGAGAGCACATAAGAGGTGCAAATGAGTCGAGCTGCTTGCGAGCTACTCAAGCTCAACTTAAGTCCAAACTCAACTCGATTCAGTTATTAGTGAGCTCGAATACCTTACATAATTTTTGGAGCTCGAATAGCTTAAATAATTTTCGAGTCAAGCTCGAGTAGCAGGATACTAGATTCGAAAGCTCACAAGCCTATTCGAGTTTATATATATCTTTTAATAATATTATTTTTATTTATAATATATATATATATTATTAGTAGACTAAAGCTCAAACTCAAACTCGAGTACGGCTCGATTAATATTTGAGTTGAGTCGAGTCGATCTCGAGTTTTACCTATTTTTTTCGAGCCGAGCTCCAGCTTAGGATATTAAGGCTCGATCTCGAGTCGAGTTTCGAGCACAAGTATTTTGAATCAAGTCAAGCTCAATTCCAACTACTCGACTTGACTCGACTCGATTACACCCCTAAAGTACACGCCCATTTTCATAGGAGAGGGAGAAAAATAATTCAACATTAACATCAACCCTAGCCTGTGCCTTAGCCCCTCTACGTGCTTTTCAAGTGGAATTATGTACTCTTGATGCAGCAAAAGGTATTGGGGATGGAAGGGTATGGCTTAGGCAAATCTCTCCAGCTTTATGGAGCAAAAGCTGAAAAAGAAATGAAGATTCTAGCTTGCTCAAGGAAGCAGATTTTATGGATCATAAAAATCTGGCACATTTTAAAGGCTCTTAAGGAAAAGGCTTTTTCTTGGGAAATTGAAATGTGAAACTTCAATAAAGATGGAATATTACAGAAATTAAGCAAGCAGTTGGTAAAGCATGAACTTGTGGTGGGTACCAAACAACCAAACTGAAATGGGGTCAATGTATGGGGTCTAAAGAAGTCACAGTAACAACTTCAAACAAAAGTTATGCTGTTGAGAAAGAAGAGCAAACTCATAAGGCTTCACTTTAAGCCTGAAATAAATTCTTTTCTCCTATTACATATATATGACTGATATCAACCTTAAACTAAATCCTCATGTATTTATGATGTTCCTAGTATACAAATTTTCGACTCTTGCATGAGTACAGGATTCTTTGTCATCAGGGAGAAGTGCCTCTTTTTCTTTTTCTTTTTTTAACTTTTCAAAAATTACCAGTAAATTGTCTTTGCACCACCCTCCTAAACCACACCTTTTTATGCCACCATTTTATGACATGCATTTGGACTTTCCTTATCTCTCTTTTCATCTCTTTTGAACACTATGCACTAATATATTGAAGAAGCATGGCAGTAACAAGACTGAACCTGTCAAAACAAACCACCTGTTTGTCCGCAAGCAGCTCATGTTCAGATCAAAAACTAACTATTGGCTCACTCAATTAGCGAACCAGCCAAACAGGATCTAGACCCAAATAACTCATGTTCATCTCGATAGAGAAATACATATATAACTAATACATAAATTATAATATTATTTTTATATAATTTTATTAAATTATTACATGATTTTCAAAAATATATGAATATTTCTATATTATTTATCATTATGTATTAATAAATTTGTTTCAGTGATATATCTCAATCTTTAGATGTTAATCTAACAGTGACAATCTTTGGAATGGAAAATAACCACAGCAGCTGTTAGCTAAAGAACTAACAATTCATATTAAAAAGAGAACCATCTCAAATCCTAGTTGTCCTAGCATCTGCCTCTCCATGCTCTCCTACTCTCGATAGCAGCTGCAGCACTATCCCCTTTCCACCAAAACCTCCAAGTTCCACCACCACATCCTTGCTGTGAAAGCCTAATGCACACATCTCTTCCCCTTTTCTTTCTCTTTAGCCTCTTTATTGAGACAAGTCTTCATCTTAACATATACCCCTTCCATTTCTGTAATTTGAGTGTGGCAATCCTCTCCATGGATGTATTGATCTAGTAAAGCATTGAAGCAACTTCCTCTCTTTATGTCATCTACTTAGGGGTAGAGCTAATCCTCTATAAAGGTATCATCCTGGTGTGAGATCAAAGGTCTTGGGAAGAAATTTAAGTAGATGATGAACCTTAAGCCAGGGTAACAGGAGAGGACAGGAGATTGGAACTTGAAATATACACAGTTTTGGAGTTTTTTTCTTCTTAAATTTTCCTAGATAACTTGTTTTGATTGCCATTATTTTAAGAGGGCTTGAGATGCTATGGCAAATTGAGCTCAAGCTTGCTTGACAAGTGAACAAAGCACAAGCTAGGCCTTGCTCAACTTCAGCTTGACCCAAGCTCTATCTGGCTATGCAGTAACCTAAGACAATATTTAGCTAGGACCACCAGCTCGTGCTCGACTGATTTACATTCCTGATCAAGACAATCCTGCCTGTCTTTCAAAGAAATCTAGAGCATTTATATTCTAAAGTAAAGCATCACATGCATCATGTATCCATTATTATCAAACTAGGATTGTTTAAACAATTCTATAAATTGACAATCATGTACACTGAAAGAAAATGCATAACTCAAATAAAACTAGATCTAGAAATGGATTGACCGACCTTCTCAATCCAATAGGCCAAGGTCATTCCTTGACCAACTTGCGGATGCAATTGTAGCCTAGGCATGCTCCAAACTACAACTACTCAATTCAACCCAACTTAATATTAACAAGTACATGATATGTTGTAAATGTGATCATATATTTTATATTTTCTTAAAGATAAGTTATTTTTAGGGTAATGATAATGCCACAGCAAAAATTTTTTGCTAAAGCCTATTAGATATGCTTTATGTTTTTGACCATATTAGCATTTTAGAATGTATGAATGCGAAAGAGTTTCAAGGTGCACTCTTTTCCTATTCACTTTACCTTGTGGCATCTCTATTGCTCTAGAACCACCCAACTTGGCGCTCTTCAGCTCCACAACACTGGCCACGAAAGGAAGAAACAAAAAGGCATGGTGGGTAGTGCTATTACAGGAGGGAAACACCAATGAAAGACATGGAGTTGGAGATAGGAGGGTGCTGTTGCGAAGAATAAACAGAATTGCGAGATGGAACAAGCAGTATTATGGTGACAAATCAAAGGACAATGATGGAGATGGTGGTAGAAGAGGACAAGGAGGTAGGGGCACTATTGGTGGTTATGGTGTTGGTGGAGGGGTTGATGGAGGTTATCATTGTTGTGATCGAGGTGGTAGCCTTGATGGTATAGATGGAAGGGACAGGCAGGAGAGATTTTTAATCTAGGTCGGCTTGGGTGAGGATCCACAATAAGGGAGGGGTAAAGTGATGTTACCGGTGATGGTGATCATCATGGTGCTAATGGTGGCAGTTATGGTCAGATGACGGTGATGAAGCCATGAAGGTGATGGAGTGACGGTGGCAAAGGAGATGATGGAGAAATAAAGCTATGAAATTGATAGTGATGATGGAAGTTATGGTTGTGGTGTTGGAGGTGAAGGTGGTGATGATGGAGTTGCAACAACCATTGTGATGCTAATGGTGGTGGTAATAGAAGTGGCAAGATGGGAAATGGTGTTAGACAAAGTAGGATAAAAGGGAGAATGTTGGCAAAGATTTAGTTAGGATAGCTGTAAATGTGGGACGTGAAAAAAAAAGATCCCCAAGGCTTGAGCAAGATTTTGAGTCATCATATTGTTGCACTAAAGGGGCATTTTGGTCCCAAAGCAAGTGTAAAAAGGGAGGGAGGTAATAGAGGCAGGATAGAGAAAAGGAGAAGAAGAGGGCAGGATAAGTTTAGGAAAATGATAAAGAGGCAACAAAATGGAAAGATCGGTAATGGGACAACCATTGATAATTAACATGGTAATGTTGAGACTCAACTCCATGACATGGTGATGGCACTTATCAACTATAACATGATGGTGAATCAATGCTAAGAAAAGTGACATCGCCAAAAAAATGGTTGGTTTGTAGGAAGTGAAAAGAAAAGGAGGAATAGAATAAGGGTGGAGGAGAGTTGAGAGGATAGGGAAGAGGAGGTGGTGGAGGGAAGGGGTAAATAGGAAAGGAAGCAAATGGACAGCGGGGAGGCTAGGTAAGACTAATTTTGAACTACTCATCTCCTCTAGATGGACCTCTCTTATGTCTTAAGCATGAACCACAGTCAAGTAACTCCATAGATTGGGTTCAATGGCTCAAGTTTGAGTTTGATCATGTGAGACACTCTTGTTAAAATCTTAGCTCTAAACATTCCGAATCTTATGTGTTGAACAAGATCAACTACGAAACTAGGATGCATATGCATATTAGGAAATATTTAGTCCCCTAGATCATGAAATATGACTTGATTATGTTATTTACTTATTAGCAATAAGCCTTTGATAAGTAAAGTTAGCTTGTTATTAGAGTTTTGAGTTAAAAAATAAGAGAAATTTTCATTTTTCTGACCATATATTATTATTAAATTCTTATTTCCTAAAACATTCTAATTACCATGATAATTAAATTGACAGATAGTATATAAATATCTTGAATAACCAAAAAGAATGTTTGTTGATTCATCGTGATATATAAGGACTTATGTTAGTGTAAATTAGACTTCTTGCATGTATGGAATTTTATTCTTCATTCACCCACTAGGTATTGACTGATATTTCAATTATCACAATTCTTATATATTTTAAAATAAATCAGAAAAATCTTATGAGTTGCAATTGGGTCCACTACTAGTTTAATTTGATCCATTCTACGATTTATGACTTGATTTCGATTTTAACAACAATCATATCAGCTTAAGTTCAAGTGAAATTGCCACCTTAATAATGAGGTATGCTTCATCCTACCTACACAAGACCACCGAAATGCCTCACTTTCTTTCCATAAGTGATGCTCATGCCACCAATAACTCCACCTTAGCCTAAATATCATTGTTACTGAGAGCCTCACCACCACCTATACCTCCCTAATGGGCAAGGAAGCAAAACAAAGCATCAAATCAGGCTGGACCTAACCTAGGCATGAGAAGTTTAGCTGGGAAGGCTCCAGCAGGAAAAATTTAAACTCAGCTAGGTTAGGCCAAGATTAAGCCAAGATATATAGACCAGATATTGAGCTGTAGGTTAAGCTTAGTCAATGCCTAGGTGAACTTAAAACTCAGAAGGCATAAAATTGTTTCAGGAATCAAATTAAAAATCGCATGAAAATAAAAATGTCACAAGACTAAGTGACTAACCCTTAAAATTAAAAGTAAAATTAAGTTTCACAAATGACTTTTTGATTCTTTATAAACTCCAAATGCACCAAACTTCTTTTGCTTAATTAGACAATTAATAAATACCAGAACATGTCATTTATGATCTTCCATGCAATGTGCCTCCAATCAATGACAGGGAATCATATCGGTTTCTGGCATAACTATCAAATAAAATCACAATTCTCAAAGGCACTTCGGGCGCTCTCCAAGGTGCTCAGACAAGGAGACACCTTGAGCATCTCAACGATGCCCAAGCAAGGTAGGTATACTGAGGTGTTGCATAGGCGAGCACCTGACCTATAGAAAGAAGTGTTGAGGACAGCAGCTCTCTAATCATTTTTTTATCGTTCTATCTCTACCCATATTTGTGAGCTATGTTCGCTTCTTAAGGAATGTTTTAGTCTATTTGTGCCCTTATAAACAGAAGGCTTAGGCACCTAGGTAATGTTAAAGTGTATCAATTCTTTTAATTAGCCATGATCTAGGGTTTTCCTCAAGAGGGCAGTTGGAACAATGTTGGACTCTGGAGCGCTATAAACACCCAACTTTTGGTACTTCTTCATGGCGATCAAGTGTGAAAATCTATGGCACCTGCATAATTTGTCTAAGGACCCCTTAAAATTTGCACCATAGTGCATTATACCCCATTCAAAAAGACTATGGGAAATTGGAGCTTTGGATAAAACTAGTAGTAGGTTTCTCACCAACTGTTTAAACTAGTAGCAGATTCCTTGGCACCAAATAGCAATGGGTAAGTAAAACTAGTGGCAGTTTTCTTGCCACCTATTTTGAGCTAGTGACAGACCACCTTCCAGCTACGGCCTCCTGGTTCCCTTTTCCAAAAACTTCAACTCCACGATCCCCCCTATCTGCAGCAAACGTATGCAATGAATGAAAGAAACTGGCAACATGACCATGGCCACCTGTTAAAACTAGCAGCAAATCTTTTGTTGCAAATTGAACCTAAATTTGTTAGTCGAGATTTATTGGATCCCATTTGAAATTCAAGTGCAATAGCTCTACTCAGGACCTTGAGTCACTGCTATAAATAGCCCACTAACACAAGGGTACCAACTACCAAGAATTCAACATCAACTCCAGATAAGCTCAGCAAAGGTCAGAAGAATGTGAAGACACCTTGGACTGCTGGCAAACCAAATGTGCTAATGATGAGCTTCAAGGTCTCCCCCACCAATTGGAGCCGCCGACCAAGTTTGGGGATGATATGAGGTGGATAATGGCCGCCTGAGAATCCACGATCCAATTAGAGGCTTAAATTTCCAAAACGGGACTCTTCCTTTCTCTCTCCTTTTTTTTTTTTTTTTGCCAATCATTTAAAGTGGAACTTTGCATCTAATTAGCTTCACCTTACCACTCTATCCTATAGTTTTCTTTGGGGTTTTAATCAAGAAGGATACTAGCAACACTACTTTCCTCCCTGTCAATCTCCCCCAGTTGGTTTTGCTATAATCAGTAGATGCATGCATTGTCACTCCCTAATCCATTTGCTACACCATAGTCCGAATTATTATTCAATTTTTCTTTTTTGCAATCACGTAACAAACAAAAAGATCCCTACTAGAGCACGCTCTAACCTAGGGAGGAAGACTGCAGACCCACATCTCCTGCAGCAAGCATGTGCATCTTAGCAGCCAAATCAGTCGGGTGGCAATCGCTAGAATTCGAGACATCGATGGGATTAGGCAAGCAGATTCGATACTAGATATAGAAGCATCCCTCCATGAGCTGGAGAGGGTGCAAATGGGTCCCAAAAGTCCACATGGATTCAGATAATTCAGATTTTTGAATCAAAGGTGCAGTTATTTATGCCACATGTAAACTCTGATCATTTACACGTCCACATCAATTTCCAAGCACATAATCTTCTTTTCAAGAAAAAAATGACTGACATCCCTTTCTAAAGAAGTGGTTTCTTCTGCAATTAACAGAAGCAACAACAAGACTATTGTAAAAGGTTTTCACAAATACAATGTAAATCACCCAAATGTAAAGATGTCCAGAATAGTATACCTTTTATTGCTAAGATATTATAAGGAAAAAAACCAAATAATTTGATAATTTAGTTATTTTTTAAGCATTCAGTGGTTCTACTAATATTCATCAGTTTCTGTAAGAACAAGCACATCAAAAGAGATACTATATCAAAATGAAAACAGGTATGTGATGAATGCTGGATTCTCTTCAACAATTATTTATGTGACAACGGTATAGCAACATGAACAGTATTGAAACCACATATAACCAAACCAAAAAGATGATCTAGGGTCCAAAACAATTTTTAGAAACCCATTTAGGTCGAACAGCTTGACCAATTCAAACCATCACCATATACAGTATAGGGGCTGGGTCAGTTACATACCTGAATTGAATAAATGTTCTGAGCCATTGAACTCGAAACTTCAGCCATTCAAACCTTTCAAACCACTCTGCTTCAATAGTTTGATCGGATTGGCAATTTTCTTATATATATATATATATATAAACTCGAATCTCAATCTAAAGACCTTCCGGATTTCTCTTAACCACACCCCTCTCTTCAGAGTTTGCTGTCACTCCAGCAGTGTCTCCCCAAGACCTCGCTAGAGCTCCAATGGCAAGCCTTGAGTTGGTGGACATCGCAGCAAACCTCAGAGCCACCAGTAATATTCTCCAATTCTTCTTCAGTGTCAATAGATGTAGTGAGGAAGTAACCTAAATAATCTCAACAAGTTTTTTCTTCCTCCTTTCCTTTTTTCGTCTTCTTCTGTGTTGGCTTCAACAAAATGGGGAATATTGGGGGCTTAGAAATCAGATGTTGATGGGATAGGGATTTGGGATTAAAGAATTTGGGTCTAGAAACAGACAGGAATGGGATGGAGATGTGGCATGAAAAATCAGATATTCAAATCATCTGTGTATCCTGGCTTCAAACAGGAAGGAAACAAGATGAGATGGATAGCCAGAAATAAGAGAGTGAAAGGACTCTGTTTTAAAATAGGTGGTGGCTGGTTCAACCATGGTGGACCCACAGTCAAACCAGTGAACTGTGACCCAGCCATCAAAATGGATCAGGCTGGGTCAATGATTCCCGAACACTGGCTCAAACAAGGTGACAATATTTCCAATCAAAATTTTGCATTATTTTAGGCTCAGTAAGTAAAATAAGTAGATTGACTGAGACATTTTCTATCTCTCTTGGTCATACAATAGCATATAGGACACTTCTATCCAAGGTTTTAAATCCCGTGGGATGGAAGTATCCTAATTTCTTCATGGAACGGGATGCCCCGCTATCCCGTCCTATCCCAATGGCAGCCTAGTCATTCGACTTGTTAGATATCCTCATCTCTCTCCCTTTTTTCTTTTCTTTCTTTCTTTCTTTCTTTCTTCCCTTCTTTTCTTTCTTTTTCTTTGGCCTTCCTTTCTTTCCTTTCCTTTTTCTTTTTTTTTTTTAATTATCCCTTCCTTTCTTTTTTCCTTTTTCTTCTTCTTTGTTTATCTTCTTCCTTTTTTCCTTCCTTTTCTTTTTCTTCCCCTTTCCCTTCTTTCTTTCATTTTTCTTCTTCTTCTTTTCTTTTACTTTTTCCTTTTCTTCATCTTTCCTTTCTTTCTTTGTATCCTCTTTCTTCTTCTCTCCCCACGTGGATGGGTTTCGGAATCATGATCCCGTCCCAATCCCGTTTTCTCATAGAAATGGGACAGAAAGCCGAGATGACCTCTATCCCATCGGGATGCAAAGCCTTGCTTCTATCATCACCTTTTCATACAAGAACAATAGAAGCATGGCACGCTTACGAGCTACAAATCTTTTACTATGAAGAGCAAGCTTGACTAGCCGTGCTCCTCGGATAGCTTACCAAGGAATTACTCTAGACTCTTCAACACTTATTTAATTTTAAAAGAATGCATAGCCATCAATTAGGGTAATGACTATTATTGTAATAACTTAATAACTATCTAATCTTATCAAGAGTAATATTTCTAGTCAGCTTTTGTTTAGAGTGAACTGCCAACATTAGATATGATTCACTTGTGATGCAGATATAGAATGTTAACAAAATTAATATGTTCATTTTTCTTCAGAAGAATTATTTTCTTGTTTAAGATTAAGATTATTATTGCTGTGCATTATTGAGCTTGACCACAAGCTTTTTAGCAGCATGTGCTTGTCTGTCAATAGCACCACAGGTCACATGAGAAAATAAATACTATGGAAAGCAAAAGAACGATTGACTTACAGAGATGGCTGCAGGCACACCCACAAGAGGGTCCTGGAAAAACTTATTTGCAAGCGCGAGGGCTAGAAGACTGCTTTGCATTCCTGAAAAAGGCAGCTGATAAGACATCCAAATTTTATTATGGATAAAGTATCAGCAAGTAGATAAGAACAGGTGGAACCTGTCTCAAAAGAAATGGTTCTCTGTAGTGCTTTCACATCAGCTGACTTTTGGAACACCATTCCAGTCAGACTGTACCCAGACATAAAGGATGCTGCATGAAATCCAAAAATAAGCAGCACTATGGCAATTCCAAAAGGAGAAATAATGGCCCCAATATTCATTGCCAATGGAGAACCAACACAGAGAGCCGTCACAAACACAGATAGTGGAGGCAGAAAAGGCTGAATAGCACTACAAAACCTTGGAAAAAACCTGTGTAATGCAGATGGAATATTAGTGCTTTGTGAAGAAATATCAATCTACCCAAACCATAGGTACCATAAAATAAGATCCAGAAAAAAAATTTACTGCCAATTGCTCCTGAGATAAAAGGTTAATATATCATAGAAGGATCCCGCATGGAATGGAAGTTAGATTAGAAACAGTAGACTATAAACAGTATGGAACAATTAAAGGAGCAAAAAAATTATCTGCAAGGCCTATCTTTCGCATTCTGCGAACAGTATGAACAATCAAAGCAGTAAAACATGAAACCCAGCAGAGGTGTCCTTACATTCTAATTATTTATATACACAGATCTGTACATCTGTTTTAGAAGACATTATGAATATGAGAGAGAGAGAGAGAGAGAGAGAGAGAGATAACAACTAGAATACTATGGAAATGGTACACATGGTATCACTCATAAGTCATAAATACCCTCATGCATGGTCATATAATACAATAGGTGACATGATTCCTCCAATTATCAAAGCTTGAAAATCTCCACTGTCAAAAGTGAGTTAACATAACTTAAAATCTACCAAAATCTAATTGTGGAAAGGTATAGTTGCCTGTTCAAAAGAAGCCCGGCAGCAATTGGAGCGACTACAATCTGCATAATACTAGACATCATTCCTTTTACATCGACAGGCAGCTTCTTGCCAATAAGTAGCAACGATAACATTGGTGTAACAAAAACTGCTGTGGCAGTTGATAATGATGTCATGACAATGCTTAGAGGGGCCATAGGTGGGTCTGTCAGAAAAGTTGCATAGTTCGAGAGCTGTGCTCCACTGACACATGACACTAACATGATTCCAGCACCTATTTCAAAAGGTACTGGCTAAATCAATATCATTTATGATTCAGTATTTGTGAATATGGATATTAACTGAATTTTCCTCACCTAAAGAAGTAGGAAGATCAAAAGTTGAAACTGAAATAGTGCCAAATATGTATCCAAGAAGAGGCTTGATTATGAACTGTCCAACATATCCAACAGCAATTACATCAGGTCTTTTGATTGCTTCTATAAAATCCTTTGGACTTGAATTGACACCAACTGCAAACATTAAGAACCCCAGTGCAGGTGCATAGTACCTGATATGATTTCCATTAAAGATCAATATTAATAGAATGATATAGCAAGAAAATTCAAAATGCATCATGCAATCAAATAGCTTAGATATTATCATTTTGTTTTGTCTCAACTGTATCCCTTTTGTTAATATAAAATTTTCATTAATTTTTCTATGCAAGTGTACACAAAATGTGCAATATTAAAGGAGCTAGAATGTGATCTTCATGGTCCATATTAAGGTTAACCACCTCAATATCAGACTTTATACCAGTACCCTCCTATTACAATGTCGATAAACTCAGTACAGGAGCCGCTTCAGCATACCAAGTGCTGGTTCAACCCCTGTATCTTATACTGGTTCAGTACCGATACAGTCAGTACACACTAGTACCGACTGGTACATCAAATCTTGGTCCATATAATAATCATGAAGGGGATCAGATTTTCTCAACTTAATTTAAGATTCTAACTGGACACAAATATGGAACAACTGATGATGCTGTCCTCATAAAATAATAATACTTCAACCAATAACTAGAACGAAAAGAGTAAAATATTATTTTATATAGGGTCTCATGCTTTCCTTCCGATAAATGGGCCCAACAAAGATTTCATTTCCTGTTCATTTGAAACATCCAATATACAATAGAAAATTACATGAACGTGAACAAGGGAACAAGGGTGGCACAATTTCACCTATTAGTAGGGATGAAAGAATGGAATTTTAGAAAAAGTTTCACAAAGCCAGTAACTTACCAAAATAAGAATATATGATCTTGTGAAAAAAGAAAAAGGCTGTTTCTGATGATTCTCTTTCCTTGCTAATTTCTATAATTAGGCATACTAGGCTTTCCGGCCCGTAATGTAAATTTGACCATTGCAGCATCAATTATTGTGCAGAATTGACGTAAGGATTGTAGTCATTTGCAAATGTAGAAGGATTTTTGCATTTGCTCCAACTATTTCTACTCAAGCAAGGATTAAAAATTGATTTGTAAAGCACAATATCATGCAGGGTCTGCCCAAGAAAACAAACACAATAAGGGGCAGTTTGGATAATCCTATTGGATCCCCAAGATTGGAATAGGATTTTTAGTATTACAAAATATAAGGCTTGGCATAGCCCATGTTAACCAGACCTTTCCTAGCCCATTCCTGCTGGGGACAAAATATACCTGCTGAGGTCTTTTTTACTCCTTGCGAGATTTGGGCTGGCCCACTCTGAAGCTATTTCAGGAGTTCTATGTATACGGGCCCAACCCACCTGTGGTTCTATGATCCTGCCAGATTGCACAGGGTTATCCAAACATGCACTAAAGGAGGTGTGTATGAAATGACAATCCTTCATGTAGTACAATACATGGATGCTTCTCTTTTACACTTAAGATTATATACCGTCAGGCATATAGCCTTCCACAAGAGTTGGTGGATGATTGCATTCATTCCACCAATGTCTTCCCAAGAAAGAATTAGATATTTATTTGTCCACCATTGATTTGTACCAGAAGTACTATGATGATGACAAGTAGTGAAATACAGCACCTGCATGGTGTGTAAAGTGCCATTGGCCCTTTGAACTCACCACAATAGTAACAAGATGTCCACATTATTGCTAAAAATCTAATCTGTACTATTCATGCCATTGTTTGTTTCTAAGTACAACACCGGTTTGCATACATCTATATTGCTAGATTTCTTTAGTTATTTCAGTCATCATAACTTTTATTATCAATTAGATGGATTTGTCACATTGCCTAGAATGCTAAGTTTCTATGCATCAGTAATATCACCTAGAATGCTAAGTTTCTCTAGAACAGTTAAAAGATAATTTTGGGTTCTTTCTAAATGCCTATTTCTCACTGGAAAGAAATATAAAAAAACTGAACATTAAACGAAAAAGGTTTTACCATGTCAGTAGCATATACTTGTGTAATGTATCTTTCAGTATTAGAACATACAAAGTGCCAACATGAAAAACTAGCTCAAGTTTTGAAAATTCTCAGGCTCAAAATTAGGCTTCAATATCATCTAACAAGCAGCATTAATCAGCACATTTGTGTTTTTAGCTTGCGGATTTTCTTGACATCAAAAAGCTTCTCAAGGTTAAATGCAATTACATGTTTATCCTAAAATACATATATTCTCAGCCATGTGGAAGATAGTGGCTGAGATTTAATTATGAAGCCAAGATAAGGGAATTTGGGATAGCACAAATTAATCTTGGCATGGAATTTCTCATTTAATTGTATGAAGTCAACTATGAAGTCAATTGTGCCCATGTTCTCTGGCATGAAGATTATTCCACCCTGAAGAACCATGAACTATACTCAAATATATAATGCATTGTTGTAAGGGCTCAATCCATTGACCGTCCCAGAAAATTGCTCAGGCCCAACATTCCCACACGAATCTCAAAGCAAGGCGGGGAAAACATTACACCTCACATGCCTTGCATGTGAGATGGAAGAAGCGGACTCTTGGAAGGAGTTTGTCTTCTTCCACAACTCCATCGTTCATAAGTCTAGGGCTCGTTGGAGCCCTAGATTCAGCCTAAAAAAAAGCCTCCCCTCTTCCCTCCAAACCTCGTTCCTAATCCCCGATCAACCACCAATGAGATCCCTCGAGTTCTCCTTGAGATTTGTTGAGCATTCCCAGTGAGTCATTGTCGATTACCTCATCGGCGCAAGGTAATCAACCCCCACCTCTCTTCTATACGTATTCTCGAGTCCCTCAGCCATCATCCACAACTTCATCGGCCCAATTGCTATCCAAGAATTATCATATTTGGATGCCCTATTTTTTTTTTCTTTTCTTCTTCTGCCAACCCAGCCTTCATCACCAATGTGGCCATGTTCAAGCTGCCGAGTATCAAGGCCACTGAGGATCGCCAATGTGGGGGTGACTGGCCCTAAAGCTCTCTTCCTTCCTCACTTGTGAGAAGAGAACCATGGGTTTCTCTCTCTTGCCTTCTTTTTCTCTCTCTTGCTCTCTCTCCTCTCTCTTTGTCACTCTTTCTCTCTCTAGATGCCTTCATGGGCCTAAGGACCCAACACCTTGTAGACTGGTTGACCCTTAGAGGGATCTTGGGCTGGCATTGTGCAACCAAAGGCTCCTAGCCAATACTGTGTAACCAGAGGTCCAGGGTCGGCATTATGCAACCCTAGGAAGGGTGTTCCAAACCAATCTTGTTATGATCATAGACCATAATCCATGGATGACTATGATTATTTTGATGATGAGATCTAGCTCTATAGGTGAGCAATTGTCTAGGTGAGAAGGTGTTGAGCAGAACACAAACATGTCACCTCCAAGTTCATATATTGAGTAGATCGGTGTTTGCTTTACTTGACTCTATCTCTAATAGAGGTAAAAATTCTTGTATATAATCAGCTCTATGCATGTATATATTTTCATAACATGCATCAATGATTTTGGTTTTGCATCGTTTGCAGTATGATTATCGATGAATTGTCGATTTGAATATACGTTTCTTTATTGTAATCATGTATCTAATATTGATGATTTTGGTTGTTTTGAATATGATGTTGGTTGTTAGATTTGGCCATAAATATAGTATTGAATTTTATTTTATTTGGCCAAATTAAATGACTGTTAGTCTAAAGAGGATTTGGACGAGCCATATTATGTCATGCCAATCAAGGTTGGATCATAACACTTTGGTTTGCTACCATGGGCCGATGCATAGGTATTATGGACTGCCTGTCACAGGTTGAATAATGGCACATTGGTTTGCCACTGTGGGTTGAAGTGCGGATATCACGATTTGCCACCATGGACCGAAGTGTGCATATTATGGTTTGCCAATCACGGGCCGAAGCATAACCTTAGATAGTCCAAATTGGAAAGAAAATTATTAATCAAAAATCTAGATAATAGCAGAAGATAAGGTATATAAAACCACTATTGAACAAAAGTTTTAGATTGACAATATATCTGATATGTTTTCTTGATGATATATATTTGATGACATACATAACTATATGGATTTATTTGGGCTATGCTAAATAACCGGTACAAGCTTTTATGATTTTTGCCTGTATTTTCATATGGTTAACCTTCATCTTGAATTTACTTTATCCATATTGGTTTGAGTGTG
Source organism: Elaeis guineensis (assembly GCF_000442705.2). Lineage (NCBI taxonomy): Eukaryota > Viridiplantae > Streptophyta > Magnoliopsida > Arecales > Arecaceae > Elaeis > Elaeis guineensis. Next base: position 35,523,313 of record NC_026004.2, on the reverse strand, counting down.
TGGGCATTCTTACTGGGCTATAAAGCTCACACCACCTCTCTACTTTTTTCTTCAAAGTTGCAGGATGTATAATCTCGATTAGGTTAGGCATGGAGTTCAAGTAATGGAGTCAGTTTATTTTCTGACACTAAATAAACATTTGAATAATTTATAATTGAATAAGTTTGATTATTTGATTATGGTGGATTTATTTAGTTGGATTATTTGGTTATTGTCTATTGATTTAATTATTCAGTGCTCTTGGAAACTTTGTTCATCTTAAAGCCGTGCATGATCTTTAAGGCATCACTTAAGGGTTCGTGTGGCTGTGTCACGTAGCCGACTTAGGTGATTGGTCTAGGGTGTTACAATCATAATCAATTTCATAGGGTGCTTCTCCACCTAGGAGTTATTACTTTTATTTTAGCTTTCTTTCTTTATGTTTTTCTCATCCTATTAGAGACCATGAAGTCCTCTTAATAAGGCAATGGCAAACCTTGGCTCCTAATAAACCAAACCAACAGATCGATCTGCTCAATTTGGTACACCAACGATCAAATTGGCCTTAAGTTTGTTTCGCAAGAAACATTTTTGGTATGCCTGATCGGAGCTAAAAGGCTAGAATGCCAAAGAAAATCTCTAAGGCAGCAAGCCAAGGTGAAACTTTAATTAATGAACATGAGAATACTCTCTACCAGGATGATCTTGGTTCCTGACAAACAAAGCGAAGAATGGACTTCCAACTCATAAGAGTATCCTAAGCAAGGAAGGGTTGAACTGGTATTGGTACATGCATGAGTCGCCAAGCGGTATGGTACGATACCATACCGACACTTGGTACGGCGGGGCATTGGTCAAACTGACACGCCAATTTTTTTAATTTTCTTTTTTTTATTTCTAAGGTATCTAATTCATGATTTTTTGAATGATTTTAAGCCCAAATTGATAGTTGTTGATGTTATTCGACATTTATATCACTCTGGTACACCCACGATTAAGCATGTGATGTGAATTTGAATCTAACATGATGTTATATCAAAGAAAAACAGCATTACAAGTTTCAACGTGTACCCAAAGATAGCTTTACAAGGATTAGATATTATTGAATTCTAAAATACTCAAATCAAAAAAAAAATCAAGACGTATCAAGATTTAGAATCTCATTAAGTGTCAATATTGTTCATAAGTATCTGGATCATTTATATAATCTAGAGAAACATCAATCCATCCCTTTAATCATGTAACATTGTATTCCTCTGTGCTCATCCAATAAGATATACATGCTATATTATAACTTGTCCCAAATCTCTCGATGAAGCTCTGACTTTGAGAGATGTCCTCGAACTGATAGTACAGCTGTGCAGAAGCCCATCCGATCTGTAAGATACTCCACACTATATAAGATGGTAGCCGCGAAAAAACGATGCCTCAAATGCATCATATCTATATCCGTGTGGATTATAAGCTACTTGTGGCTATAGATAAAAGGATCCAGAATATGATGAAGAACTTGATATCTCCATAGATCCAACTTTACGTGCGAGATCATCTACAGCTGCATAGTATCCCGAACGATCTTGAGAAGATCGTTGCCTGTATGCAATTGTTCCTCGCGAGCTCTACCATCTCACACACCATGATCCCTATCCTATGTGGCATATATGCAAACTATGGCTCACTAGTGAATCGAAAACTATCTTATGACTGCACCTCATAAACGATAGTCCCTCTTGACTACCAGATCCATGATCATCAAAAGAATTATCATCACCACTTTACCTGATTCCTTAATCTGAGTGAACAAGGTCAACTGACTGCTCCACCCTCTCCATCGAGGCTGCAATTGTCTTTCATTTTCCTTTGTCTCTGCATTAAGCAGTAACCTGCACTCTCATCATGCCTCACAAGGAAGCCTGTTATGGCTAATCAGCAGGAAACTTGCATGGACTTATTGCTAGTTGTCCATTGCTCAACATCCATCCTAACCTCGCTAGTTACGAAACTGGTTGATTATAAAGATGATCGTGGCTTGTCAAGCTCAAGCTCTTGCTGTTGGCCTATAAACCATCTGATCATCAGATCTTTTTTATCATTAACAAAGTCATTCACAGTCAAATCAGAATATTTTAGCTCAACTTCCTCTTGAATGCATTTGAGCCTCAACCTCAGATTGTAATGAACATATACAAGATTGTTGAGGTATTTGTGTCAAACGGTTCCTCTACTTGTTGTGGATAAGGGTGAAGATCAACCAAGTGCACTCACAACCACTCGAGGAGACCATCTGGGAGAGAATCAGATGGCAAGTCGCTTCAGATTTTTTGCCACCAATCCAAAATGGACTCATTTAGTTGCAAAAATATTAAGATTGAACAACATTAAAAATAAAATTATATCATATTAAACTTATTAGTGCTATATAATATCAAATAAGAGTTAGCGTCGTTAATATATAATTTACCTGATTTATCTTTTTCTTGCTTACAATCGCCACATCTGTTGCAAAGGTTTTGTGCCCTCCCTAAATATTTTCATCTGTAAAAAATATATTTGTTATAATGAATTACTGATTAAATATACAGCTAAGTTAACAAAATCAGTCAACCTAATTTATTTCTTCCATATACAGCTACGATTTTTGGATCGAACTCTATCTTGTATATCATGTTTCGTAAGGACGTCAAAAGCTCGTCATCCATGCCTATCCCAGAGAGCATGTACTGGGACCTCGACTTCAAATAGTAAACTATAGATAAATTTCAGAATTAGTTAAGTATATTTGTACAAATACAAGAGCAGTCAAATTTTCAAAGCATTCTTGATTTACTGCTAACCTGCTAGATGCAAACCCCTATCCATCTGATAGTCCCATCGATGCTCAATAACTTAGATGTACTTATGGCATGTTTCGAATCTACCAACTTAATCTGATTGTTTGCTCTCTCCATCATGTGATACAAGAAGTCCATCTGAGGGTACCTTTCGCTATCCACGGCCTGAAATACCTCATATAAAGACTTGATAGCCTTCACTCTGTTCTCAACCTGCTGCCAAAATGTCTGTCTCATCATTAAGTTCTAGACATTGCTTTCCTCAATGCCTACCCTAGCATATCTACTCTCTTACCATTCGAGACTAACAAACATCTGATATAGGTATACTTTCTTGTCAATAAGGCTATCAAGTGCTATACAATTTATAGTGAATCATATGACATCTGATCTCAATATCTCCCTCTATATACCACCACATCAATGATAAGACTTATGTGTGACTATAAATGAATCTAGTAATAGTCTGTGCTGACTCCACTATCTTCTGCACCCTACGAAACTTCTCATCATCCATCAATATCAAGTTGATATAATGTGCAGCACATGGTATCCAGAATATATATGGTCGCCATTGTATTAGGATCTTCCTTATGGTCTTATACTGTGGCCCATTATCAGTGATAATCTACATGATATTTTGCTCTTCGATCTGATTGATCACATCCTCTAATCTGAAGATATACGTGACATCGTGCACCTCATCTAAAATATCAATGGACTTCTAAAAAAAAATTTTTCTATTATAACATATCAAAAAGTTGATGATGCTCTACCTAATAGGATCAATCCAACCATCACACATCATCGTTAATCTATACACTGATTACTTATTCTGATATGATGCAATGCATTTTTATAGCTCTTCATTACTGTCAAGAAGCTCACCATAGGTGTTCTTCGGTCCTAAAGGATCTACATCTGCATCAATAGTCTATATAGATGTAACAGTAAAGCGACCATGTGTGTTGCCTACCGCATGCATTGAAATGCGGCTGAAATGAAACCAAGATGTAATAGGTCGCCACATCATTCTGATCTTTCTTCAATATACTATCAATCTTCTGTTACTTGGAATTCTTGCTGGAGAAGGCGTATGGATCTAAGTCATGGCTAGTGGCTCCAACTAGAATCTCTCCAGAGGACTTCTTTCTACTACAAAAAGCTCCCAACATAAAAGCAATATAGCTCATGCCTCTATTAGTAGGCTTTGTAACTGAGGAGATCCTCCTAAACTCTGACTCTCCTATAATGATCATAAATCCCAACCTTGATCCATAAACTGATGATCCAAACTGAGCCCTATGTCCGACCAACTATTTAAGCTATCACTGATCTTCCCAACTCGCATTAATGGCAACCTGGATCTGTGCCTCATGTTAAGCGGACACTTCCTTTAACTCCCTAGAATGATAGGAAGATAGCTGTGCGACTCGATGGTCCACTTCCGCCTTCTTCGAAATCCTTTCTTTTGCTGCTTTGAAATCAGCAAAGTGCTTCTTTATCAATTAACAAAATCTCATATGGACACTTTCGGCATAGCTACATTGAGATAACCACTAGTCAAATATTACTTCAATCTTATTATCGCTCCATCCTTGAACTCTTCATTGCATAGTTGTATTTCTAATATTGCCGACCCGAGAGCATTTGCTTGTGGTCACAATCAATATCACTCTGACCCCTTTTTCAATGGATCCATCTCTAAAAGTTGAACAATCACAATAGTTTAGTAATTATGTAAAAATAATAAAATTTCATTTGTGCTATTTTTTTAATTTTCTAAACTAATTTTATATCTTTTTAATATTTTTTAAATTAAAAAATATTATAAAATCTAAAAATTATGAAAAGTTAATTTGATCTTAGATCCATATAGAATTCTATCATAGATGCTACATATATTTTTCTAAAATAATGGACATGCATGAAATACTACATATTTTTCAATTTCATTCAAATTTAGGTCTAGGCTACTATGTGTATGATGGATCAAAATTTTGATAAACGAATACCAAATTTACATCTAGAGTAACTTGCAAGCTCCTAAACAATATTTTAATGTTATAATTAATTTTTGAATCTTATTTTTAATAATTTTTTATTTAAAAAATATATTTTTAATTTAAAAAAATTATATAGTTAACAAAAATTAATAATTTCAGTGTCATTGTATAGATCATCTATAAATCTACAATATAACGAAATCATACCAAAGTCAAAAATTTTGGCATGATCTTCTTTTGTTTTTTCAATTTTCATGACTTTTGAAATTGTCAAAAAAAAAGAGAGAGGAGAAAGAAAAGTGGGAGATAAGCTCGCATACCTCTATTTGATGATTTCTCCTCGTTTTACACCTTAATTATATCATAGAGAAGGCGGGAATTGTCTTCAGAAAGAAAAATGAATGGGAAGAGAAGTCGGTCCCACTCATCAATTTAAAGAACCCACTGAACCATAAAAAAAAAAAAGGATCAGGCCGAACCTACCCGATTCCGTGCTGGTTCGGCTCATACCAGTTCAATCTGGTTTGGCAAACCATAATCCTAGGAGCTATAAAAATATTGATTTGACCAAGTTTGCTAGTGGTGAAAAAAATCAACCATTGAACATATTGTGCAATTTACTACAACGTGTGGTGAATTTAGCGGTGATGATTTCAGGAAGTTAAGATTATTTCCCAATTCATTGGCTAAGGCCCATTTTAAATGGTATATAACTTTACCATAACATTTAATTTACACTTTTTTAGGTGAAAAAAATTCAATTTGTACTTGACAAGAGATGGAAGCGCAATTTCATGCACAAAGTCAACCTGATATTTAAATAGCTTTCCTAGGTAAATTATATCAACCAAGGATTCAAATCCCGAATGGACATCCTATGGGACACTAGGACAAGGTACCATCCCATATGTCGAGATAGGGCCGTCCCATCAGTATCCCAACATCCCGATCGAGATATCTTAGGATATCTCTTGTCCCAAATGTCGGGATGGAGTAGGATGGTGTTACATCCCATTCCATAAGAAAATCGGGACAGCTCCATCCTATAGGATTTAAAACCGTGATATCAACGATGGAGAGAATCTATTAAAGACTTTATTGTAAGGTTAGAAAAATACTAGCAAAGATGTCATTTAACTATGCCCAAAATGAGGCTGTACAAATTGCACAACCTGGACTTAATTATAAATTAAGAAAGAATTTTCAAGGGGTTGAATTCAGAGATTTACTGGATTGTCAACTAGTGCTTCCCGATATGAGGCATTACTTCATGAAAAAATGTAAAGAAGAAATGCATCATCTAACACTTATTATAAAGACACTGATTATGAGGTCAATGACATCAAGTTTGTTGCAGAGAAAACAATAAGCAAGAAGCCTTATGCCTGGGAAGCTTTGTCAAGAGCCCAATCTGATTTTGTTTCGGCAGCAGTGCAATACATGGGAGGCAAAAAAATTCCTCCATAAGTCGGGGTCAGGCTGACATTATACATTACATATAACCAATGCCGATCAAATATTCAACCATCTTTTAAATGGTCAATCGATCTACCTACCCAAAAACAATAGAATACCTACTGCATAAGACTTGAAGGATAGAGAGATTGTAAGTGGAATAATTCATACCATCATTCTACTAATAATTGTGTTGCTTTCCATCCAGAGATGTTTGTCGAAATTCTCTGAGGCAAAGAAGGATAAAGCAGTGCACGAGATTGATAGTGATCCTTTTCCTAAGGCACCATCAATCGATACAACCCAATGAATCTGAACAACCTCCATAACTTGATCGAAGGGAAGGTCAAGAACGAAGAACCAAAGAGAGCAAAGAACAACATGACGGATTCTGCAAGTAAGGCTTCTAGCATGAAAGAAAAGAAGATTATAATCTCTGAAATACCCAAAGTTCAGAAACATGCAGATTTGGCAGTTTTACATGACCAATGTTGCAGGGAGGTCTGGCAGAAGCCTGGTTATATAGGCTTGTCTTCTAATTCATCAACCAAGGGTTCCAAAGATGATGTAGACTCAAATCAGGTAACTCTGTTCCCTGATAACCCCATGTTTTCGTCCGGTTATGTATACAGGAAGATATTCACTAGAGAATAAGTGGCATATCAGGAAATGAATCACTCACCAACTCCAATGCTGTGGAGGCTTTCGAGGATGGCAAGACCTCAGAATACTCCACTTGGCGACGTGAACAAGGCTACTCACCATGAGCAGGCTTGGCAAAGCCAATACCTGGCAAATGAACTGCTCTGATTCATTTACCTAACTTTAAAAACTAGCGAAGCTAGGCTCGTATCATCATCATCATCCACATTCACTGGTACATGTTTTGGTGGCTCAACAACGCACCTTTTCTGTCTCTTCAGTACCACCTTCTGGGCTCTTGTAGAAGTCAATCAGTCTTGTTTCATATAAATTCATTCCAGATGATCAATCATAGAAAGTTCGTTGCTTCATGCATCCCAAGTGAAGTATATCAGTAAAAAATTTTGTATAATGCAAAAGGAAGGATGCGCAAGCTGAAATAAGTAGCTGGACAAGTTCCTTTGATATCTTGAGAGGAGATGAACGTCGAGTAAGCCTCTAATGGAAGGCCAGAGGAGTTTCCATCTTCCTCATCAATCAAAAGATGTGGAGAAGGGGTATCAGCTTTCCTTTTCCCTTTTCATTGATTTGTAGGACTCTTAAGAACTGGGTCAATCACGATGGTTGTAGGTATGTCTTTTGCCCAAGCGGCCATCGTGATTGTGCAGTTTTTGTTCCTTTTCTTTGGCCTCCATTCTTGATTTCAAATACTTCCTCCTAGGTGGGTTAGATACTGGTGGAAGTCACCTTGAAAGTTTGAAGGCAACCTGTGGCCACTTGACATGGCCAAACTTCATGGTCCAATATGAGGACCAGCCTGATATGTAGTTCTCACGATAGGATGGTCAAGGTTGAAATGTGAGAAATGGAAACGTTGTCTGAAGTTGTATGGACATGACAGTAGCCATCTCCACTTCTTGTAAATCCCTCTCCAATGGTCAAGTGGTTGGAACAATATTGTCATCCAAATTTGTTACAATGGAACCGCCTGAGTAAGTCCAAACCATCCGCAAATTGTTGGGGAAAATAAGACTCAACCCCACAATTGCATTTGGGAATAGCACACCACCCATAATGAAGATCATAAGCCATAAGCTAGCTTGAGGAAGTTCCATTTCACTCAATCTTTGAAGAGGTAGGTGTCGATTTCCACACTGTGCTATTCCCTTCTTCGATTTCATTATCGCTGCTCCAAATTCTCATTCAAATTCAGAAGCCCAGTAAGGCTGAAAGAGAAATCCAAGAATGGGACAAGATATTCAACTTGTCTTTTGAAGTCTAAATCTGAAAATAAAAATTCATGGAAGCCTGAAAGCTAAGGTCCCATGGCCACATGTAAATGATTGGCCCATAAGAATCGCAAGGTCTTCATCATCAGTTCTCAATTCTAGAAGTAGGAATATTACCACAGTTGAAGAAGATAGAGAGGACCTCCGCTACTGCGGTAAGATTTTTCAATAATCAGTAAAGATGAGCAAGTAGAAAAGGAGCCAAATCCAATTGATGGCCGGATACAAATACAACTACAATCTTAGCATATATGGTTGCTGTTGCAGATCTCCACCTTGGCTTCAGCCAATTGTATCCTCGGCACTAACCGAAGACATGCAAGACCGGACTTCATTAAGTACGAAGGCCGTATCCGGCCAACCTGACGTCAAGTATGCACCTTAAACCAGAGCAAGTCAGAAAAAGGGCACATGGACGGCAGCTCGGACCTCAATAGGCCGAGGTATCTTTAGGTCGGCCCGAGCCAACCTCCGGCTAAAATGTGCAGCCCTCTCCATTGACAAAATCCACTCTCCTCGTTGATTCCGGAACCTCCAAATAAGAAGGGTATCTCCAATTGAATCATGCCCCAAATGAAAATAACTCTCGCCAGCTTAATCTGCGCACGATATCTAAAAACCAGCCGGACTCCAGGGTGTGTACGACTCTAACTCCCCCTCTATAAATAGAGGAGTGCGGGGACCCTCAAGATAAGCTCTCAAATTCCATTCTCTCCTTCTCGTTATTCTCCATCTCCGAACTTGAACGTTGGAGAGTCCTCACCGGAAAACACTTCGGCAAGACTTCTTTGCAGGTTTTCAAGCCAGAGATCAGGAGTCACCCCCCTCATTACTCCATCACCACAGCAATCCAACCTCAGGCACAGGAGTTGGCAGCAACAATTGGCGCTAGAGGAAGGATCCCCAACTTGATTCGGGGTTTTAATCTGAGAATGAGAAAAAGTTTACCAAATTCACCATGAGGCCACGAAGAGAAGCATCGAATGCATCCCGTCGTTCGAATGAAGTGCGGACTAAAAATATCCGACAGGAGGATGCTGCACCTAAGCTGATCCAAGAAAATCCTCCTCCGCCATCAGCGCCAACGGTTTCCCATAAGCAGTACAACAGTCTCATTCAATAGGTACAGACTTTGTTTGTGGCTGTACAGGGGATGCAACAGACCACCGTGCCTCACTCTATCCCAAAGGTTCTGCAGGACGAGGCTAGACCAGCAAAGCGGACTTCACCTCCATGTCATCCAAGGTCGGGCGCCAGCCGCCTTAGCCGACCAGCTAGTCCAGCCTGAAGAAGGCACAGGCATTCACCGAACCCACTCTCAAGGAGGGACTCCACACCGGGTAACTTTTCCCCTCGTCATCGCCCTGCTCGAAAAAACGAGATGGAAAGAAAGCTCCAGGAGATGCAACGCTGAATCGACGCATTGCAGAACCAGACCTCGCGGCAGCAAGACATGGAGCTCGGCTTCAACACCGACCCTCCATTCACCCAGAAAATCATGGATGAGCCACTACCACCTTAGTTCAAGATGCCCCAACTAGAACCTTACGACCGAACCACCGATCCTGTCGATCACTTAGAGAACTTTAAAGCTCTGATGCTCCTGCATAGAGCGACCGATGCAATTCTTTGCCAAGCATTCCTTTCAACCCTAAGGAAAGCTATCCATCACTGGTATTCGAGTCTTCAGCCAAACGGTCAGCTCTTTCAATTAGCTCAGTCGGATATTCATTGCTCACTTCGTCAGCAATCGTCGACAGCATCGGAATTCGGATTTTTTTGTCAGCATTAAGCAGTGAGAAAATGAGTTTCTTCGGGTCTATATTAACCGCTTTAATATTGCAACCTTAGAGGTACAGAACCTAGACCAAGCAGTGGTTATGACTGCATTCAAAGCCAGACTCCTCCAAAATGACCTACTCTTCTTGCTTGAAAAGAAGTATCCAAAAGACTTCATCAAGATGCTTGAGCAAGCTGAGAAGTATGCCCATGCAGAAGAGGCCTGAGACCAGCATGGAGGAAGCCTCGAAGGCAGTCACAGGCGAAGAATGACCAGAGAAGGAGAAAAGATTGCCGATGAGTAGGATGTCGTGCCGAGCAAGGGACCCGTCGATCTCGTACTCCACCTCGAAGAGACCCAACTAGATCCCCTCCCAGATGATGCTGGCCTATGACTCCACCACGAAGGTTTCACAATTTTACTCTGCTTAATACCCACGAGCACAAATATTGATGGAGATAGAATATCAGGAGAAGCTTTCGAGACCTAAGAAGATGACTATGCCAGCACATGTGAGGGATACAAGTATTACAGATATCATCGGGACCACAGCCATGACACAGAGGAGTGTTGGCACCTCGAGGAGATAAAGACACTCATTCGACGAGGGTGACTGCGGCGTTATGTTAATGCCCGGCCGAACTAAGAAGAGCCCCGAGGTGAACCACCACGTCGCGAAGATCCCTAGAGGGACCGACCAATAGTGAGGGAAATCCACACCATCTCTGGGGGGAATTCGGCCATGCCTTCCCCGAACTAAGCTAAGCAGAAGAAAAAGGAGTGAAGAAAAGAAAGGTTGGAGATGAGATCGTCTTCTCCAAGGCCGTCCAGAAGGGATAAAATGTCCGCATGACAATCCTGTTGTCGTGACCTTGAATGTTTCAAATTATGATGTACACCGTGTTTTGATTGATAATGGAAGCTCTGTAGATGTCTTGTTTTATGATGTCTGTATACGAATGGGCTTGACTCCCGAGCAGCTAACCAAGATGAACTCTCCTCTAGTCGGGTTCTCCGATAACACAGTACCTATAGAGGAAGCTATTTCTCTTCCTATGATAGCAGGACGAGCTCCGAAGCAGTCTACCGTCGAAGTGAATTTCTTAATGGTAAAACTTTCATCTACTTATAATGCTATATTAGGTTGGCCTGGGTTGAATTCTCTTCGAGCTGTGGTGTCAACCTATTATCTAATGGTGAAGTTTCCAACTTCCCATGGGATCGACGAGCTCTGAGGGAACCAACAACTGATCAGGGAATGCTACATGGCAAGGAGAAACACTTGAAGAGCACCAACCTGCAAATGAACTCGATGTTCGGGATGAGCTAACAGAACAACAAGGTCAGCCAATAAAGGACCTCATTTCAATTCCGGTAGATGAGACCGATCCAACCAAGATCGTCAAGCTTGGCTCCAACTTACGTGAAGACTGCCGGCACCTTGCCTCATTCCTCTGATCCAATGCAAATGTGTTTGCCTGATCATCCTCCGACATGCCAGACAGATCCGAAGGTCATTGTTCATTGTCTGAATGTAGATCCGAAGCATCACCTAATTAGGCAGAAGAAACAATTTCGCCCCTGAGCGGCAAAAGGGCATACAAGAAGAGGTTGACAAGCTTCTAAAGGCCGATTTCGTCCGAGAAGTTTATTACCCGGAGTAGCCAGTCAATGTAGTGCTGGTCAAAAAGACGAATGGAAAGTGGCGCACATGCATCGACTACACCGACCTCAACAAGGCATGCCCCAAGGATAGCTACCCTCTACCTCGGATCGATCAATGGGTGGATGCGACCTCAGACCATCAACTCCTTTCCTTCATGGATGCCTTCTCTAACTACAACCAAACTCGCATGACCCTCGAGGATGAGGAGAAAACAGCTTTTATTATTGGCCAAGATCTTTTTTGCTATAGAGTCATGCCGTTCGAATTGAAAACTGCAGGAGCAACTTACCAAAGACTCGTCACCAAGATCTTCAAGGAGCAAATCAAGAGGAATATGAAAGTGTACGTGGACAACATGCTTTTTAAAAGTAGGATTGCAGAGCACATCACCAACCTTGAGAAGATTTTTGCAACATTGCGACGCTTTCATATGAAGCTCAACCTGAGCAAATACACTTTTGGAGTAACATCTAGCAAGTTTCTCGGCTTCATGGTGTCGCAACATGGGATTGAGGCCAAGCCCGAGAAGATTCGAGCACTTCAAGAGATGAAGCCTCCGAAGACTATTAAAGAGGTACAGCGCCTGACAGGAAAGATTGTCGCCCTCAGCCAGTTCCTCTTAAGGTCGACCGTGAAAAGTCTCATTTTTCAAGGCCCTCCAGCAAGCAAAGAACTTTCTGTGGATAGAGGAATGTCAGACCGCGTTCGACGAACTGAAGAGGTACCTTGGCTCGCCGCCCCTTCTAAGCAAGTCAGAAATCGAAAAGGTTCTATACCTATACCTCGTGGTCTCCCCCTTAGCAATTAGCCCAGTCCTCATCCAACAAGAGGCCAAGGTACAAAAGCCTGTGTAATATGTAAGCCAAGTTATCCATGATGCCAAGGTCAGATATACGAAACTGGAAAAGATGGTTTATGCTCTCATAATATCTTCCAAGAGACTCCGCCTATATTTTCAGGCACATACCATCACCGTCCTTACCGACCAGCCAATCAAATCAGTATTGTATCGACCTAAAACTTCAGGTCAGCTGGCCAAGTGGGCCGTTGAGCTACGCGAGTTTGACATAAAATACCTCCCCAGACCATCTATCAAAGCTCAAGTGTTGGCCAATTTTGTTTTAGAATGCACCATCTTAGAAGAAGGGCCGAGTGACAAACCAGAAGTTGAGGCACCTGAGGAATGCTAGGTCCTCTACGTGAATGGCTCCTCCAATATGGCAGGCTCAGGAGCCGGATTGATATTAGCCAACCCGGATGATCTAGTCGTCGAGTACGCCCTGCGCTTCGGATTCTTGACTTCAAACAACGAGGTCAAGTATGAAGCTTTACTCACTAGCCTCAAAATAGTAAAAGAAATAGAAGTTCGACACCTGAAGGTCTATAGTGACTCCCAACTCATTGTCAGCCAGATGCAGGGAGAGTACGAATCATGGGAGCCCAATATGATGAAGTACCTACAAAAAATAAAAGAGCTTGCCTCCACTTTGCCACCTTAAATGTTCAACAAATCTCGAGGTCCGAGAACATCAAAGCAGATCTCTTGTCAAAGCTTGCCACCTTTGGAATTGCCGACCTTAAAAAAAGCTCATATATGGAGACTTTGGAGCACCCCAACATTGAGGCCCCGATGATGCAAGCAAATCGCAAGCCAAGCTGGATGGATCCGATCGTCTGATTTCTACAAGATGGAGCTCTACCTACTGACCGGAAAGAAGCCAAGAAGCTAAGGCACCTCGCTTCTCGGTATGTGATATATGAGAGGAAGCTATACAAAAGATCGTTCTCGTTGCTACTACTTCGGTGCCTCCACCCCTTAGAGGTAGAATACACCCTCCGAGAGGTCCATGAAGAAATTTGCGGCAACCACCTAGGGGGCAAGATGCTTGCCCACAAAGTGCTTCGACAAGGTTACTTCTACCCAGCATGTAGGACATGGCCGACCTAGCGAGCAAGTGTGACCTGTGCCAAAGGAACTTCAACATCCAACATCGGCCATCAACCCCCTTAGCACCGATCATAATACCTTGGCCTTTTGCCTAGTGGGAAATGGATATCCTCGGATCCTTTCCTGTCGCAATTGCACAAAAGTTCTTGCTCATGACAATTGACTACTTCACGAAGTGGGTGAAAGCAAAAGCTTTAGCAACCATCACCAAGGCTAAAGTCCATGACTTTGCGTGGAAATCCATCATTTCTCGGGTCGGCCTGCCCCAAGCTATCGTTACAGATAACGGGCATCAATTCGACAATTCGAGGTTCTCAGGATTCTGTAAGGACCTTGGAATCTCCCACCACTTGACTTCGCTAGCTCATCCTCAGAGTAATGATGAAGCTGAAGTGACCAACCGGACTCTGTTGCAAGAATTGAAGGGGAGGCTAGGTCAGGCTAAAAGGCTGTGTTGAAAAGCTTTACAATATACTTTGGGCCTATCGCACAATGCAACAGGTCCCTATCGGGGAGACACCCTTCAATTTGGCCTTCAGAACTGAGGCTGTAATACCCCTAGAAATTGGCCTACCTTCACTTCGAGTTCAACGAAGAAGGAAACTTGATCGGACTGAGGGTGAATTTGGACCTGATAGAAGAAATTCAGGAGCGAGCTCAAGTTCGAATGGCAAACTATCAATGGAGGGTAGCGTGGTATTACAACTCAAGAGTCAAGGGTAAAACCTTCTGGACAGGAGACCTCGTCCTACAAAAAACTAAAGTATCTCACCCGACAGAGTAGGAAAACTTGCGCCAAACTGAGAAGGCCCATACTGCATTAATGAAGTGGTGCGACCAAGAGCGTATCAACTTTGCTGACTAGAGGGAGCCTCAATTCTCCGGACCTGAAACGCCGACAACCTACGTATTGAATTGTAATTTTCATTAAGTAGCAATAAAAATTCTTATTTTGTAAATCTCAACGTCTCTCCAAAGTTCGCCAAACTATGCTGTCGTCCACGGATGAGCTGAGCATAACCCATGATTCCGAGGATTCACCAAGCGGTGCTCCTTGTCCACAGATAAGCATAACCCGCGACTCCAATGATTCACCAAGCGGTGCTCCTCATCCATGGACAAGCTGAGCATAACTTGTGACTCCGACATCCACCAAACGGTGCACCTCGTCCACGAACGAATTGAGCGAAGCCCATACTTCTCCGACACTTGCCAACGAATGCTTTTTGTCCGCGGATGAACTGAGTGATAATTGCAACTACCAATTTCCAGTCCTCATCCTCATATAACTCAATCAGACAGAACTCAAGACAATTCGACGTCGATAGACGTTACTTCATCCTCGGAGGAAAATCTACTTAAACCAAGGATCGGCTGGCCAATCTTAAAAGTCCGATCTTCGAAACTGAATTCATCATTGAAAGTAGAGAGCAAAAATAGAAAGGATGTGATGTTAAAAATAGGCTTGCATTCAAAGTAAAGCTTCATACAATCTTCAGGTCGGCCCTACACAAAAATACCTCGATCAAGGCCGAAGAGTGCAAAATGGGCCGACCATTAGAACAACTCAGACATACCCGAACTCGAGTATAAAGAAGAAGAAAAAAGTCTTAGACATCGACGGGGGTTTCTGGCTCCGAAAGCCCAATCACCGCAAGAGGATGAGTGGCGCCGCATCTTCGACAGCCTGGCCTTTGCTGCATCCCGAACCGGCCTCGTCCTCAGCTCGTACCTCCCCCTCCATGATGAGCTCGACCAGTTCTTCCCTCCACCTCATCGTCCAACTCCAGCAATCCAAGGTCAAGATCAGGGAAACGACTTTAGACTTTCGCCTTGTAGTCTGCAAGGCCCTGTAGGTAGGACTCCGAAACAAACTCCAGCTTGATCGCTCGAAAGTTGTCCAAGAAGCGGAACGCCTCGACCGCGGCAACCTTCTCGGAGACCAACTTCTTCTCCCATTGGCCCGCCGCAATGCTCAAATCCTCCGAAAGACGGGCCCCGGCATCACTCCAAGCCTTCGTAACCTTGGCTTCCAAGGTTTTGACCTTGGCTTTCAAGGAGCGGACTTCCTCCTCAACCACTGCCTTTGCAGCCAAAGCCTCATCTACTCTCTTGGAAGCCTGAGAAACCTTGGCCTCAGCTTCGGCTTCCTGCTCCTTGGCTTCTTTAGAATCTCGTCGAACTTCCTTTAGAATGCCGACGAAATGGTCCACATAATGAACGAGCTGAAAGCAAGAAGTCGTTAAAAAAAAGAGAAAGAAGGAAGCTCAGGAAAAAAAGAACACCAACCCACAGGAGGGAACCATAAGAATCCTTGATGCAGAAGTCAGGGTCTTCTGCACCAAGGATCTCAATGTCAGCTGGTGTTATCGTGGCCCGGAGAAAGTCGCAGGCGATACAATTGTCCCCAAAGCCCGACCTCTATTCCTGGACTTCCTGCCCCCGTCGATCTGGCAACCTTGGAGATACTTCAGTGGGGAGGTTGGCGCATCACAAGGACATGTAAACCAAGATTTGAGTCGCCAAGCCTCGATGTGATGATGAGGCCAAGGACAAGGGGACCGACTCCCCTGGAGCAACCAATTTGAGGGGTTGGACGACCTAAGCCTTGGATGAGGCCTCCTTCCTCGGAGGACCTTGAGCTGGAGTCTACGAACCATTAATGATAGGCTAGGCAAGCACAGCTTTAGTTCGCTCCCATTTTGGAGCAGGGGCCATGGCTAACGACTTCTTCCTTTTTGCAGTTCGACAGAGGGCTTCGATGTTCTCGGATCTCATTTCTGAAAATATAGGAGTTAGCCAAGAGAAAACAAAGGATGGATACTTGAAAATATAACCTACTTACTCAGAGGATTGGTCGGGCTCAACCCAACTTCATGCAAAATCTCCTCAGAAAGGAGCCTAGGAAGCGAGAGAGTGGTGCAACTGAAGATGAGCTTCAATGCCTCCTCCTCAGCATCAAAAGAACCGAAGTCTTAATCGCCGACCTCTGAGGTTAGCCTCATGACATATTGAAGTCCTAAGATTGCCCGATCGAGACAAAAAAGTATCGATCCTTCCAATTATGTACTGATAAAGGAGCACCTCGAAAATAGCATCACCCCTTTCGAGGAGAGGCATACCACCATCCGACCCCTTTCGGGTTGTCCTTCAAAGTGAAGCATGCCCTGAAGAGACGGATTGTCAGTTCCACCCCAAGGAGAAGGCAATATACTATAAAGGCAATGACCAAGCGCCATGAGTTTGGCGCCATGCAACACAGGGTTATTTGGTACGAGGTAATAAACTCTACAATTATAAAATGAAGAGGTAATCTAAGTCCTACCTTAAAGGACTCTTCATAGAGCCCAATCCATCCTCAGGACAGAAGAGCTATTCGGTCCTCGGGACCGGCGACCTCCAGTCTGAATTCTGAAGGGATCTGATACATAAGGCATAGGATTTCTAAATCCTCTTGGATAAGGATGGAGACCACTCGAAAGGGGCCAAAGTTCGGTATTTCTCTTACCTCGAACTCATCTAAGGAACAACCAACGTCGAATGCAGGATCCGTGCCTTCCAGGTTATCGTCTGAAGTCCAAGTGGACAAAGACGAACTCGACGCATTCATTCCTAAGACTTAGAAGAGAATGGAAGACTGACCTAAAGAAAGGATGTGGCTGAGCAAGCTCAAGGGTCGGAGTTCGGGGTCGACTGATGGAGTTTGATTACAGTCGACGAAGAATACAGACATCGGCGATGATCACCAAAGTTAGCCAGAAATTGCCCAAACGATTCTCTCCTCTCCCTCAGAGCAGTAAAACAATAAGAATGGGGTGACCTTCAGTGAACAGCGCCTACTTATAGGAGCTCAGATAGCTCCAACCTGAAGGCAGTACACCTCCCACCATTGATGCGCGCCAAGTGGCAGCTTCCAATTGGCCACAATCAAGCTTAGGCGGATCCAGGGAATCAATGATTCCGATGGAAAGATCAACCTGCTGATAGTGCCGATCCTCGACACGTGTCAACAATTAAAGGGAGCTCCGTGCAACAGCTCAACAGAATCGACCTCTACCTCGGATTTGTACTATCTTCGATTGATCTCATGTGAGCTCGGACTTGAGAATGGGGGGCATCTGTTGTGGATCTTCACCTCAGTCTCGGCCAATTGTATCCTCGGCACCAATCGAAGACACGTAAGACCGAACTTCATCAAGTACGAAGGCCATATCCAGCCAGCCTGACGTTAAGTACGCACCTTAAGCTAGAGCAAGTCCGTAGGGGCACATGGACAGCAGCTTGGACCTTAGTACTGGCTAAGGTGACTACCTCGTCCACGATCGAGGTATCTTCAGGTTGGCCTGAGCCGACTCCGGCTAAAATGTGTAGCCCTCTCTATTGATAGAATCCACTCTCTTTAACTCCAAAACCTCTAGATAAGGAAGGATAACTCCGATTGAATCACGCCCCAAATGAAAATAACTCTCGCCAGCTTAATTTGCGCACGATATCCAAAATTCAGCCGGACTTTAAGACGTGTACAACTCTACCTCCTCTATAAATAGAGAAGCGCAGAGACCCCCAACGTAAGCTCTCGAATTTCATTCTCTCCTTCTCGTTGTTCTCTATCTCCTAACTTGAGTGTCAGAGGATTCTCGCTAGAAAACACCTCGGCGAAGCTTCTTTGCAAGTTCTCAAGCCGAAGCTCAGGCGTCACCCCCCTCATTACTCCATCATAGCAATCCGACCTCAGGCGCGAGAGTTGGCAGCAACAGTTGCAATCTTGAATGAAGCATAGAACAAAAACTTGCATAGCCACACTAAAGAAAAAAGCAGTGTTCGAACTCTATCACCACATCTTTTCTCCTTTGTGTCTGCTTCAAAAAATGGATGTATTCCCAAAATATTGGAACTTCATACTGAATATTTGGGGGATCATCTTTAAGGCTTGACAGCAGCTCTCCAATTGGAAGCAAATCGATGAGAGTGTATATATCTAGCAAAGTTGGACTCATCATGCCACAAGGAAATAAGAAAGCGTTTATCAACTTGCACCAGAGACCAGTTCCGTGGCAGTCATCTTGTTGTTGTTCTCAACAAAATATTTCAACATGTCGAACAACTCATGGATCCCAAGCGACTTCCACATATCACCTTTAGGTTTTTCCATCCTTGTTACCCAAGCTTCCTAGTCAGTGGAAAGATTTGGCCAGCTCCAAGTTTCACCCAATTTGTTCACCACAAGCTTTTCTTCTACAATAAAATTTCCTCCTTGTACAGTTGGCAGGTGTCTGGAGCATTTGAAGGGATCAATCCCTTTATGTGTGCACCAATACAATAACTTTACAAGCAAATGTCCCTGTTCAAATAAGCATCACATGGCAAAGCATATCTTGGAGCCATATTTTTGGACATTGGAAAATAGAATATAAATTTAAGGGGTTAAAAGACTTGAAAGCAAAGAGAAAAGTAGAGGAAATAGAGGGACTAGGGTTACTACTGAGGCAAACAAGGGCATCCCAATTTTTCCATAGAACAGGACATCCCGCTACCCTACCTATCCCAGTAGTGGTCTTAGCAAGATTCATTATTTTGATACTGGACTCCATATCAGTATCATCCTATTAAAATGTCAGTATACGGTACAGTACGGCAAGATTCAAGATACGAGTATTAGTAGCAAGATTCGCCGTCTCAATACTGGACCCTGTACTAGTATCATCCTATCATAATATTGGTATGGTATGGTACACCGTATCGGTATATGATGCGGTACATCCCATACTGGATAGTATGGCAAACCTTGGTTAGTAGAATGCATGATATGGTACAACATGTCTAGTACAGTATGATACCGACCAGTATGGTAAATCTTGGGTCTCAGACAAACATCCTAACAAATATTCTCTATCTCTCCCTTCTTCATTCCTTTCCTTTTTTTTTTGTTCATCTTTTTTTCTTTCTTTCTCATTCATCTTTTTTTCTCTTTCTTTTTATTCTTTCTTTACTTCCTTTCTTTCTTTTCTTTTACCTTCCTTTCTTTCCTTTCCTTTCTCTTTCTTTTTCTTATTCCTTCTTTTATTTCTTTTTCTTATCCCTTCTTTTATTTCTTTTTCCTTTTTCTTCTTCTTTCTCTTTTCTTGCTTCCTTCCTTCCTTCTATTCTTTCTTTTCGTCTCCATTCTTTTCTTTCTTCCTTTTACTTTTTCCTTTCTTTCACCCTTTCTACATCTTTCCTTCCTTTATTCTATCTTCTTTTTTCTTCTCTCCCCATATGGTTTCAGAGTCCTAATCCACAAGAAGGGGACAGGACAATCAAGATGCCCTCCATCCCACCCTTGATTGGAACAATAACGAGGGCCCTTATAGGGTATTCCTATTACATAACAGCTATCATTATGATAGATTTTAACCATTTTCAACATAATCATGAGATTAACTCATTATACACTTCCATGATCTTCAAGTATTTAATGCATTTGAAATCTCCAAAAAAGGAGGCATATTTTTGCCCTAAATTTCATATTTACTGCCATATGGCAGATAGTGTCTGAAACAAGATTTGCGATACCGGTCGGCACCATACCGTACAATACCGGACATACCATACCGTACTGACACCGAACCGATATGTATTCTCGTACCATACCAACACTCAATACACCTCATTGTCTCATGCTGTACCACTTAAGGATGTTGTAATAAAATGATGCCAGTATAGGGTCCGATACTGAGATAGCGAATCTACTCTAAAACTTTATTACAAAATCAAGATTAGGAGGGCTGGGTAACATAGATTAAATTGACGATGTTATTTCTTGCTTACTTTTATGATAGGCTGATGCTTACTACATAAGCAATAGAGCAATTCCAAGAACCAATTGTAATTTAGATAGTAACATGGACTTCAATGATTTTGAGGTAGTTACTATAGATTAGTCTATGACAATTGACAAGTTTAAAGCAAGCTTAGCTATGATTAAGGGACACCTCCAAAACTTCAACAACTACCCTTTATCTGCATCTAGTCCCCATAGAAGCATTCATAAACTTCTTGCACCCATGTTTTCTAGCATGACAACCATTCGACTATGGATAACTATTGACTATACTTAGTTATTTGATCTATTAATTTCTTTTTTTTTTCCTCTAGTTGTGAGTTATTTCTTTCCATTTAGCTTCTTTTCTTTGTATTCTCTCATCCTATAATAGATTGTAGAGTCCTCTTATTGAGGCAAAAATCAAGCCCCATCTCTTGACAAGATCAAAATCATCAACTGATTCACTCAATCTAGCATGCCTGTGACTCAATTGACCATAGTTTAGTTTCTCAAGAAGCACTACATGTAACTCAATCTTTTCTATTCTTATATTAAGCACATGAGTTACCTTTATATTTTGAATCTTATTTTCTAATGACAATATTCTCTTACATAATAGAGTAATCATTTCAAGACGTATTATTAAGAAGAAGGCCATAATCAGGTTTGTACCTATGATAATAGCAACCTTCCTTAAATCCTTTGCATTAACTGACTAGGTTTCCTTAAACTTGCATCTTCTTTTAGATCCTCGATCAAAATAAAACCCACACATGAAGGGAACCTTCGAAACCATTGGCAAGTGCTTACCATATCAAAATATAGGGGATTACAATATATTTTATCAGTTTACTGTACTGATTTTTATTTTCTCCTAAAGAACAATGCTCTTCCTAGTTTTGCTGAAGTCAGGATCAAGGAAACTGATGTACTAATATTGTGGGCATTTCTTGACTTCAGAACTAAACTTGGATTCATACATGTCTTTTAAGTTGCTCCCTTTTGCTTAGATCACATTGAAAATCATAACCAATCCATCTAGCATGTAATGTACTCTTAATCTCGAAATCAACCGTTTCTAGTTATATTTCATTTTTTCATTGTCATTTAAAGTTTTTTCCTCATTATCTCATTTACCTAACTCATATAAGAATTTGATATATGTATTATATTTTCATGGGGCACAATATCATCATGTATCTTTCAGAACAATGCCATTGTGGCTCGAAATATTTGACAGGTATTACTTTTGTCTCTTTCATAGATCACAAGGAAAAGATAATTATCAATTATCTACCATCCCAAACAAGTAAAGAAGATATATAACCTGTTTGTGAACCATGTAAAAGAAGGCGGGTAAACAAGAGCCAACACTGTACTTGCAAGTACCACATGGGGTATAATTGAATTTGCTCCCCTCAAAATCTTCAAAACATCAATATCTTTTCTCTCAACCTCCTGAAACAATCCAAGCAGCAACGAGGCAAAATAAGTTAAAACAACAGTGAACCAAAAAAGAATCATTCCATTTGTTTTATTTAGAGTACTTTTCCCAAAAACAACATAGAGCAAGCAATCAGCTCCAACTCCACTGTTTCAATTTTGTGAAACCATGGGAATAAAAATAAGAATTTTTTTTTCCTTTTTGAGCACAATGGGGCTGATAAAGATTGATCCTTGATCCTTTTCCTAATTTATTAAAAGTTACAATTAATATTATGCTCATATTTGTTTGGCTAAATAATGATTCGAACTATTTTGGGATAAATGAGGACCTGGGCCAGAACAAACGCATCTTCTCTGGTGCGATCAGGCTCGAAAGAATCGGTCGTCTTGGCCGAAATACATCTTGTCACAAGGACCCTACTACCCTTCGCTGCTTCGATCAAAGCAATCAGAGAGAGCGATCAAAGGCAAAGGACGACAACAACAAAGGAAACAAAGCCAAAGCAAGGACCTACACCACATAACGGTTGAAGAAGCTGCGTGGAACGGTACAGAGCAGCAACCTGGAAACGAAACTACTCATTTGAGAGAGAACGAAACTGAGATAGAGAGGGACAGAGAGAGAGAGAAGAGAGAGACCTGATCGCCGGTGGATGAGAAGGGCAGAAGGGCGGTGGAAGGCAGCGGAGAAAGGAAGGGCCCACTTGAAGGCGATGGCGTTGGGGTTCATCTCCGGCTATCTGTGGAGAGATCGTGCTATTATTGGCGACTTGGAGTATCTTTGACTTCCCCCAGTACTGGAAATGTGAGATATCGCGCGGGCGCTTGGAGGGAGATACTGGTGGAATTCGTGGAGAACGGGGGAGGCCCAGGCATTAGCGCTTTCCAGGATGCTACATACGGTAGGGAACAAAAAAAATATATATACATCGAAATGATACCCATGTTTTAGAGGAAATGATCAAAATAATTTTTTTTTAAAATATTATTTAAAATAATAAAATTATTTTATCATAAGACGTCTTTCTATACTGATACATTAATATTAATATCAACTACAGATAGACAATACTTTGACTTGCTTTACCATATTGCACCTCTATGGATCACCCTACCATTGGACTCCTAACATATCTCTTTTAACCTATGGCACAGTGGTGATCTGGCACAGAAGTCGACTCCTATTATGCCATGGGCCAACACAAAAAGCCTGTTTTTATAGGTATAGCAAGGGTCAATCCATGGGACGACCCCTGGCACAGGGGGTCATCCCATGGATCACCTCTTTTTGCATGCCAGACCCAAAACGTTTGTGCCAATGTCCCATCCAAAAGGAGACGATCTAAGAGTCGCCTCTTCAAATCCGAAACTGATTTTCTCTCAATCTTAATTTTTGAAACTTTCAAAAAATATTGTTTGCATCTCCAATCTGATGAATTTACAATTTTGATCATCTCTAAGCATCTTTATCTGTTCAAAACTTTTTGACTTTTTTAAGATACAAATTCAAACTTTTCCAATCATAGTTATAATTAACATTGCAGTATATCTCAAAAATGGTAGACAATCCCAAACCATATAATCTGTATCAAGCTCAATAATTATTTTTTTGCACAACCAACAAAAATTCTAGCATATGCATTTAGATTAAAAAAAATTATAACATTAATTTCAAAATAATATAAACCAATAGTTGATCATTATAAAATTTGCTAACAAAAAAATTATGTACAAGTATTACAACTATCAAAAGACGTATATACTAAGGTACTAGAGCCTCTTCCGTGTTTGCTTATGCGACGCGTGTCGCCTCTGGCTGCTATTGTGATGGCTCAGGCATGGCATCGACCGGTGGAGAGGAAGGTGCTGGCATGCTCGGCCTATCAACATGTGCCTGACGTCCACCTCGAAAAATCCTCAATCTACCCCTATCTCTGGCCCTCCCATGCGTATGATCAACATGCTGCTCGTCAAGTCAGTGCGACGTATTTTTCGGCTCACTCATCCTCTATGATATAGATGCATCATCTATAGGAAGGTCGAAGTCCGAGAAGCTAGGATATGAGGTGTGTTGGGCATATGATGAGGTACTCGGATCATCCATCAATGGCACAGTGTGAAGTCGTCTATCCTCAAAGACGGCTCACATAGAGTCGACAAGATCGTCCATAATATCGATAAGTTCTAAGTCCTTGCACCCAACAGTGATCGAATGGAAGCCGCTTCTTGTCCGGTGGTATAGTGATGTGATCCTCTAAACTGTCAGTATCAAAAGAAAAATAAATATTATTCATAAGTATAACAATAACAATATAACAAAATGAGATAAAAAGTAAAATATACTTATCACAATATCCATCATGCTATCTGAAGGACGGAACCTCATCTCAGGCCGCTCACTTATCAATGACAAGATGAATCGCCTAGTGATACTTCTATACCACTCCAAATATGAATCATAATAATTCATCATAGGGAGCATAAGTAAACAACCCACAATCGAATCCTCTCGTCGCTCCCATATGTCAATATACTCTTTATGCTCTCGACCCCAATCATGATGATGCCATCCTCATCAATCAAACTGTGGAGGCTATCACAAGTGTCTCATGGTGGAGGAACGCCCTGATGCATGCCAAACTATCACATCACGTGCTTTGGATAATGATCTCTATGATATCGAAGCAAATGAGAGGTGCGCATATCCTCCATACATACTGATCTGATCGACATACCTAAGGCAATACGGCCAATATCTTCGATGTATAAGGCATCCACACCATCTGATCGTTACACTGCTGGTCAAACTGATCCCTATAGTATATGACTGTATACGGCATCGGATTGCTAGCACCAGTTAATCGAATCCTCCACTTGTCCAAAACAAAGTTAATATGTTATTTTATATAGTCATTTATCATAAAGAATCAGTGCTACTGGTTACATACCTACATCCTAATGGATCAACTTGGTCGTGCTGTATCCCACCAAATGGGTTCTCAAAACTAGCATCATCCTCATCTAACGGGCCATGTCCTACTGCATCATCTCCCGACACCAGCTGGTGGGCTCCTATCCTGGGCAGCACCCTATCTAGCTATCCGATGTGTAAATACTCCCATACCCAAAGCTGCAACAACACCAATGGCCTAGCTATCTCACATGCATATGGTTTGGTGGCCTTGTAGAGCTCGCGATATAAGAGGGCTAAAGTAGCGCTACCTCAACTTAACTATCTACATGCGTGGAGATCACATAGCAGGGGTAAGTACAACAACTGCACATGAGAATCAAACTTATCAGTGAATAGATAGCCATCGATAAGGCAAAGAATGAATGCTCGAGCATGCCTTTGCACGATCTCATCATCCGATAAGTATGGAATGTGTTGCAAAGCCAGTGAAATTTTAGCGAAGATCTCGACAACATCGACTCTGGCAATCTAATCCCAAAACTCCTCACATAGATCCGACCCGAAGATTTACGCAGTTCTGATGATGGCATGTTGGAAAACGTAGGTGATTTCATACATATATTTCAAAAATTTTTGAAATAAAACACAGTGGAAGTCAACTAGATTAATCAAATTAATCTAACATACATATGATCTAATTATCAAATCAACCTACTCTAGGATCTATAACATGATATGTTACATATAAAATCTGAAATTATCACATGATAAAATCTACATGCATGGATGTAAGCAGTAGATCAAATCTATACCTATCTGAGTTCAAAACTCGATATCTGAGCACAGATCGATGATCGTTGCTGTTAGAGATATGGTGAAGAAGATCTTTACTGGTTGCTTACAGTCGCACATGCGTCCGACCTCTACAGAAAGTCCACTCGAATCTCTGATCTGATCGATCTTCTCGGAAATACTAGTTCACACAAAGACATTCTTCTTGACTAATCTGGATCTTTTCTTCAAATCTCTAGAATCTTTCTAGAGATTGAAGATGAACTTCTAGAGGAGATAAAGAGATAAAAGAAAGATGGAGAAGAAAATAATTTCTCTCTTATTTTTTCTCTCTTCCCAAACTCGTAGGAAGAAACCCTAAAAACTAGGTTTTTGCGCACACCCCAAGAGAAAGGACTCTCTTTCTTTTTTCACGTCATGAACCCACACCCAAGGACTTCTCATCGTGAAAGCCCTTCTTCTAATCTCTTACACGCACAAAAGAGAAGAATAAACCCCTTTTTATTGGTGTGTAATAAGGTAGGGTGAAGAGTCTTAAAGATCATGGACTCTATCAAGATGTCGCCTCCTCTCATCTATTTACACCAAATTAAATATGGGACACCCCTTTCTATATTTTTCCATGGTAAATCAATTCTCTAACTGATTTCCTATGGTGAAAATCTTCCTTAAAGTGTCACACAAATGAAAGGAATAAAATAAGTTGCATAAAGTCTCGTAGATAATGTCCAACATTATCTATATGGTATCCTATTTAAATCTAATTTGAACATATCATTTAAAATCAGATCCTATCCAAATTTGGACGTGAGAAAGAGAGGGTGAAGGACTCTTTGGCATGAAAAAATCTCATGCAAAATAATTTTGTGCATGGAGAAAAGTGGCATCCAAGTTTTGATGCGCAAGGGAGAAGAGTCCATTCCAATATGGATTCTTAATTTTCTTATTTGAATCCAAATCAAATCACATCTGGTTTAGCCCAAATAAAATAGATAAAATTTAATCTAATTAGGTTCATAAATTTTTAATCAAATTTTAATCAAATTAAGAATTGATTGAATTAAAGTCCTGATCAAATCAGAGATAATTCTTCCTTAGCGATTAGGTCATCTCATAACCTAATCAGATCAAACCTAATTGAATCTAATTCAATTAGATTTTATTTAATCATCTTTGCTCAATCATATTGAGCTAATCAATAATCTAATTACTAATTAATTTTTTATTAATTTACTAACATTTGGTGAATAAATTTATTATAACTTTTGCATAAGATTAATCATCAATCGAAATGACGATTAAATCCTTGAACGATTCTTAATCGTTGATCAGCCATATGATCAGGCAGAAATTTTTTTTGAGTGTAATCCTATAGGTTCAAACCTAAGTCGATAGTATAGAAATAGATTTCTAAACCAATCGATGTAACCATCTAGCAATGGTGACTCGACGTCCAGATAAGTCGAATGATGACGAAGCAACATTCAAGAACCTATTGGCATATGATTACTATATAATTCATCCTTTTAATCCTAATGCTCAAGGAGACTCAAGATTTAACTGTCAATCCTAAATAAGTCATCCGTATTATATTTCAATCTTTCAAATCCATCACATGGATTATCTGGGCCCAAATTTTGCTAAATTGAAATACATTGATATATTAACTCCTAATTCAGAGGGATCAATCCCATCTTGACTCATGCATCGATTTAATAAGTACTTGACTGCACTCAAAAATTTTCCATCATTGAATTTAAAACTCAGTTAGTCTGGTATCAAAGTAGAGTGAGTTGCTTGCAAGTCATCGTGGTGATCTCAGGTCGGAGAGACACTTATACCCTTCGTGAGCTACTCTTGGCAGCAGAGTACTCCACAGTTGGTCATGTTCAGTGACGATATATTCCTACATCTCATCTGTATGCCATACCAGTGTCTCCATACTATTTGATTAAGAGGACAATCAATGCATATAACACACAATGACCTACACTTGATATCGCTATAGTCCTAATAATAGTATATCGTTTGGTCATGAACCAGTTTAAAGACTATGCGATAAATCCTCTTTTATCGATCCAAGTAATCTTAAAGACTTCATCACAACATAGAAGTTCGTTAAAAAATGTAACTTTGTAATGAAAAAGATCAAATAACTTTTATTATTGATCAATTCATATACATTTATAATGAGCACAATCGTCAAACGATTGGCTTTAGGACATATTTTCCAACATGACAAGCCCATACACCCATAATTCGAGAAGAACAGCAACATCCGCAATGTGATTGTTGCCTCGTCGATGCGTAGGTAGAAAGTGTGAGTCTCCTGACGCCATCGCTCTACCATACTATGATGAGGACCCAATCTAGCTGTATATCGTATACTCTAAATACTCCATAAAAGCCAGTGATATGAAGATATTTTCGGATCCTCTCATGTGGCCGTCAGGTGCGCATGGCGATCAAGCCTCTATGTCTACAGCGTAGGGGCCCCATGTCCTCTCCAGAATATATACGATCACTATAGTATCAGATCTGAAGATATGGTACGATAGGGTCTGTCGGCTCCAGATGCACATTGGAGTCTGAACGTACCATCTCTGAGGCAAAAAATGAAAAGATGATCTTACGATCAAGAAATATCAAAGATGATAAGAAACATTAACAATAGGATAATTTCATAATTTTTTTCAAACATTCACATGACATGATTACATAATCAAAATATTTTAAATGTGTGGCCTTTTATATACTGTAATCTTCCATCACTACATCTTGATCCGAAGGAATACACGGAGATGCCAACTGCAAGTATCAGACTGTTTACACACGATGCTCCATTTAATCCTATCTGACTCGATGACTTTGAAAGGATGGTGGGTGTGAATGGCATACTGTTTCACTGTGCGTTAGACTTATTTTTTCGATCTAAATGCCATTCCCTTTCTTAACTCTTCATTTTCATCAAAGAATGAATATTCTGGTAATGCTTCATAGGATGCGGCCTCATCATCATCGAATGCATTAACCAGCCCAAATTTAGGAATAAGGGGCACCTCATATGGTGGGATGTCCTCTTCCATACTAGACTGCCTACTATCACTACCATCAGACTCCATATCATCATCCTTACCTTCATCATTAGTAGGATTAGGGTCATAACTAATAGTAGCTTTATTTTCGAATAAAGTTGTATCGATTGCTACAGTTCCCAATCCTCCAACCCGAGCATGGCATGCATGTGACTGATTAAGTGATACAAGATCATTAGATTCATACTCCATATGCTCCACGGTAGCTGCCACATAACTAGGACTGGCCCTCATATCATCAAATATGGCATTACTTCAATATCGATATGCAGCCTGTACCCCTACTATGTACTAAGGACTATCAATTATGGATGCTGTTGGTCCACCAACCGTACATGCAAGGGTGCCTCCATACTCATACCTAGCTTCATCGGCTATTGGAGATGCATTAAGTAGATATCCCCCTATGTTTGATTGTGCAAGTGGAGCAGATATAGGCTGAAAAACACTCATATACTGTTGACCACCAATCGAAACTCCTACCGCTACCGGCTCGACAAACATTTCAACTATCAAAAGTACCCCCTATGATGGAATACCCAAGACGGTATACATAATCTGATCATCTTCAATAGGTACAGTCAAATATATCCAACCATATGAATTAAAAATCTACATATTAAGAAAACTCCATATTGATTGACGTTCCATCTAGTGACAGCATAGCAGATCTGCACAAGTTCTTGGTATGTTGCATTACGGTCCATCATGGCCATCTAGATCCTTCCACCATCATAATATGCACCATTAACATCACGACTGATCCTCCCATCCCAATGAAAAATAACAGTGATAAGTTTTGGATCCATTTTTTAAAAAATATTATGAGAACTAACTGTATAAATATATGAAATTGGAAGGCACTATTTATAGATTCCTTATACCATAACATCATCTCACATTTCAAACTTGAGTCCCTAAGTTTGAAATGTAGACCTTCAGTAATGAAGAGATCCAACCCAAAAACTATAATGCAAGTCCTAAGATTGAAAGGCTGACCTTCAGTATTTCAAACATGAGTCTGTAGTGCAAGTCTCACATGATGGATTTGGTATCATTCATATTATCATGAGAACAGAACCTATAAATTGAAAATTTTTGTCGACAAAGAAGAATCCTTTCAATCAAAAATCTTCAAACCCAAAAACTATATTATATCATGTTTCTGGCAAGATTAAGCTCTCAAAACCTTAAGGAACCAACAGTCACCAAATATTTTGAGAGAAAACCCCAACTGGAACAAACCCCTTTGGTCTCCCTTAAGTGCTCTCTTTCCCCATGTATCTCTGAAAAAAAGATGAAATAAAAAGAATAACAAGCGAATAACAAAATAAAGGATCATTTGAGCTAGATAAATATCTTACCTTCTAATCAACCGATGGAGAGGAGCTGAGGGATCCGTCCGCCCACATGCACAAAAGGGAGAGGGAGGGAGAGAGAGAGGGAGAGATCGCCCACATGAGAGAGAGAAAGAGGAGCCGATGGCTAGAGCCCTAGAGACAGAGAGAGAGGAGCTGAGAGAGGTCTCATTACGGAGGTAAGAGAGCGAGGAAAGATGCTCTCCGATTTTTAAAGTTGCTGAGGCCCTATAAGTGAATCACCCTACCATAAGGCGACTTATATAGTCATCCTACACTAAAGTGACTCATAAAGTCACCTTATGATAGGGCAACCCATATAGTCGTCCTATCATAAGGTGACTTTTTGGTCCATGCATCCCCTCAACTGGCGTTGGATGGCTAAGTTAGCATAGAAAGCCACCTAATGATAAGACGATTTTGTTTGGGGCAGTACTTTGCTAAATAATTTGGAAACAACATTATTTTGATAATTTATTTTAAAATATGCATTATTTTGATAAAAATAACAAAAAAAGGAATCCATCTAAAGTATAGTAATATTCACTATTATAATAATATTATATTATATTATGTGTTATATATATAGCAATGCATTAACATTTTTATAACTCGTTAGAGTTAATTTTAGAGAAATTCTTTATCCATGGCCCTCATGAAGAAAAACTGAGGTGGAACATACCATTTCACCAGATTAGGCCATGTAGTGCAATTAACAATGGGGCTACACAAGTTTCCAACATCGTAGGGATTTAATGCAGCTCAACTTTTTTTTCAAATTTTCTTTAACAAAAATTCTCTTTCTTTTCAAAATGCCATCTTTTACTCTATTTGGTTCATGCTTGGCTTGAATATCATAGATAATAACAGAACATCATAACAATTAGTAAGATGTAATAGAAAATAACATGACATCATAATAACTAACAGAATGTCATAGAGAATAATAGCAAGTGATAATAATCAATAGGATGCCATAAAAAAGCAATTGGATGTCATAATGAATAATAGGATAGATGTCATAACGAATAACAGAAAGTCATAATAACTAATAGGATGTCATATGAAGACACAAAAAGTTATATATATTATTTAGGATATCATAAAATAAAGAAAAAAAAACTATTATTACTTTTTAATGACTTATATGACTTTTTGTTGAATCCCATGACATCTTGGATAATGTTATATGATATCCTATTGCTTGGTATGACATCTTATTGTTGGGTTTCGAGGTGTCAGGTATACAGATTTTTTAAAATAATTTCAAAAATACATAGCGAAAGATCAGATTAAAACTGTTTTAATCTACACATGCATAGATCTAATCTTACACATATGGATCTAGTTCATATGATGAAAATAAGAAGATCATACATCTAATTTCAAAAACAAAATATAACTAGGTGATCTGATCACCTATCTGAATCGTTAAACTCCTTCAGCTAGATCTAGATCTGAGGATGTCTCTAGATTTTGCTGAAGTCATGCACGCGTCTGACCTCTACGAATATCTACATGGGACTAAAGCAGATCGAAAGTGCCAAAGATCATTGAGGTGCTAGCTCTTTTTCAAATTTTTGCTTCTCTAGTTTGGATCTAATTTTCTTCTTTGACTATAATAGAAGAGGATTCGAAGATGAATCTACGCACGAACTCCTTTCGCGTAGGATCGGAGGAAGTAGAGAGGCAATGGGAGAACTCCTCCTTCTCTTTTCTCTCTCTTTCTGATCTCTCTCTCTGATTTCTTTCCCTTTATGTGGCCGACCAGGGCTTGGGCATGTGGATTAAGGAAGTAGAGGAGGAAGGGGGTGGCACGCAAAAGGATTCAATGAATTTTGTTGTTACACATTCTTCACGCCCAAGAGGACCCCTCCTTTTATAGATGCTGGCCAAGGAGATTGGATAGAGTTCATCTAAATTTGAACTCTTATCGGATAAGAACTTGAAGTTTAAACTAAACTTATCTAGTCCCCGGAGGATGAGAAGATAGAGAAGCCAGTGTTAGATGTGTGCCCTAGATGCCAGATTGGCTGACACATTCCAGTACAAATATAAGGACAAATTTATAATTTTGACTATAAATAAATAAAAGGGTTATTCTACTATCATATTGTGTACATTATGTCTGTAATACATCCTTTGAGTTAGTAGGAATGTTAATTTATATTTTTAAGAGTTAAAAATTTAATGCATGAATTTACATAACTAACTCATAAATAGCTCCTGACCATAGGATCATCACGAGGATGGTGATCGATCCGGAAGGTTGGTGTATGATCGCTTCCTTAAGATAGATGTGTCTTGAGTCTACGATGTAGAGACATCGAAGTAAGAGTACAGGTATTCATTGAGAATGAGAGTACTGAGTGTGACCACCTCGAGCAGTCATAAAGAAATCTACCTTCTCATCGATGACTAGCTCGATGCTGTAGCTGTGTGTCTAGTTCTCTGACCTGAGGTATATCGATAGTTCATCTTGAGTGTGTTATAGTTTGACTACACCATAACTTGGTCTCCTAGCCATTCAAAATCCTGAGGTGTATGTTGGTTGTAGCATATTCATTGTAGGAACCAGATCGCACCAAGAAGGGATCTATCAACCTTGGTAAATGTTGGTGCAAAATTCCGCCTGCGCCGGAGAAGCTAGAGTTGAGGAAGCCGCGGTCGCCGTCGGGACCTGCAAGAGAAGTCTAAACCGGAGGTGGGGTTGCTCCGGCAAGACCCTTCGACGCTCAAGTCAGTTCTCTGCCTCAACAAGAATGGAGTGCTCGAATGAAGAGTTTAGCAGAGTTTTGAGATAAGGCAAAAGGGCTTAAAGAATAACGTATCTGAGTCCCCCCCCTTTTATAGGCGGGGGAAGCAACGGACTGATGGCGACGTCTGTAACCACCTGGTAGTGGGCCGCCCATGGTCAGGGGAATTGATTGCGAAAGATAATGGAGCAGACACGTGGCCATCATCATATCCCGCCACATAGGGCCTGCTGCAGGTAGTGGGGCGGCGTCCGTTACTGCCAGTTGTCAGCGAGTAGTGGGATCGTGCAGCACCTGCCGCAGGGAGCAGCATCATAGCCGTTGACACAGCCTGTCAGAGGATCGTGCCGCATCTCTCGCAGGGGGAGGTGGAGCCGCGTGGAATCCGCTACAGGAAGTGGAACAGGATCATGGCAGTTATTGTTATCTGCCAGGGGACACAGATCTGTTGATCAAGGCTCGGCAGTGGTCGGAGTTCGGCCTTTGTAGGAGTCCGGGAGGAGTCTGCCTGCGGCTGTAGTCGTTGACGTCAGGGATGAGGCTCGGCTCCCTTAAGGCTCGGCTCCTCCAGCAATTGGTATCGAGAGCGGAGCCCGGGCGGAGCTGCAACTGCTGTCGATGGTGGAGTCCGGCTCCCATAGGAGTTCGGGCGGAGCCGTTCTGCTGTTGATGGAGGAGCCCGGCTCCCGCAGGAGTCCGGGCGGAGCCGTTCTGCTGTTGATGGAGGAGCCCGGCTCCCGTTGGAGTCCGGGCGGGGCCGTTCTGCTGTTGATGGAGGAGCCCGACTCCCGTAGGAGTCCGGGCGGAGCCGTTCTGCTGTTGATGGAGGAGCCCGGCTCCCGTAGGAGTCCGGGCGGAGCCGTTCTGCTGTTGATGGAGGAGTCCGGCTCCCGTAGGAGTCCGGGCGGAGCCGTTCTGCTGTTGATGGAGGAGCCCGGCTCCCGTAGGAGTCCGGGCGGAGCCGTTCTGCTGTTGATGGAGGAGCCCGGCTCCCGTAGGAGTCCGGGCGGAGCCGTTCTGCTATTGACGGAGGAGCCCGGCTCCCGTAGGAGTCCGGGCGGAGCCGTTCTGCTGTTGATGGAGGAGTCCGGCTCCCGTAGGAGTCCGGGCGGAGCCGTTCTACTGTTGATGGAGGAGCCCGGCTCCTGTAGGAGTCCGGGCGGAGCCGTTCTGCTGTTGATGGAGGAGCCCGGCTCCCGTAGGAGTCCGGGCGAAGCCGTTCTGCTGTTGAATTCGACTGCAGGTATTTTATACCCAACACCAGTCCCCCTACTTCCGAGTTTGAATTTCAAGCGAAGAAAGTACGTAGAGAGAGATGCGCACAGCCGGAATCGCCCCTTCGAACCTTGCGCACTGCCGCCCCCATTTAATGTGCGCACGTCAGAATCTATTTTTCGGTGAAGGTGACTTGAAAAGTCTTTTCGGAGCTCCCGTCGAAACGCGATCCTAAGCGTCGCTCTACGGGGATTCGCGAGCGGTCAACCCTCGATGACGGTGAAGGGGATAAGCACGCCACGCGGCACACATCAGTTGGCCCAAGAATACCCGCCGCCATAACTGCGCCAGGATCCATCGGCTATTTAAACCCCTCGGCCCCTTCGTAACTTCATTCTGGCGTTGTTCTTTCATCTGAGAGTCCCGCTCCTCTTGCCCCAGTCCCTGTCTCCTTCCCTTATACCATGTTATCTACTCGGGAGGCTGTCCTCGAGGGAATTCTTAGGGTTTGGAGGAAGGAGAGAAGGAGAATGGCGGTCGGTGAGAATCTCCATCGCTCTAGAGGGAGCCCAAGGAAGAATTCCTTCAACAACAGGGGTTTAATAACGGAGACCGTCGGGGAAGCTATTCTGTCCACGAATCTCGGGGCAGCAAGGCGGGGTGATACCGGTCAAGAGGGCAGAATAGACGTCACAAGCCATGACGGGATCCTTGATGCCGTCGGGGCCGAGAGACCAGAGGCGGTCGGCGTTGACGGTGGGGCAGTAGAACTTGTTGCGGGGATGGTGGAAGTAACGCATGCCGACCTTGCCGGAGCGTCTCGGGCGGCGGTCGTCGTTGCCTCCTCCGCCTCCGGGGATCAACGCCACCCCTTTCCTGCTAAAGTTGGGACCTTGGGAACAGTAATGAGGCGAGATGGACGAGAGCTGTTACACGCGCTGGAGAATGCGACTGAGAAGGATAGAGACGGAGTTCGTAGCTCGGAGCGGTCTCCGATTCGTCCTGCCCGAACCGTGCCCGTGACACTTGCGATGACGTGTATCTTCTTTTTTCCTGACCCACCGGGTCCTGTAATATGTACTTCTGTTAAATAAAAAAGTGATTTCAGTACCTCGTTTGCATCTGGTGTTGAATAGTTGTCCGCCGAACTCCTTCATTTTCCTTTCCTTCTCTTTGTCTGTGTTACGTCGTTCCAGAATCGTCGGCGACCCTTTCAGCTCATGCGGGGTCGTCATTCGTCGAGCTTCTTTTCAGCTTTTATGTCGTTCGGAGATATCCACTTGTCAGGTTTGCTTGGTTGAAGTCGAAGCTAAGTTCGGCTCCCTTGATAGTCCGAACGGAGAAGCTCTCCGGAGGTTGGAGTAGCTCGGTTCTTGTAAAAGTCGGGGCAAAGTTTTTCTGTAATCAAAGTCACAAATAAAGCCAAAATAAAGCCCGGCTTCCGTAGAAGTCCGGGTGGAGTCGTCCTGTAGCTGTCGTTGTCGGTGGAGCCCGGCTCCCGTAGGAGTCCGGGCGAAGCCTTTGTTGCTGCCGATGGTGGGGCCCGACTCCCGTTGGAGTCCGGGCGAAGCCTTCTTAACGGTGGAACCCGGCTCCCGTAGGAGTCCGGGTGAAGTCTTCTTTGCATAGGGACCCGGCTCCCGTAGGAGTCCGGGCGAAGTCTTTTTTTTGCGGCGGAATCCAGCTCCCGTAGGAGTCCGGGTGAAGTCTTCTTGGCGTAGGGACCCGGCTCCCGTAGGAGTCCGGGTCTTCCACTTTGCTCATGTCAGGACGAGGTTCTCCTCCTGTTCCTGACAGGGCTGCGGGGGCACATATGGGCGTTGCAAGGCCTCTCCCCCCATCCGGTCTAAAAGAATCGGGCCTTCGACTTTGCTCAAGTTAGGGCGAGGTTCTCCTCCTGTCCCTAACAGGGCTGTGGGGGCACATATGGGCGTTGCAAGGCCTCTCCCCCCATCCGGTCTAAAAGAACCGGGCCTTCGACTTTGCTCAAGTTAGGGCGAGGTTCTCCTCCTGTCCCTAACAGGGCTGTGGGGGCACATATGGGCGTTGCAAGGCCTCTCCCCCCATCTGGTCTAAAAGAACCGGGCCTTCGACTTTGCTCAAGTTAGGGCGAGGTTCTCCTCCTGTCCCTAACAGGGCTGTGGGGGCACATATGGGCGTTGCAAGGCCTCTCCCCCCATCCGGTCTAAAAGAATCGGGCCTTCGACTTTGCTCAAGTTAGGGCGAGGTTCTCCTCCTATCCCTAACAGGGCTGTGGGGGCACATATGGGCGTTGCAAGGCCTCTCCCCCCATCCGGTCTAAAAGAACCGGGCCTTCGACTTTGCTCAAGTTAGGGCGAGGTTCTCCTCCTGTCCCTAACAGGGCTGTTGGGGTACATATGGGCGTTGCAAGGCCTCTCCCCCCATCCGGTCTAAAAGAACCAGGCCTTCGACTTTTATAAGGTTGCCCTCTCGTTTTTGATTTCGTCTGCTTGAATTGTCCTAAGACAAATGGGCACGCATTTTTTTTTTTTTTTTTTGATCAGGACGAAATCACTGGTAGTACATCCGTAAGTTTTCTGAGCTCCACGGTCGCGGGAGGTCAGCTCCCCCGAGTTTCCTGAGATAATAAGTTCCAGGTCGGACTACTTCCTTGACCTCATAAGGTCCTCCCAGTTTGGGCGAGCTTCCCCTGGCCCTGAGGTTGTGAGACAGCAGCTCGTCGGAGCACTAGATCCCCTGCTTTGAATGCCTTGTTCTTCACTCGGGCGTTGTAATATCGGGCAACTTTCTGTCTGTAGGCTGCCATTCGAACCTGAGCAATCTCCCGCCTTTCTTCCAGTAGGTCGAGGTTGGCTCTGAGACTTTGCGCGTTTTGGGTTCGTCGAATGCCACGACTCGTGCCGACGGGAGTTTAAGCTCGATCGGGATGACGCTTCCGTACCAAAGGCTAGAGCAAAGGGAGTCTCTCCTGTAGGCAACCTCTGGGTGGTCCGATAAGCCCATAGCACATGATAAAGTTCGTCCGCCCAAGTCCCTTTTGCTATTTCGAGCCTGGTCTTAATCCCCTGCAAAAGGGTTCTGTTTGTTACCTCGGCTTCGCCGTTCGCCTGGGGATGGGCTACTGATGTGAATTTGTGGGAGATGTTTAGATCTTCACAGAATTCAGCAAACCTGGCTCCCGCGAATTGCCGTCCATTATCAGTGATGAGGGTTCTAGGCAGACCGAACCTGCACACGATCGATTTCCAGACGAAATCCTGCACTTTCGCTTCTGTGATTTTGGCTAGTGGCTCGGCCTCGACCCATTTGGTGAAGTAGTCGATCGCCACAAGGAGGAATTTCCTTTGACCAGACGCCATGGGAAAGGGGCCAAGAATATCCATTCCCCATTGCGCAAAAGGCCATGGGGCGCTCAAGGGTGTAAGCTCGGTAGCAGGTTGTCTCTGGACGTTGGCGTACCTCTGGCATCGATCACACTTTTTGACATATTCAATTGAATCTTGGTGCATGGTTGGCCAGTAATACCCTTGGCGGAGTAGCTTGTGGGATAGAGACCTGGCACCTAAATGGCTTCCGCAAGCTCCCTCGTGCACTTCCCATAGAGCGTAGTCAGCTTCTGAGGATCGGAGGCATCTCAAGAGAGGCAGGGAGTACGATCTTTTGTATAATTTGCCCTCATAAAGGATGTACCGGGAGGCTTGATTTCGGAGTTTTCGAGCTTCTTTCGCATCCTGGGGGAGAACCCCATCTCTAAGATAGTTATTAGCGGGTCGACCCAGCTGGGCTCGTGGTCGATCTCCATTACGAGTCACGGTTCTTCCGTACTCGGTTGTTTTAAAACTTCAAAGAGGACGCCCTTTGGCAATTCGGCCGGAACCGATGTCGCCAGTTTGGAGAGAAGATCGGCTCTAATGTTCTCCGACCTCGGAATTTGCCTGATGTCGAAATTGTTAAAGGCAGAGATGAACTCCTTCACCTTTTCGAGATATTTGGCCATACTGTCCTCCCGTGCCTCAAAGCTCCCGCTGACCTGTCCCACCACAAGTTGGGAGTCGCTGTGCACCCGGAGTTGACCTATTCCAAGCTCCTTAGCGATCCTCAATCCTACGATCAGGGCTTCATACTCCGCTCCATTGTTCGTTGCGGAGAATTCGAAACGCAGAGCGTACTCCGCAACGACTCCCTCCGGGCTGGTCAAGATCAGGCCTGCACCCGCGCCTGCCATGTTGGATGATCCGTCCACATGGAGGGTCCAACAGTTATCGGATGAACTGGCTTCTTCGTCGGGGGAGTTCGGCTGAGCACTCAGGTCATCAATTTTGTTTTGCTCAGGTTCAGCCTCCTCGGGGATGGTGCATTCTACTATGAAATCCGCCAACACTTGAGCTTTTATTGCCGGTCTAGGCTTGTAGTTGATGTCGAATTCTGTAAGCTCGATGGCCCATTTCGCCATTCTTCCGGAGATATCAGCTCGGTGTAAAACCGCCTTGATCGGTTGGTCGGTGAGTAACGTCACCGTGTGCCCTTGAAAGTAAGGTCGGAGTCTCCGAGCTGCAATCAACAAGGCGTAGGTCAGTTTTTCTAATTTAGCATACCTGGTCTCGACGTCCCTCAACACGCGACTAATGTAGTAGACCGGTCGCTGGACTTTAATTTCCTCCTTAACAAGGACGGCTGCAAGGGCTGTGGGAGAGATTGCCAGGTACAAAAATAATTCCTCTTTGGGCTCGGGCTTTACCAGCAGTGGGGGTGAGCCAAGATAGCTTTTCAATTCTTCGAATGCCTGTTGGCATTCAGGGGTCCAACAGAAGTTTTTCGGCTGTTTGAGAGTTTGAAAGAAGGGCAGACATCGCTCGGCCGACCTTGCGACAAAGCGATTGAGAGCCGCAACTCTTCCTGTGAGGCACTGAACCTCTTTGATCGATCTCGGGGCAATCATGTCTTGGATGGCGCGGATTTTCTCCAGATTGGCCTCGATCCCGCGCCCTGACACCATGAAGCCCAGGAACTTCCCCGAGGTCACCCCAAAGGCGCATTTGGTTGGGTTCAGCTTCATTCTATACTTTCGAAGAGCGCCAAAGGTTTCTTCGAGGTCGGTGACATGATTCCCGGAAGACCTGCTTTTCACGAGCATATCGTCCACATAGACTTCCATATTTCGGTCGATCTGCTCCTTGAAGATTTTGTTCACCAGTCGTTGATAGGTCGCGCCCGCGTTTTTGAGGTCGAACGGCATGACCCTGTAGCAGTAAAGGCCACGATTAGTGATAAAAGCAGTCTTTTCTTCATCTTCCGATGCCATCCTAATCTGGTTATAGCCGGAGAATGCGTCCATGAAAGTGAGAAGCTCATGGCCCGAGGTAGCGTCCACCAGTTGATCGATCCTGGGAAGGGGGTAGCTGTCCTTTGGGCAAGCTTTATTCAGCTTTTTGAAGTCGATACACATCCTCCACTTGCCGTTTGCTTTCTTGACCAAGACAACATTGGAGATCCACTCTGGATAATTGACCTCCTTGATGAATCCGGCCTTGAGAAGTTTATCCACTTCCTCGGCTATCGCCTTCTGCCTCTCCGGGGCATGACTCCGGATTTTTTCTTTTGTTGGCCGATGTTTAGGGTCGACCGCCAGATGATGTTCCATGACCTCTGTCTCAATCCCCGGCATATCCGCCGGGACCCATGCAAAAACGTCCGCATTCCTTCGGAGAAAGTCCACGAGACGCGCCCGCACCTCCTCCTCCAGGTTGGAGCCAATCAACACCACATGCTCCGCATTCCCATCATTCAAAGGAATTGGTATTAGGTCCTCAATCGGGCCGCCCCTCTCTTCAGTGAGGTCGTCGTGCGCATCCAACCCGTCGACTGGACAGAGGTCCGCTTGATCGCTTCTTTGCAGGGCAATATTGTAGCAGTGCCTGGCCAGCGCCTGGTCTCCCCGAACTTCTCCAACCCCTTTGTCAGTGGGGAACTTCAACTTCAAATGATAGGTTGAAACAACGGCTCTGAGGGCATTGAGGCCGGGTCGGCCAAGAATAGCATTGTAGGCAGAAGGCGCCTTTACCACCAGGAAATTCACCAGGGCTCTGGACTACTTTGGATGCTGACCCGCGGTCACAGTTAGAGCTATCGTTCCTTCCGTTGGAACGGCATCACCAGTAAACCCTATCAAGGGGGAGCACATCGGCCTTAGATGACCGCCAAGAGCGGCCATTCTCGAAAAGGCACTGTAGAATAAGATGTCGGCCGAACTTCCGTTGTCGACGAGAATGCGACGGACGTCATAATCTGCTACATTCAAGGAAACTACGACCGCGTCGTTATGAGGGAATTGGACTCCCCGGGCATCTTCTTCAGTGAAGGCTATGGGCTCTTCAACTTTTTGCCGCTTGAGGGGTGCAGCTGATGTGCTGGTTGCCTCCGGTCGGGATTCTCCCGAGATGACGTTGACGGAATCCGGCGAAGGCTGGTCATCCGGCCACTCTTTATCATCAATCATAGCCGGAGGTAGTTGTGCGGAAACATCACGGGAGGGCATCGGATGGGGAAAAGAGGATTGGGTGCCGGAAAAGATGGCCGGAAGCGGGTCCGTTGAGCGCTCCTTCAAG
This sequence comes from Elaeis guineensis, assembly GCF_000442705.2. Classification (NCBI taxonomy): domain Eukaryota; kingdom Viridiplantae; phylum Streptophyta; class Magnoliopsida; order Arecales; family Arecaceae; genus Elaeis; species Elaeis guineensis. The sequence continues at coordinate 35,482,752 of NC_026004.2, read as the reverse complement.
AACAAGGGTGCTGCGAAGACACACGCCCCTTCTTCTAGCGCCAATCCTGTTGGTGCAAAAATCCGCCTGCGCCGGAGAAGCTGGAGTTGAGGAAGCCGCGGTCGCCGTCGGGACCTGCAAGGGAAGTCTAAACTGGAGGTGGGGTTGCTCCGGCAAGACCCTCCGACGCTCAAGTCAGTTCTCTGCCTCAACAAGAATGGAGTGCTCGAACGGAGAATTTAGCAGAGTTTTGAGATAAGGCAAAAGAGCTTAAGAAATAACGTATCTGAGTCTCCCCTTTTATAGGCGGGGGAGGCAACGGACTGATGGCGACGTTTGTAACCGCCTGGTAGTGGGCCGCCCATGGTCAGGGGAATTGATTGCGAAAGATAATGGAGCAGACACGTGGCCATCATCATATCCCGCCACATAGGGCCTGTTGCAGGTAGTGGGGCGGCGTCCGTTACTGCTAGTTGTCAGCGAGTAGTGGGATCGTGCAGCACTTGCCGCAGGGAGCGGAGCAGCATCATAGCTGTAGACACAGCCTGTCAGAGAGCAGTGGGATCGTGCAGCACCTGTCGCAGGGGGAGGTGGAGCCGCATGGGATCCGCTACAGGAAGTGGAACAGGATCATGGCAGTTATTGTTATCTGCCAAGGGACATAGATCTGTTGATCAAGGCTCGGCAGTGGTCGGAGCTCGGCCTTTGTAGGAGTCCGGGAGGAGTCTGCCTGCGGCTGTAGTCGTTGGCGTCAGGGATGAGATTCGGCTCCCTTAAGGCTCAGCTCTTCCAGCAATTGGTATCGAAAGCGGAGCCCGGCCGGAGCTACAACTGCTGTCGATGGTGGAGCTCGGCTCCCGTAGGAGTCCGGGCGGAGCCATACTGATGTCGACAGAGGAGCCCGGCTCCCATAGGAGTCCGGGCGGAGCCGTTCTGCTGTTGATGGAGGAGCCCGGCTCCCGTAGGAGTCCGGGCGGAGCCATTCTGCTGTTGATGGAGGAGCCCGGCTCCCGTAGGAGTCCGGGCGGAGCCATTCTGCTGTTGATGGAGGAGCCCGGCTCCCGTAGGAGCCCGGGCGGAGCCATTCTGCTGTTGATGGAGGAGCCCGGCTCCCGTAGGAGTCCAGGCGGAGCCATTCTGCTGTTGATGGAGGAGCCCGGCTCCCGTAGGAGCCCGGGCGGAGCCATTCTGCTGTTGATGGAGGAGCCCGGCTCCCGTAGGAGTCCGGGCGGAGCCATTCTGCTGTTGATGGAGGAGCCCGGGCGGAGCCATTCTGCTGTTGATGGAGGAGCCCGGCTCCCATAGGAGTTCGGGCGGAGCCATTCTGCTGTTGATGGAGGAGCCCGGCTCCCGTAGGAGTCCGGGCGGAGCCATTCTGCTGTTGACGGAGGAGCCCGGCTCCCGTAGGAGCCCGGGCGGAGCCATTCTGCTGTTGAATTCGGCTGCGGGTATTTTATACCCAACAGATTCCATTCAGAGTTTTCTCATCCGGAACCACTCTATCATGCCTCAAACGCATAAACCCTAGAGTGAGTGATGCTCTAGAGATCATATAAAGCCTATAAAATATATAAAGCTTTAAATAAATCAGATTGTATTTAAGATAATGAATGATGCCAATTAAATGAATTTATCACGAATAAAGAAACAACTTATTCAATTACAATTCTTCAAATGTTCATGTTATCAGAAATCAAACTAACTAATGATTTAGCAACTCGAGTACTCGAACTATTTACCCAACCCATCCAAAGTAAGAATCTTATACCTTTGAAAAAAAAATGTAACTTAGAGTATGAACTTTTCAATCCAGTAAGAATTTTTAAATATTAAATATCTATTTATATAAAAAAATTATTTTATGCATCAATGATTTCGATCTATGTGTTTTTGATAACAACATGTTATTAAAGGAGGAGAGTTAAGTATAGCCCCTAATACACTTGAATTGGACTTGATTAGGTCAAAAAAGACTTGATTGAGATCACTAGCAACTTGGGTTGCACCCAAATGGGAGTTTTTCCTTGGGATCAATGTTGGATGTATGTTCTATAAGTCAATCTTGACTGACATATATCATATTTTTAAGACATAGTTTTGTACTTATTGAGCATTTATATTATCATTCATGTTTATATGTCCATGAATCATTCAAAGGATTAACAAGATGAAGACACATATTCTCAAAGAGTTGAAAATTTGAAACATGTGTCATTGATGGTTGATTCCTAAATTAATCCTAGTCATAGGATCATCATAGGGATGGTGATTGATCCAGATAGATCAGTGCACAGATCGTTTCCTTCAGACAGATGGGTCTCGAGTCTGTGATGTAGTGACACTAAAGCGAGAGGACAGGTGGTTATTAGAGAACAACTAGCACTGAGCGTGACCAACACGAAAAGTCACATGGATGTCTGCTCACTTGTTAGTGACTTTATCGATGCTGTAGTTGTATGATTGATCGTTTGACCTGAGATGGCACTACTGCTCGGAGCGAGGCTGCTGGAGTTTGATTAACATATCAACATAGATCTCAATGAGTCATTGTAGTGGATGTTGACGACAGTTGGTCCACTGTAGGAGTAGAGTGTACATCAAGATGAGATTTATCGATCTTAGCAGAAGAAAGTAGTCCTATGAGATTTAGGAGGTTGAGTCTTTAACTCTATGGCCATAGCAATATGATTAATGGAAAAGAATTTTCATAAAATCACATATGGACTCGAGCTGATTGAACGTATCATATGATCGATATTGAGGTTTGACGATTTATCCATGACTTGCTATTTGATCGGAACTTATGATAGAAGGACTGTATCATACGTTAACTGCACCTAGAGGTTTATCATCTTTTATTCTGCTGGGTTGTCACTACATACTGCTAGATGTCATTGATGGATTGTGAGACTCACAAGCATTATCTTGATGATTGATGATCCTTGGTGGATAGTGTTGGAATAGTTTCAACCTATTGAAAAGAGTTTCAATGATATTGTGATAAGGATCACAATATATCTCACTATCGGACAGAATAGAACCTATAGATCACACACAAAAAAGATTTTTGACTGATCAGATGGTTGAATTACAATTATGAATCGTGATAGGATTTGATTATCAATTTGATTAATGATTGATCCAATGCAAAAGTTACAATCAAGTAACTCGCTAAAGAGTTAGTGAGTTATAGGAGGATTAATTAGCAATTGGATTGCTAAGTGGCTCAATTTGATTGAGCTATGGGGCTTGTATGAAGTCTAATTAAATTAGATTTAATTTGATTTGACATGGATTTGATTTGATCAAACCTGATTGGGTTGTAAGATAACCTAAATTACATGAGAGAATGATTCTTTTTTGAATTAGGATTTGAGTTTGACTCAATTCTTAATTAGACTAGGATATATGAGTTCCTATTTGGATTAGAAATTCTTATTTCTATGAGTGCATCAAATCTTAATTATATTACGATTAAATTGAGTTTGACTCAAGCACCAAGAGGGAGTCCAAAAGAACTAGGACTCCTCCAATTAGGTGATATCTAATCTAAATAGTTTGGACTCCAAATCATATTTGATTTTTCATCTATTTGGATCTAATCTGGTCCTAACATGATTAGGATTGATTGAAGTTTTCATTTGATTCAAAATAGCCACCTAAACAGGAGTCTTATATGGATTGAAACTCTTCCTTTCATGTGCCTTAAAATAGCCCCATGCCACCTTAATTTTGTGTGCCACAAATACTCCACGCCCCATCACCTTTTAACATGTAAGAAGGAGTTTAATCTTCTTTTCTTCTGTGAGAAATTTGGGCATGAAACCTTGTTGTGGGTGGCATAAAATTTTCAAGAGTCCTAAGTGTTATGGACTCTTATCTTCCTACCTAAAGTCTTAGCCCTTTAGCCTATTTAAATGTGGGTTGCAAGGGATGTTGGGAGGCTAAGAAGAGATCAGATGAGATGCCAAAAACCCAGGAGTTTTGTGCACAAAAAATTAAGGAAGAGAGAGGGACGACGTGTAGGTGTTAGCATGAGGTATGTATCCCCATATCCTTTCTTTCTTACACACAACTAAGTGTTGGTTGTTTGGACATCTCTCTCTCTCTTTTGTCCATGTTTAGACATGGATTTCTCTCCTCTCTTTTATCCAAAAGTTGGACAAAATTTTTACATCTCTATTGTAGAGATTTGGTGCATGGGTTATAGGAAGAAAAGAGAAGAAAAAATTTTTCTCATGATCTCTAGCGTAGAGATCAATATCCTCTTATTTCTTCTTGTTCTCTAAGAGTATCTTGAGAGAAAAGAAGATTTTCAACTATCAAGATGTGATCTCTACAAGGGAGCTAGCACCCCAGTGAGATCAAAAAGCTTCTGATTAGATCAGAATCTCGTGTGGATATCCGTAGAGGTCGGATATTTGTGCGGCTACAAGGGACCTTCAAAAAATATCTATGATTATCAATTCACGATGAAGATTGATCCATGTCAAGGTATATTCTCTATTTATTTTTTTTATTTAATTTTTATATCTAAATCTTATCTCACATACGATGATCCTATTTATAGTTTGAAGATTTGATCTTATGCATGCTAGGATTAAATTAGATTTAATCTGAAAAATATTTTAAATTTTGCTACATATTTTTGAAAAATTTTACATACATGAAATCATAAAACTCCAATAGTGGTATCAGAGCTACGTCATATGTATAAGATTAGGATTTAGATCTGAAATCTATAGAGAAAAATTTTAGATCCGAAAGTTTTTGATATCGTTCTGACATAAGGTTGTCCTAGCATAACTTGTTATGCTAAATGGTTGTCCTAGAACGATGTTAAAATTTTTAATTAAAAAAAAATTAGATCTAATTTTTTTAGTATATATATGATATATGTTTTGTTATTTAGATCTGAAAAGAGTTTCGAGATCTATTTTGATTCATATATATGATATATAAAAATATGTTTAGGGCTGAAATTTATTTTTATGATCTAAATTTGTTCATGTATATGATACATATTTGTATGTATAATCTAAAATTATTTTGAGATCAAAATTTATTTCTTCATGCAAAGAATTTAGATTTTAAAATTTAGATTTGAGATCTAAAATTAGTATTTGTGCATAAGGGATTGGTCATGGGTAGATCAAATTAGGTCATGTAATTTGATTACATTGAAGGTTTCTGATTTGATCATATTGGGTCTAAATTAATTTAGCAGTTGATCAAACTGAGTCAAGTATCGATTAGAGTAAGATTAATAGAGCTAAAGATCATATAATTATTGTTGATCGAATCGATTGACACCTATATGTAGAATCGATTAATCTAAGGATCTAGTTTGGCCCTATGGCTCGAATCTAATTCACCTAAGCTAATCTATTTGGATCAATTAACCAATTGGTGTCTAAGACAAGTAATTGAAAGATGGTTATTTAATTGGTTTCGTTCACTGATCTGACCAATTTATTGGTGTCTGAGGAAAGCAACGGAGGGACCCCCACCAATCTCCACTTATCTGGCCAATTTGGAAGATTGAGTCTCAAATATGGTTGCTTGATGATTTGATTTAGCTTATGTCAGTTACATCAGTCATGTGATGACCGATTAGATGAGATCTAAATTTAAATCTCTCCATAAATATTAAATCTAAGATCTTCCACCATTGTAGATGTGCAGACGTGCTACCGGATTGATTATTCTCGATTGGTCACAGTGGTTCAGTTGCATCGGAAACACACGATCACTCTATTAGCAAAGATTTACTCCAAGATAAAGATGGGGTTGGACCCAATAACTGTTAGGTGAGGGACCTAATGACGGCTTTGCACCTGCTTGTGAATGATGGGTCTGACTTAACTAAGAGTGTGGATAATAACTGTTAGGTGAGCCCACATGATTTAGAGATCAAGTGGCTACAACATACTTAGAGAAGTATCTAAACAAAGAGTTATTTATATATCTGTGTTCATTCGTGTTATCAATAACTGTTAGGTGAGGTGTATGGCCTCAGTGGGACCGCAGCATCTACTAAAAATTCAGTTATCGTATTAGAATTTTTGTTTCTCCATCCGGAGAATGTGGAAGATCTGATAAAATAGTGAGTCTCTTTTTGCATCTAAAAGTCTCTAGAGCAAATTATAAAATAAGTACAAACATCCAATTAGAATCTTTGCTCTCTCTTGTTCATTGTCAGCTTCCAACCATCTAACTTGAATCCTAGATATTAATCGATTAATTAAAATCGATTACATAGACTGGCTTATATCTTAAGAATTATTCTTAATTTAAAAAAATTAAGTAATATTCTCTACCAGGTTATTCTAATGTTAACAACATGTCCAATCCATAGTCAACGAGCCATACTTGATGAGTGGATGGACAATGACAGTTAAGATAGATGCTAAATATTGAAGTCTATGTTAGATGAACTTCAATGTATGCATGAGCACATATTCACTGTGAACGACACATTAATTCATCTACAAGTGTTATGAGATGATCAGAGTCGCACAGTGCATCTGATGCATGATGGGCAGTCAATCTATGATTGTTATTTGATAATAATCGAGGACATTAAGAAACCTAAAAGGCTCGACATGACCATACATGAGAAATTACTTATGGATTTGATCCTACAATCTCTGATTAATTTATATGGATAGTTTATAATAAACTACCATATGAAAGATCATCTTGGCATCTTATCTGAATTGATCAAAATATTGATAACAAAGGAACCTTGAAAGAGTTCAGAGGTAAATATCTGGAGAGCCTAAAGAAATAAAAACACACCTAGAGTAGGCATGTCGAAATTGCTCAATACTATCCTTATAATTTTTTCTTCTCCCAATTGAGCTGTAGACTAGTAATTTTTATAGAGTCGATGGAAAAGTAGAGGGCTGAGAAAATAATTCTTAAATTGGCTATAGGACAACAGTTGCTATTGTGGCCATAGGTATCCATCCTTTGTGATTATCGTTTGGATTTAGTTCTTAGAGATAGTCTCTATCATTTGCATGGTGATGCATCTGTGAACTTAATTAAGTAAGTAGTGAATACCGTTGGATCTGAGAGATCCAGAATTGAGATGAATCTATATGTAGAACCTTAGGCTATGTCATATTGGAGAAGAAATGATTAACAAACTAGAGAATTATGGGCTTATTGACTATTGAGTCAAATCTAATTTGTGCATCATTTCTTTAAGAAAATATGACTAAACTACTCTTATGGGACAAGAGAAAAAAAGATCACTGAGATACTTATCCTTGTACACATTTGATGTGTGTGTAGCCTATATAATGTGCTAACCAAGGAGTTGTTTCTACTTTGTTATCTTTACCGATGATCAGTCATGGTATGCGTATGTATATGAGATATAAATCTGAAACTGTTGAAAAGTTCAAAGAATTCAGATGTAAGTAAAGAAATAAATCGAAAAATTCTTAAAGATATTTCGATCGAATCGAGTATGTAATACCAATGAAAGAAATTTTTTAGTTATCTCATAAAATAGGATAGTTTCATATTGGATTGCTCTTAGTACATCTCAGCTCAACGAGATAAGAAGAATCATGAGACTATATGAGATATGGTCTGGTCCATAATGAACTCTACTGATTTATTTATGTTTCTTTAAGGACATGCTTTATTTCTATATAATTGGGTTTTCTCTAAACCTGTTCATACCACACCATATAAGATATGACATGGTGAGAACTAAATCTTAATTATTTTGAGATTCAAGTATGTCCAGCCGGTGTCTAGGACAGCAGGTGGATATGTTAGAGGATAGATCTATAAAGCTCATCCTAAAAGAGTTTAGGATACTACTTTCTGATAGGATCACAATGTGATTGTGATCCGACATACTACCTTCTTGAAAAATTATTTAACCAAGATGAAGTAGTGGGAGGAAAGTTATGCTCAAAGAGTGTCTCTGAAGCGCAATGAGCTGTAGGACCTAAAGAACCTATTCATAATGAGCCAGTAGACGTATATTCTTCCTTCACCTTGTACATATAGTAGGATCTCTAATCTCCTCAAAAGGTATTTGGATATGCTTAACAGAGGATGTACAGAAAGTCATTTCTCATGGGAGATGGAGAGCATGGAGACGATATAAGACATCGACTCTAAGAAAGGGATGTGAGTTAGCTTTCCTGACTGGATATCTTCTGAAGATTTCTATATGGAGTAGCTTATGAATTTCACTTCTTGTGATAGGAGATAATAAAGTCTACAATACTCTTGGAGTTGGAACAATCATTTTGATGATACGATCAAATTGTTTGATTAGAAATGAAAAATTATATGTTTTCAAAAGGATCAGTGGGGGTATCTAATACTGACATCGATTAAAATATGATTAAATATAGATTTTTTTATAAAAGATATAAAGCGAGCATCCTAAAGATCTATAGAGATAGATGTAATTAGATGCTTATGTTTTTACAGATAAAGTATAGAGAGTAGATACTGAAAAGGTTCAGCATAAAAATCTCGAAGAGGGATCGCTACCCTCTCGGACATAGATATATGCCATGTAATGTACTTAAATTGATATAGTTAATATTGTGAATGTCACGAGTAGATATCAGTTATATCCAGGCTGAGAGCGCTGGATTGCTGTAAAAACATCCTTAAGTGCTTAAGAAGAACTAAGAATTTGTTCTTAAATTAAAAAAGGATCAAAGCTAGGAGTGGAAGGATACATCAATTCAGATTATATATCTGATGTGGATGGTAGAATGTCACATCATGGGGTGTGTTCCTGTATCGATATCTTGAAAAGATTTCAAATAATCGATCGATGGAAGCTGAGCACACTGTAGATGTATAGGATGTATTTTGGTTCTAATGTGAGTTGCAGAATTGGATGTTGTGCCATCAGATGCCATGATATTATACTGCAAAGACAATGGCACCATAGCCCTTGCTAAGGAGCTTAGGTCTCACTAGATATCCAAACACATAGAGTAGTAGAACACATGACTACCTCCAGTAGAAATACACAGAGGTGCAGAGAGCAAACTCTACATAAGATGTGGATGACCCATTGGTAAGTTATTTAGCTAGCCAGAGACAAAAGCCTATCTTGTGAAGATGGGGCTTGGTACGTAGCAGATTGGCTTTAGTGCAAGTGGGAGATTGTTGGGTGTATGCCCTAGAAGTCAATTCTGACTGACACATCATATTTCTAGAACATAGTTTTATACTTATTGGGCATTTATATTACCATTCATATTTATGTGTCCATGAATCATCAAAGAGATTAACAAGATGATGACATATATTCTTAAAGAGTTGAGAATTTGAGACATTTGTCATTGATGGTTGATTCCTAAATTACTCCTAGTCATAGGATTATCATGGGAATGGTGATTGATCTGGATAAATCAATGCACGGATCGCTTTCTTCGGACAAATGGATCTCGAGTCTGCGGTGTAGTGATACTGGAGTGAGAGTGTAGGTGGTTGTTAGAGAATAACTGGCACTGAGCGTGACCAACATAAGAAGTCACATGGATGTCTGCTCATTCGTTAGTGACTTTCTCGATGCTGTAGTTGTATGACTAGTCCTTTGATCTAAGATGGCACTACTGCTCGTAGTGAAGCTGCTGGAATTTGACTGACACATCAATATAGGTCTCAATGAGCTTTTGTAGTGGATGTTGGCGACAGTTGATCCACTGTAGGAGTAGGGTGTGCATCAAGATGGAATCTATCGATCCTAGTAGAAGAGAGTAGTCCTATGAGATTTGAGAGGCTGAGTCCTTAAGTCTATGGCCATAGTAGTGTGATTGATGGAAAAGAGTTTTCATAGAATCACATATGGACTCGAGCTGATTGAATCTATCATATGATCGATATTGAGGTTTGACGATTTATCAATGATCCGTCATCTGGTCATAACTCACGATAGAGGGATTGTATCATATGTTAACTGCACCTAGAGGTTCATCATCTTTTATTCTATTGGATTGCCACTACATACTGCTAGGTGTCACTGGTGGATTATGAGACTCACAAGCATCATCTTGATGATCGATGATCCTTGATGGGCAGAGTTGGAACGGTTCCAACCCATTGAAAAGAGTTTCAATGATATTATAATAGGGATCACAATATATCTCACTACTAGACAGAATAGAACTTATGGGACCACACATAAAAGAGATTTTTGACCGATCAGATGGTTAAATTACGATTATGATTCGTGATAGGATTTGATTATCAATTTGATTGATGATTGATCCAATATAAAAGTTGCAATCAAGTAACTCGTTAAAGAGTTACTGAGTTATAGGAGGATTAATTAGCAATTGGATTGCTAAGTGGTTCAATTTGATTGAGCTATGGGGCTTATATGAAGTCTAATTAAATTGAATTTAATTTGATTTGATATGGGTTTGATTTGATCAAATCTGATTGGATTATAAGATAATCTAAATTGTATGAGAGAATGATTCCTATTTGAATTTGGATTTGAATTTGACTCAATTTCTAATTAGACTAGGATGTATGAGTTCCTATTTGGACTAAAAATTCTCATTTTCATGGGTGTACTAAATCCTAATTGGATTAGGATTAAATTGAGTTTGACTCAAGCACCAAAAAAGAGCCCAAAAGGACTAGGACTTCTCTAATTAGGTGACATCTAATCTAAATAATTTGGACTCCAAATCAGATTTGAATTTTCATCTATTTGGGTCTAATCTGGTCCTAATATGATTAGGATTGATTGGAGTTTTAATTTGATTCAAAACAGCCACCTAAACAAGAGTCCTATATGGATTGAAACTCTTCCTTTCATGTACCTTAAAATAACCCCACACCACCTTGATTTTGTGCGCCACAAATACTCCACGCCCCATCACCTTTTAACGTGTAAGAAGGAGTTTAATCTTCTTTTCTTCCGTGAGAAATCTGAGCGTGAAACCTTGTTATGGGCGGCATAAAAATTTTAAGAGTCCTAAGCGTTATGGACTCTTATCTTCCTACCCAAAGTCTTATCCCTTTAGCCTATTTAAATATGGGTTGCAAGGAATGTTGGGAGGCTGAGAAGAGATCAGATGAGATGCCAAAAACCCAGGAGTTTTGTGCATGGAAAATTAAAGGAGAGAGAGGGATGGTGTGATGGGTGTTAGCGTGAGATATGTATCCCCTTATCCTTTCTTACAAACAACCAAGTGTTGGTTGTTTGGATATCTCTCTCTCTTTTGTCCATATTTAGACATGAGTTTCTCTCCTCTCCTTCGTCCAAAGGTTGGACAAAATTTTTCCATCTCTATTGTAGAAATTTGGTACATGGGTTATAGAAAGAAAAGAAAAAAAAGAGTTCTTCTCATGATCTCTAGTGTAGAGATCAACATCCTCCTATTTCTTCTTGTTTTCTAAGAGTGTCTTGAAAGAAAAAAAAATTTTTAATCGTCAAGATGTGATCTCTACAAGAGAGCTAGTACTCCGGTGAGATCAAAAAACTTCTGATCAGATCAGAGTCTCGTGTAGATATCCGTAGAGGCCGGATGCTTGTGCGGCTACAAGGGACCTTCGGAAGACATTCATGATCATCAGTTCGCGGTGAAGATTGATCCATGCCAAGGTATGTTCTCTATTTATTTTTCTCTATTTGATTTCTGTATTTGAATCTTATCTCATATATGATGATCCTATTTATGGTTTGAAGATTTGATCTTATGCATGCTAGAATTAAATTAGATTTAATTTGAAAAATATTTTAAATTTCGTTGCTTACTTATTTTTAAAAAATTTTGCATGTATGAAACTATGAAACTCTAACAATCAATGTCCTGCCGTTTAGAGCACCTGGGACACCATTTTGGAAAGAAAGAGATGACCATCCTAGCTGGCCACCGTCCCTTCTCTTTCTCTTACTTGGAGTACTAATAGCAGAGAAATAATACAACCTCTTCTTTGTACCGCAACTCAATTATATAGCTGAGAGCCAAAGGCAAGCACAACGTGGATGAAGTTTGCTAGAATTAAAGCAAATTAGAATAGTTTGAAACACTTGCTTTTATAGTTAAAAGCCAATTTGTGAAAAGGATGTTTTATTCAGTTCTTAGCCAAAACTAGAGAATGTTGGTCATACAGAAGTTCAAAAGATCCTCGGTGAAACTGACAAATCCTTGCCGATATTAGTCTTTGATAGTTCGCCCATAACTGAAAGATATGAATATAGTGGCCTCATGGTACCGTCCATTAGCATCACAAAGACTTCAGAGCAATCTCATCGTAGGGAGCTTCCAAAAAAAATTTTATGCAGTGCATGACCTATACGTTGGACGGCAACATGATAATGTAAGGTCGATTCAATTTGGTATCCAATGCTATGGATGATCAAAAACCCTTATGTGGATTTTGTATAGTATGAGTCACAATGCTATATGAAATAATTGCTGGACAATCAAAGAAGTGATGGATTCAATCAGAAAGCTGGATAAATGATAATATTGTGCATTATTTAATTAGAAATTCTATAGAAGTTTCGGCCAATAGGCCAATATAAATTGTAAGATGAATTTTATCCTTCACGCCTTTCATAGCATCTCAATCCTATTCTTATTGGAGGACTGTGGATGCTAGTTTGCAGGTTTCTCCAGGAATTGCACTCTTCAGCGAACATTGGCTAGCTTTGCATCGAAGTGTCCAGTTCTTCTCAACATGAAAGATCATCAGCCTGATTTGCTAAGGATAGGCCAAATATTGAACAATATTGATACTCAAGCCATTAATGAGAAGATTATATTGAGAAAGGCATGCAAGAAGGGACGAAGATAAAAGGTTGAATTATTTTATTACTTTCTGCTATATAGCTACATGAGTACGAGACCGAATTAATAAACACTCTCAGAGTGCTCACTTCTCTTTTGACTTAGGGTAACCATCCTTTTACCTTTGTTGGCCCATGAAGATGATTTGATCTCATGCTTTGCTATTGCACTTCTTCATCGATTGTAGTGGAGGTAAAGCAAGTGCAACAGGCTTCGAGCTCAGGTGCAAATATAATTGATAAGATTTGAAACATGAAAAATCTGCCCAAACCATCTTGAAGAAGTTGTGAGCACAAGATTGGCCAAAGGCAAGCTGGTAAGACAACAGCCTACTAATTTGGAAGCCTTGAACCAAGCAGCAAGCTACCGGTGATAGTATTCCAATTCGGTAATATCACCCATTCATAGTAACCTTCTAGTTTTTAATGGTATTTGAATTCAGCAAATCAGTCGGAAGGTGGTTTATCAAAGCAGACAAGTTGCGCTAGCCAATACTCAAGCTCACTCATCTTGATAAGGGAAAGAAGAATGGGAGGAGGCGTGAGAACAGCAAGGAAGAAAGATGATTTAGAGGATCTTTTGGGCAGTTTGTGGGTTATTTTGGTACCTGAAGCATTCTACATGAGGAGATATAGTAGAAGAAGAAGATTTAGGGAGTGTTTAGTTTATAGAAGTGTTTGGTTCGTGATCAGAATCAGAATCGGAATTGTAATAAAAATTTAAATCTATAGAGAAGAGTAGGGATTGAATTCTATATAGATTGAATCATTCCCATTCTATCCTAGAATTGGAATTGGAATCGGAATGGAACTCCGTCCAATCAAATGATTGGAATGGGAGTCTCCCATTTCGATTTCGATTCCGATTTCAGATCCCCACTCTTCCCAATCAAACACCCCCTTAATAGAATTAGAAGACAGATGAGTGGATTGCCGAAGAAGAAACTATGGTAAAAGAACAACCGTCGGTTAGTGAATCAAAGCTATAATTGCGAGACTTTTATTATAGGTATCAAGGAGTAGTGATGAACATACCCTTGTGACCCTGGCCCATATGATATGGAGGCATAGTTTATAACATATCTCAACTATATAGCTCTAGAGGTAAGCATCATGTAAATGAAGTTTCATAGAATCAGAGTGGTTGAGAACCACATGACTATTATTAAGACTAAATAGAGTTTGATTGTGGAACCACATATGGGTGAAAATCTAGGCTTAATAGATCAGGTTCGGCCATGAAGTGGAAGACTACATTGGATGATTTAAGTCTTGACTCATTGTCTAATAGAAGACCAAGATGACTATACCAATCTTAGATTTTTAAAAATAGAAGACTATATTGTAGGATGAATAGGGAAAGACAGCCAACACATGCTATTAAGATAAGTTAAGATCAATGAGATATGAATATCAGTTCAGTAATTGTAGAATGATCAAGCTTGAGCGTGATGAGAAGATGGTTGGTAGCAGTTACCAGAATTATCTAGGGCAAAGATTAGACATAGGAAGTAGCTACCAGAGTGGATATTATTGTGTTTATGGATAGTTACCATGTGTTAGTATAAATAAATGGAATTATATATGGATCTTTTAATAATCAATTCAATCAGTTTATCTTTATCTTTACCTTAGTTATTTATCCTAGGAGCATATGCAACTTAACTTTCTATCATAGTCCAGTATTACATGCATACTGTAGCTCAATGCTACACCTCTATTATAGTATAATGCTATAGCTTTCTATCGTAACTCAGCTACACCATATCCATCGTAATCTCCTTTAAAAGATGGTGTGACAATGGTGAAAAATTTGTGAAGGTCAAAATATCTGGATCTATGCTACTCTCTATCCTCCATTTGACCAACATCTTTCCAGCTAGCTCAACTACAGTGGCATGCCCATGCATGCATCCACACTTTACTTCGGTCAAGCTGGCAAGCCACCCTCTATCTCAACTAATCAAGCTACTCGGAATCTTGAGTCTCTAGCTCACTCAGAAGGGGATGAAGAAGTTGGCTACACCCCCCTCTCCTCTTATCTCTCTGGGATGCTAAGTTCCTTTCAGACTCGATAAGAGGGACGTCCTGTTAGATGCATGTCCTAGAAGTCAATATGACAGATACATTATAATAATTTTAAGACATATATTTATATTTAAACTATTAAAATGGATAATTTCTATCCATTCTTGTGTTATGTGTCTGAGAATCATCTAAAAAATTAATAGGATGATAACACATTGTCACGCCTCCGATCCGAGATTGTGAATCGAAGGTCATAGAAATTACTGCATACTCATAGGAAACTCTTTCCATAAGCATACAGACATCTTATCATGATATCAATGCTTCATAGTGGAACAATTAGTCAATAATTAGATAAAAAATATAACAATCCAAATTTCAGCTTTAAATCTCAATAAAGTCAACAAAGTTCCATAGGCCTTACATCAAATTCAATAAGACTTTCAACCTAAAATAAAAGTATGGAGATTCTGCTTTTAACCACTATTCTATTCATATCTTGTATCATCTTAATTCCTCAACATCTATAAAATAGTAAAATAGGAGGTAATGAGCTAGACAGTCCAGTAAGCAATAATCACTTTCAACAGATTTCATCAGGTATTTAAGTAAATAATCATTTATAGAAAATAAGCATATAGAGTTCATCAATTTGAAATAAATTTTGATTATGCAATATAGTTCATGTCAAATTCATTTCTTTTTTAAAAATTCAAGTTCTTTCGAGATTTTAATTTTTTTCATTCTTAAGTTCTTTTCATCAACCATGAGCTATGATCATATTTTTTCTATGGTAGGATCATAATATCGCGTATCTTCTTACAGTGAGCTACGAATCATCTGGCAGCAAAGTTTTCGAAACCGCTGGTCTCTTGACGGTTTGTCACTAGTCTCTCTGGTGACATATCACTAGTCTCTCTGGCGACATAAACTCTCAGGACAAATCAATTGCCAACATATATGCCCCCATTGGCAGGATCCTTTACATAGTCAGGTTGTCAATTTATATTATTCTATATCAGAATTCTTCATAAATTATGTTTCATATTCTAATTTTGATAAAAAAATATATAATCATGTAGTATCGAAATCAATCAATATAATACATTATGAAATCAATATGTTCAATCATGCTTCATCATAACATATCAAAATATTATATTTTCATAACAAAATATCATTCATCCAATTCATGCATCATTTCATAAATCATGTTAAAAAATATATTATAATTATCGATAAATTTAAAAAAATAAAATTAATTACCTCAAATGCATTCTAATAAATTCATATATTTTCATATATTTTTTTTCAAAAATTTTATTTATAGATCATATCGCGATATTCATGATAAAATATCCACAATCCTATACAGGATCAATTTCAATAATTAGAAAGGATTGAAACAATTAAGAAAAATAGAATTGATGGACACTCGTATCCTATCGTCCAGATTGGTCCGATCATTTAATTTTATCTGATCAAAATCTAATTAGGATATAAACGATTCAAAGTTTGATATCAGATCAAATCGGATTTGAAGTGATAAGACTGAGGTTCCTTCATTGGGTTCATGAATCAAGTGGAGAGAGAAAATCAAAGGAGAGAGAATTCATGAGATATAATCCAAATTAATCAGATGCCACAGTCTAATATCTCGATTGATGTGATCAAAATAATCTAATCAAGTCATGGTTAAATCAAAATCATGGATGATCAAATTGAAAATATTTGGTCTGATCAAGATGAGTACCAGCACGCTGTCCGACAATCATGGATCAAGATTCTTCATTAGAATCAGATCAGAAATATTTAAAAAATTTTTTATTGATAAATCTTTTTAGAGAGAGAAATCAATTAAGAGAGAGAAAATAGTTTTAGAGAGAGAAAATTCATCTTGGACTCTTTAGACGATATGATTCAATAAATCTGATCGATTCGATTAAATCATACTGAAATTATCAAGTAGATAATTCAATAAAATCATGAGAAATAGAATCTTAAAAATATTAGGTCTGATCAAGGTGGATGCCGGTATATCGTCCGACAATCACAGATCAAAATTCATTATTAGCATCAATTTCAATTTATCATCATTCTTCTCAAAATTCTAAAAATATTAAGAGAGAGAAATAACCTAGAGAGATAATTTTAGAGAGAGAAAGTGGAGAGAGAGACTTAGAAAGAGAAAGAAAAATTAGAGAGAGAAAAAGAGGGAGAGAGAGTCTATATTTTTTTATTTTTCTTTTTCTTTTTCTTTTCATTTTCTTTTCTTTTCCTTCTTCTCAGCCTTGCCTTGGGCCGAAATAGGGATCTCAAATCCATTCGTTGGCTGGCCGACCGGTGGCGCAGCCGGCATAGGGGTGGCCATCGACAGGAGGGCGGTGGATCACCGCCCAAAGAAACACAAATCTGGTGACCGACGGCGACCACTGGCACCAAATCCAAACGAAATCAAAACCCATTTCTTAAAGAAATCCGGCGACTCTGGTCGCCGACGAGCGTGCACACCAACATGGGAAGAAAGGAGGAGAAGAGAGGAAGGGGAGGAGGCTCACCTTCGACATCGGTGAGGCTTTTCGATGAGGAAATTGGATGGGCACAGAGTCGGTCTTTTGCGAGGATTTTCCTGCGATCCCCACCTTTTTACCTCGGGATTCTCAGGTGAGGGAAGGGAAAAGAGTCTCCCCTTTAAATAGAGTCGGAGGGAAGAAGTTTGACTCCTCTCCGGCAAGATTTTCTGACTTCGATTAGGAGCCGGTCGGGAGAAGAAGACTCTCTACGGGAGTCTTCCTTAATTTTTTTTTGTTGGGCTTTGTGGGCTGGGTACTTGGGTCGGATCATGACATTCTTTCCCTCTAAAAAAAATTTCGTTCTCAAAATTTTCTTGCTTAAGTCTTCATAATTTCTTACTTAAGATTTATGATAAAAGTCTCACCACAAATATTTCATTATTCTAATTATTGATACCAATTCATTCTTAAATCATTTTATAAGGAAAGGTCAATACATCAAATATTAATCTGAAACAGAACCATTCATTTTCTTATTGTCAAAATCAACTTCTCAAAAATTTCAATTTTTAAGATTTCAAAATCATGCTCTCATTCCCTATAAAATAATGTTCAATACCTCATGACTAGATCAAAATTAAACCTATCTCTTATAAATAGAAGAAAATCAATATCTTAATTCTTGAATAAGATTTTTTTATCAAAATACTAACCACTCTTAATTAATCAACCCATCATAAGACAGAAAACATACTTCTATGAATCACATGATGATATCCAAATCAGTCAAAATTTAAAAATATTCTCTTATTCGTGCTTTCAAAGGTTGAAGATTTACTATTTCAATCTCATCTCGAATTTTTGATATTTTAATTCTCGATGTAACTTCATCATTAAGTCATTTCATAAAGATTAATATCACTAATGTTGATTAGAATCAATATCACTATTTCTGATCATCGAAATTAATCTCTCAATTCTAGATAAAGATATCAAATTTTTCATCAAAAATCCTTAACTGCTCATGATTTGATCAATTTATCACAAGATTATAAATAAATTTTATCACATTCTCTATAGATAAACTTTTGAGTATAAACATCTAAGATCAAAATCAATGTTCGATAAATAATCTCAATTTTTTTTTAATAAATAGAGAATTATTTAATTCTAGGATAAAAAAATTTATCTCTAAATATTCTAAATCAAAAATAAAAAATCAAAGGTCCACTCATTCTAGAATTAGGATGCTAAATATTTTTTAGCATAGTAGATGGAAGCACTATTTTGAAAATCACATTAAGATATCTAAAATAATCTAAAATTTTAAAATATTATTCTTTCTAATATTAATGAATTTCTGGTATCAAATCATATCATCTATCAAAATTTTTTAACTCAAAGAGTCAACATTCTTGACTTACTCAAAATAATCTAGATCACCATGCTTCTGCTGCGCACTCTATTCTAACAATCAAAATTTCTTAGGTTTACCAAAAAATTTTGATCAAATTATTTTTTTATCTTATCAATGAAAAGATCTACAATTTTAAATTTCAATTAAAGCCAAAGATTTACTTCCTATTCTCATTCCTACTTTTGCTGGTATACAAAATCTTGATTAACCCTTGAGTCCAATATCACATTCAAAACCATCATATAGATCTACTATAATCAATATGAATCAAATCTTAATTCTCATATCAATTCAATTTGATAATTTCAAATCAAAATCTTTATAAGTAAAATCAATAAAAAAATTTTTCGATGCTCTACCAAGTTAGGACATAATCAGAATATATAAGGATTTTAAATCATTATTTTTTCTAAAGTTCCTATTATCACGATCCTTAATATCTATTAAGTATCCTTTCAAAACAATCATACAAGCCTTAAAAAATCAAATCTCTATTTAATAGTAGATTCAATCTGGGACCTCATTAATAAAAGCAAAGAAACTTCATATCAATTCCTAAATTTAAAATTTTAAATTACAAATTCACATGGGTCTCATAATCTTGAATAAATATAAATCGAATCTTTTATCTTAATGTAAAGATAGCAGTTTTTCATTAACAACCTCAACAACAATATCAAAAATTCTTTGATTAACTTAGATATGAAACTTTTAAATTGAAATTCATACACATCATGTAGTCTCCAAGAGACACAAATAAGATCTATTATTTAGATCAAAAATTTCAGCACAATAAATATCGTATAATCTCATAATCGATTTCATCAATAAGAAATAGATTTTTTGCAATATCTCCAAATATGCATTCATTCTAATATGCCATTTTATATATAATCCATATATCCAGTTCAATTTCGATAAATTTTCTAATCAAGTATCATAAAAGGCTTTCTTAGCCCATCCTGAAATAATATTTTATCATTAAATCTTTATCTTACCAATAATAGTCAACTTCTCAACTAAGAGTAATATCATAGCATTATTCTCACATCGAATTTAAACTTACGATTCACTCGAATAATCAATGGTCAAATTAATAACTATAATGCATAATAAAATTTTATGTCAATCTTTTCATAATTACTTTCGATCAAAATCAAATTAATTATATCATGATCTACAGATCATCTATCACATTTCAAACTTTATGTGTCATAATCTCTTATAATCCTTCCATACATAGTTTCAATATTTAACCAAAAATCTTAAAATTTCTTACACTGCATCATCATAGATCTACACCGTAATAACCCTAGTGTCTATCCACTTACACTCATTCTATATCTGATTCTATGTTTCATAATTTATTCACTTATGCTTTGATGCCACTCTAATTATCACATCTCTGATCCAAGATTGTAAATCGAGGATCATGGAAACCGCCGCATACTTATAGGAAACTCTTCCCACAAGCATGCAAGGCATCTTATCATGATAGCAATGCTTCACAGCGGAACAATTAGTCAATAATTTAGATAAAAAATATAACAATCTAAATTTCAGCTTTAATATCTCAATAAAGTCAACGAAGTTCTATAGGCCTTGCATCAAATTCAATAAGACTTTTAACCTAAAATAAAAGTATAGAGATTCTGCTTCTAATCACTCTTCCATTCACATCTTGTATCATCTTAATTTCTCACCATCTGTAAAAAAATAAAATAAGAAGTAATGAGCTAGACAGCCCAGTAAACAATGATCACTTTCAATAGATTTTATCAGGTATTTAAGTAAATAATTATTTATAAAAAATAAGTACATAGAGTTCATCAATTTGAAATAAATTTTGATTATACAACATAGTTCATGTCAAATTTAATTTTTTTCAAAAATTTGAGTTTATTTCGAGATTTCAATATCTTTCATTCTTAAGTTCTTTTCATCAATCATAAGCTTGACCATATTTTCCTTATGGCAGAGTCATAATACCGCATATCTTCTTGTGGTGAGCTACGAATCATCTGACAGCAAAGTCCTTCAGAATGCTGGCCTCTCTGACGGTTTATCGCTGGTCTCTCTGGCGACATGTCGCTGGTCTCTCTGACGACACAAACCCTTAGGACAAATCCAATTTCCAACATATTTGCCTTCATTAACGGGATCTTTTACATAGTCAGGTTATCAATTCATATTATTTTATATTAAAATTCTTCATAAATCATGTTTTATATTCTAATTTCGATAAAAAAATATATAATCATGTAGTATCAAAATCAATCAATATAATGCATCATGAAATCAATATGTTCAATCATGTTTCATCATAACATATCAAAATATGATATTTTCATAACAAATATCATTCATCCAATTCATGCATCATTTCATAAATTTATATCAGAAAAATATATTATAATTTATCAATAAATATAGAAAAAGTAAAACATTACTTACCTTGAACGTATTCCAATAAATCTACATATTTTTATATATTTTTTTTCAAAAATTTTATTCATAGATCAAATCGTGATATCCCATGATCAAACATCCACAATCCTATATAGGATTGATTTCAATAATTAGAAAGGATCGAAATAATTAAAAAAAATAAAATGATAGACACCCGTATCCTATCATCTAGATTGGTCCAATCATCTAATTTCATCTGATCAAAATCTAATTAAGACATAAACGATCCAAAGTTTGACTATCAGATCAAATTGGATTCAAAGTGATAAGACCGAGGTTCCTTCATTGGGTTCATGAATCAAGTGGAGAGAGAAAATCAAAGGAGAGAGAATTCATGAGATACAATCCAAATTAATCAGGTGCCATTATCCAACATCTCGATTGATGTGATCAAAATAATCTAATCAAGTCATGGTTAAATCGAAATCATGGATTATCAAATTGAGAAATATCCAATCTGATCAAGACGAGCACCCAGCACGCTGCCCGACAATCATGGATCAAGATTCTTCATTAAAATCAGATAAAAATATTAAAAAAAATTCCTTCTGATACATCTTTTAGAGAGAGAAATCAATCAAGAGAGAGAGAAATAGTTTAGAGAGAGAAAATTCATCTTGGACTTTTCAGACGATATAATTTAACAAATTGATCGACTAGATCAAATTATGCTGAAATTATCACGTGGATAATTCAATAAAATCATAGAAAATAAAATCTTAAAAATATTAGGTCTGATCAAGGTGGATGCCAATATACCGTCCGACAATCACAGATCAAAATTTATTATTAGGATCAATTTCAATTCATCATCATTCTTCTCAAAATTTTAAAATCTTAGGAGAGAGAAATAATCTAGAGAGAGAATTTTAGAGAGAGAAAGAGAAATTAGAGAGAGAAGAAAAGAGAAAAAAGAGGAAGAGAGAGTCTATATTTTTTTTTATTTTTTTTTCTTTTTCTTTTTTTCTTTTTCTTTTTCTTTTCTTTTTTTTCTTTTTCTTTTCTTTTTCTTTTCCTTCTTCTCGCGGCTTGCCTTGGGCCGAAATAGGGGATCTCAAATCCCTTCATTGGCTGGCCGACCGATGGTGCAGCTGCATGGGGTGGCCATCGGCAGGAGGGTGGCGACCCACCACCCAAGGAAACATAAATCCGATGGCCAGCGGCGGCCACCAACATCCAAATCCAAATAAAATCGAAACCCCTTTCTCAAAGAAATCTGATGACTTCGATCACCGACGAGCGTGCACACTGGCACGGGAAGAAAGAGGAGAAAAGAGGAAGGGGAGGAGGCTCACCTTCAACGTCGGTGAGGCTTTTCGGTGAGAAAATTGGATGGGCACAGAGTCGGTCTTCCGTGAGGATTTTTCTGCGATCTCCATCATTTTGCCTCAGAATTTTCAGGTGGGGGAAGGGAGAAGAGTCTCCCCTTTAAATAGAGTCAGAGGGGAAGAGTTTGACTCCTCCCCGGCAAGGTTTTCCGACTCCAATTAGGAGCCGGTCGGGAGAAGAAGACTCCCTGTGGAGTCTTCCTCAATTTTTTTTTTGTTGGACTTTGTGGGTTGGGTACTTGGGCTGGGTCATAACATTCTTTTCCTCTAAAAGAAATTTCATCCTCAAATTTTTTTTTACTTTAGTCTTCATAATTTCTTACTTGAGATTTATGATAAAAATCTTACCCAAATATTTCAATATTCTAATTATTGATACCAATTCATTCTTAAATTATTTATAAGGAAAGGTCAATACATCAAATATTGATCTGAAATAGAACCATTCATTTATTTTTTTATCAAAATCAACATCTCAAAATTTTTAATTTTTAAGATTTTTAAATCATGCTTTTATCCCTATAAAATAATATTCATACCTCATGACTAGATCAAAATCAAATCTATCTCTTGTAAATAGAAGAAAATCAATATCTTAATTTTTGAATAATTTTTTTTTTTAAATACTAACCACTCTTAATTAATCAACCCATCATAAGATAGAAAAATATACTTCTATGAATTACATGATGATATCCAAATCAGTCAAAATTCAAAAATATTCTCTTATTCGTACTTTCAAAAGTTGAATATTTACTATTTCAATCTCATTCTCAAACTTTGATATTTTATTCTCGATACAACTTCATCATTAAGTCATTTCATAAAGATTAATATCACTAATGTTGATTAGAATCAATATCACTATTTCTGATCATCGAAATTAATCTCTTAATTTTAGATAAAAGATATCAAATTTCTCATAAAAAATTCTTAACTGCTCATGATTTGATCAATTTATCACAAGATTATAAACAAATTTTATCACATTCTCCATAGATAAACTTTTGAGTATAAAAATCTAAGATCAAAATCAATGTTCGATAAATAATCTCAAATTTTTTTAATAAATAGAGAATTATTTAATTATAGGATAAAAAAATTATCTCTAAATATTTTAAATCTAAAATCAAAAATCCACTCATTCTAGAATTAGGATGCTAAATATTTTTTTAGCATGTAGATGGAAGCACTACTTTTAAAAATTATATTAGGATATCTAAAATAATCTAAAATTTTAAAATATTATTCTTTCTAATATCAATAAATTTTTGTATCAAATCATATCATCTATAAAAAATTTTTTAACTCAAAGAGTCAACATTCTTGACTTACTCAAAATATCTAGATCACCATGCTTTCGCTGCGCACTCTATTCTAACCAATCAAAATTTCTTAGGTTCATCAAAAGATTTTGATCAAATTATTTTTTTATCTTATCAATGAAAAAGATCTACAATTTCAAATTTTAATTAAAGCCAAAGATTTACTTCCTATTCTCATTCCTACTTTTGCTGGTATACAGTAATCTTGATTAATCCTAGAGTCCAATATCACATTCAAACCATCATATAGGTCTACTATAATTAATATGAATCAAATCTTAATTCTCATATCAATTTAATTCAATAATTCTAAATCATAATCTTTATAAATGAAATCAATAAAAAAATTCTTCGATGCTCCACCAAGTTAGGACATAATCAGAAACATATAAGGATTTCAAATCATTATTTTTTCTAAAATTTCTATCATCACGATCCTTAATATCTATCAAGTATCCTTTCAAAACAATCATACAAGCCTCAAAAATTAAATCTCTATTTAATAGTGGATTCAATCAGGGATCTTATTAACAAAGCAAAGAAACTCCATATCAATTTCTACATCCAAAATTTTAAATTAGAAATTCACATGAGTCCCATAATCTCGAATAAATATAAATTAAATCTTTTATTTTAATCTAAAGATAGCAGTTTTTCATTAACAATCTCAACAACAATATTAAAAAAAATCCTTTTATTAACTTAGATACGAAATCTTTAAATTGAAATTCATACACATCATGTGGTCTCCAAGAGACACAAATAAGATCTATATTTAGATCAAAGATTCCAGCATAATGAATTATCGTATAATCTCATAATCGATTTCATCAATAAGAAATAGATTCTTTGCAATATCCTCAAATATGCATTCATCCTAATATGCCACTTTATATATGATCCACATACCAAGTTCAATTCGATAAAATATTCTAATTAAGTATCATAAAAGGCTTTCTTGGTCCATCTTGAAACTATATTTTATCATTAAATCTTTATCTTGCCAATAATAGTCAACTTCTCAACTAGGAGTAATATCATAGCATTATTCTCACATCGAATTGAACTTACGATTCACTCGATAATCAATGGTCAAATTAATAACCATAATGCATAATAAAATTTTTATGTCAATCTTTTCATAATACTTTTGATCAAAATCAAATTAATTATATCATGATCTACAGATCATCTATCACATTTCAAACTTTATGTGTCATAATCTCCTATAATCATTCTATACATAGTTTCAATATTTAACCAAAAATTATAAAAATTCTTATACTGCATCATCATAGATCTACACCATAATGACCTTAGTGTCTATCCACTTATACTCATTCTATATCTGATTCTATGTTTCATAATTTATCTACTTATACTCTGATACCACTCTAATTGTCACGCCCCCGATCTGAGATTGTGAATCTAGGGTCATGGCAACTGTCGCATACTCATAGAAACTCTTCCCATAAGCATGCAAGGCATCTTATCATGATATCAATGCTTCACAGTGGAATAATTAGTCAATAATTTAGATTAAAAAAATATAACAATCCAAATTTTAGCTTTAATATCTCAATAAAGTCAACAAAGTTTTATAGGCCTTACATCAAATTCATAAGACTTTCAACCTAAAATAAAAGTATGAAGATTCTGCTTCTAATCACTCTTCCATTCACATCTTGTATCATCTTAATTCCTTAACATCTGTAAAAATAGTAAAATAGGAGGTAATAAGCTAGATACCCAATAAGCAATAATCACTTTCAATAGATTTTATCAAGTATTTAAGTAAATAATTATTTATAAAAAATAAGCATATAGAGTTCATCAATTTGAAATCAATTTCAATTATGTAACATAGTTCATGCCAAATTCATTTCTTTTTCAAAAATTTGAGTTTCTTTCGAGATTTCAATTTCTTTCATTCTAAAGTTCTTTTCATCAACCATGCGTTATGATCATATTTTCTTTATGACAGGGTCATAATACCGCGTATCTCTTGCGATGAGCTACAATCATCTGACAGCAAATTCTGCGAAACCGCTGGGTTCTCTGGCGACATGTCGCTAGTCTCTCTGACGACATAAATCCTCAGGATAAATCAATTGCCAATATATATGCCCCTATTGGTGGGGTCCTTTACATAGTCAGATTGTCAATTCATATTGTTCTTATATCAAAATTCTTCATAAATCATGTTTCATATTCTAATTTTGATAAAAAAAATATATAATCATGTAGTATCGAATTAATCAACATAATATATCATGAAATCAATATGTTCAATCATGCTTCATCGTAATATATCAAAATATGATATTTTTATAACAAAATATCATTCATCCAATTCATGCATCGTTTCATAAATCATGTCAGAAAAATATATTATAATTTATCGATAAATCTAAAAAAATAAAATATTACTTACCTCGAATGCATTCTAATAAATCTACATATTTTTATATATATATTTTTTAAAAATTTTGTTCGTAGATCATATCGCGATATCGCATGATCAAACATCCACAATCCTATATAGGATCAATTTCAATAATTAGAAAGGATCAAAATAATTAAGAAAAATCAAATTGATGGACACCATATCCTATCATCCAGATTGGTCCGATCATCTAATTTCATCTAGTCAAAATCTAATTAGGACATAAACGATCTAAAATTTGACTATCAGATCAAATCAGATTCGAAGTGATAAGATCGAAGTTCCTTCATTAGGTTCATGAATCAAGTGGAGAGAGAAAATCAAAGGAGAGAGAATTCATGAGATACAATCCAAATTAATCAGGTGCCACCATCCAACATCTCGATTGATGTGATCAAAATAATCTAATTAAGTTATGGTTAAATCAAAATCATGGATGATCAAATTGAGAAATATCCAGTCAGATCAAGATGAGTGCCAGCACACTATCCGACAATCATGGATCAAGATTCTTCATTAGAATCAGATCAAAAATATTAAAAAATTTCCATTGATAAATCTTTTTAAAGAGAGGAAATCAATCAAGAGAGAGAGAAAATTTATCTTGAACTCTTCAGACGATATGATTCAACAAATCTGATCGATCAGATCAAATCATGCTGAAATTATCATGTAGATAATTCAATAAAATCATGAAAAATAGAATCTTAAAAATATTAGGTCTGATCAAGATAGATGCCAGTATATCATCTGACAATCACAGATCAAAATATATTATTAGGATCAATTTCAATTCATCATCATTCTTTTCAAAATTTTAGAAATCTTAGGAGAGAGAAATAACCTAGAGAGAGAATTTAGAGAGATAAAGTAAAGAGAGAAAGTGAAGAGAGAGATATAGAGAGAGAGAAATTAGAGAGAGAAAAAGAGAGAGAGTGAGAGGAGAGAGAGTCTATATTTTTTTCTATTTTATTCTTCTTTTTCTTTTTTTTCTTTTTCTTTTCTTTTCTTTTTCTTTTCTTTTTCTTTCTTTTCTTTTCCTTCTTCTTCTTCCCGCGGCTTGCCTTGGGCCGAAACAGGGGATCTCAAATCCCTTCATTGGCTGGCCGACCGACGGTGCAGCTGGCATAGGGGCGGCCATCGACAGGAGGGCGGCGACCCACCATCCAAAGAAACTTAAATCCGATGGTCGATGGTGACCCACCAATGCCCAAACCCAAACGAAATTGAAACCCCTTTATCAAAGAAATCCGATGACTTCGGTCATCGGTGACGTTCATACCGGCACAAAAAGAAAGGAGGAGAAGAGAGGAAGGAGAGGAGGCTCACCTTCGACACCGGTAAAGCTTTTCGGTGAGAAAATTGGACGGTCATAGAGTCGGTCCTTCATGAGGATTTTCTCGCGATCCCCACCATTTTGCCTCAAAATTCTTAGGTGGGGAAGGGAGAAGAGTCTCCCCTTTAAATGGAGTTGGAGGGGAGGAGTTTGACTCCTCCCCGGCAAGGTTTTCCGACTCCGATTAGGAGCCAATCGGGAGGAAGACTCCCGTAGGAGTCTTCCTCAAATTTTTTTTTGTTGAACTTTTGTGGGATAAGTAATTGAGCCGGGTCATAACACATATTCTCAAGAGTTAAAAATTTAAAAAATATATCATTATAATTAATTTTTAAATTATTCTTGATCGATGGATTATCATAGGGACGGTGACTGATATAGTTAGATCAACGCATGGCTCACTTCTTTCGAGGTAGATGATTCTCGAGTCTATGGTATAGGGATACTAAGCGAGGAGTATGGATAGTTGTTAGAGAACATCGATACTAAGCGTGATCATATGAAAGATCACATGGGTGTCTGCTCATTCATCAAATATCTTCTCGATGCTATTCATTGTGTGAGTGGTTCCTTGACCTGTGGTACCTCGACTGCTCATAGTAAGGTTGCTGTAGTTTGACTATATATAAACATGATCCCTAACCATATAGATCCTTGAAGTGGATGTTGGCTGTAGTAGGTTCACTGTAGGAGTAGGGTGCATACTTAGATGGATCTATTGATCTTAGTAATAAGGAGTAGTTCTATGGGATTTGAGAAGCTAAGTTCATAAGTCTGTGGCCACAATAAGATGATTGATGGAAAGGAGGTTTTATGAGTATCACATCTGAACTTGAGCTAATTGAATTTTTCATATAGCAGATGGAGGAGTTTGACAAGTTTCTATAACCTCCATCTTGTTAGGACTCATGATAGAGGAACTGAATTATACGATAACTACACCTAGAGGTTCTACTTTCTATTCTACTAAATTACTATCACATGCTACTAGATGTTACTAGTAGATTATGAGAGCTCATTAAGATCATTCTGGATCGATGATCCTTGATGGGTGTGAGTTAGAAGTGTTCCAATCTATTGAAAGGAGTTTCAATGATATTATGATGGAGATCATGGTGTGTCTTAGTACCAGACATAATTAAATCTATCAGATTACACATAAAAGAGATTCTTAACTGATCAGATGGTTGAGTTACGATTGAGAATCGTAATAAAAATTAATTATCAATATAAGTGATAATGCAAAAGTTGTAATTGAAAGATTTACTAAGTGTCAATGAATTATAGGAGAATCAATTGACATTAGATTGCTGTCTAGCTCAATCTGATTGAGCTATGGGATTCAAATCAGATCTAATTAAATTAAATTAAATTTTAGATTGATTTAGATTTAATTAGATCAAGCCTAATTAGATATGAGATAATCCAATTGCGTAACGAGAACAATTCCTACTTTGACTAGGACTTGATTGAATCAATTTTCTAATTAGATTAGGATTCAATTCAGATTTAATTGAGTTATAATTAGACTAAGAATAGATTGATTTAGGTGCTATCTAATCCTATATTGGTTAGAATTAAAATATATTTAAATCAGATTTAAATCT
The DNA here is from genome assembly GCF_000442705.2 of Elaeis guineensis. NCBI lineage: Eukaryota > Viridiplantae > Streptophyta > Magnoliopsida > Arecales > Arecaceae > Elaeis > Elaeis guineensis. The sequence continues at coordinate 35,453,499 of NC_026004.2, read as the reverse complement.
ATACTTAAAAAGAATCATAGTTGGACTAGGATTCTCCCTCCACTGGCGCCACCTGTATTCACACCTACAAAGGGATGCCACATTTGATTTTGTGCAAGCCATGGACCATGCCTAAAGCCCCGCATGCCCTCTCTTATCCTCTTTTTTGGATAAGGATTAAATCAGATAATATCTGGTTTTGATTGGATCAAAAATAGAGTCCTAGTTTGATTGGGTTTAATCCTGTCAAAACTAGTCTTACGTAAACTCTAGTCTTATCACCCTTGGATGCCTTCTATTTAAATAGAGGGGCTTTGGGATGTGGAAAGGCATCTTAAAAACATCCTTTTGGGCATGGTTCTCTTTGGGGTCGTGGAAAAATTCAATGGAGAAAAAGAGAAAGATTCTTTCCTTTTCAACTCTTCTTCCTCCTACATCTTATCTTCTTCTTTCTTGAGATTATCTTGGAGATTGAAGGAGATCCTGTTCAAACCATCAAAAAAGTATTCTTTTGTAAGGGACCTAGCACCATGGAGAGAATAAAGAGCCTCCGATCAGATCAGTCCTCCTGTGGATATCTGTAGAGGCTGGACATGTGCACGGCTACACCAGAACTTGAAGGCATCCACAGGTCCTGATTCGAGAAGGAGTTTTGTGATTCAAGTATGTGATCTGATGACATATTTATTTTTATTCTCTGAAATCAAATACTTTATATCTTATTTATTATTATATGAACTAGGTCCATAGGTATTTGATTTAGATCTATACATATGTATGATTAAATCTGATTTAATCTTGTCTTCCACTATTTTTAAAATTATTTTAAAATTTGTATGTAAAATATCTAAAATTCAATAGTGATATTAGAGCCACAAATTCGTATGTATATACATAAGATGTGATCTGATTTCTAAATTAGATCTGAAATTAATTTGATATAGATCCGACATCGGGATGATATAAGGTTGTCCTTACATAAGGTTCATCCCTTATATTGAAAAGGTTATCCTATATCGATGTTGGATGTTTTGAAAAATATTTTTTAAAATTTTTGATCTGATTTTTATTCATGTATGAGATATATGAATAATTTTAAATTTGATATATCATGATTTGTTCAACATTGATATGAAACAAGGTTATCTTGGCGTAAGATTTATCCCTTATGTTGAAAAGGTTATCCTATATCAATGTAGAATGATTTTAGATCTGATTTTAAATCATGTATGAGATATATGACTGTTAATTTAGATTTAAAAATTAATTTTTAGATTTGATTATTTATCATATATGAGATATATGAGTAGTGGCTTAGATTTGAAATTATTTCATAGATCTGAAAATCGAAAACTAGTTTCGATACCATAACATGTTTAGATCTGAATTTTAGAATTTAGATATAAAATTTGAAATTATTCAAGATCATAATATGTTGATTCATTCAAATAATTTAGATCTGAAATTTATAATTAGATCAAAATTTTATGTTAATTGGATTAACAATTGGATATGGCTAAATCAAATTAGATCAAGTAATTTGATTACATATAGTGTAATTGATTTGAAATTAATGGAACCCAATTGATTTGAGCAGTTATCGAAACCATTCAAGAGTTGATAAGGATTAAGTCAAGAGTGCTCACAATCAAACCAATAGTTGTAGTTAGTCAGGTTGATGGAAATCTATTTGTTAAATCGATTGATCTAAGGACCTAATTGGCTCAGTGGCTCGAGCCTCAATCACTTAAGCTAACCTATTTGAAATCAATTGACCAATTGGTGCCTAAGATAAATGATAGATGGTGGTTACTTAATTAGGATCCTTGAATTGTCAAGAAAGAGGCTCCCACATCTTCACTTACCTGGCCAACTTGATAAATTATGTCTTGAATAAGGTTGCTTAGTGGTTCAGTTTAGCCCATGCCAATAGGACTAGTCATGGTGATGGCTAATTAGATAGAACTAAATCAAAATCTCTCCACAAATATTAAGTCCTAGATTTTCCACCGTTGTAGGAGTATGGATGTCCTACTGGTGTTGATTGTTCTTGACTGATTACAGTGGTTCAGTTACACTAAAAAGATGCAACTATCCTATTAGCATGAGATGTGTTGAAAAGTCAGATAGAGTGTATGTATAGATTTCAAAATTTTTTTTGATCATAGTGAAAAAAATAATTGGATTAAATCTTTTAATCCCACATGCAATAGATCTCATCTAATCCTACCCAAGCCCAAGATAAAAGACATGCATATAATCTGAAAAAATAAAAATAAAGATGAGATCAAATCTCAATACCTTAGCGCGGGTAGAAATTCACTGCTATCGATGATCTCATGTTTGAAAATCCTCGAGCCGCACACTGTTTGGCCTTTACAGGTATTCATCGAGGTCAACCTCAAATCCTTCTTCTCATAGTAGATTCTTCTTCTCCAAGTAGGATCTTAGCCCTTTTAGAATCTTGATCAACTCTTTGATCTTCACTGCGAAATCAAATTTTTAATCTGAATCTTTGCTCTTCATTCCTCACTGTAGATGAACAACTCCTCAACTCTTGATGTGTAGAAAAGTGGGATGCCTAACCTTTGGGTCTGGGAAAGAGAAGAAGGAGGAGGGTTATGGCATGGAGAAGGGAGAGAGATCTGGTTTTTAATGAATAAAAACTCTAACTTCTAAAACCCTAGGAGATCTTCTCTTTATATAGACCCTTTCTTGATCCAAATCAGGAATCCAATTAACTTAAAAAGGTGCATCCTTATCTCATAAGAATTTTTACCTTTTTAATCTAATTTTTTCATTAAAACTAGACTAATTGATAGGATATCAGCCTCTTTTGATAAGCATATAGGGTGCAAGGCAATTTGAGTGGGCACCCCATGCATTATAGGCAGATGTTGGGGCGCCAAGGGTTGGCACCCCATTCTAGGGTTTTCATTCCAAAAGAAGGGGCATGGCCCCTCTCTCTCTATCCTCCATGCCATGCCACAAGAGGGAGGCAGGCCCCTTTAACATTATCTAGGGTTGGCGCCCCTTGGTCCTGCCAAAAATGGAGGAAGGTGCCACCAATTCTTTCTAATAATTCTACACATACATTAGGAGATAATGAGAAGATAATGAAGAGATAATGAGGAGATAATTAGCCAACTCATTAACTTAATCCAATCTTCTTGGGCTCATAATTAGGCATCCAAATAAATTCAAATGGATTTAGATTAGGTTTAAGGTAATGGACTTGATCCAATCGAAAGTCCCCGAGAAGAATTAAGTTTAATCATGTGCTAGCATGATTTTCTTAAACCCAATAGGGTTTCAATAAATCCTAACCTAATTAGAACTTCATAAACCCAATTGACAAATTCAAGATTAAATCTCTTAATCTATGATCTCATGGGTTCTATTCTAATCTGGTAGAGAGATATACTGTGGATCTCCATCATAATATCATTGAAAACTCTTTTCGATGGGTTGGAATAATTTTAACTCTACCCTTCGAGGATCATCGATCATCAAGATGATATCCGATGAGTCCTACAGTCCACCAACGACACCTAGCAATATGTAGTGGCAACTCAGTAGAATGAAAGTATGAACTCCTAGGTGCAGTTATCATATGATTCTGTCCTTCTATTATAAGTCCCGACTTGATGGAGGTCATGAAGAAACTCGTCAGACCTCATTGTCAATTATATGATAGATTGGCTCAACTCGAGTTCATTTGTGAGTTCTGTGGAAACTCTTTTCCAGCATTCACACTTGCTTTGGCTAAAGACTTTCTAAACTTAGTCTCGCGAATCACATAGGACTTTCTTTTTCTTCAAAGGTCGATAGATTTTATTTAGGTGCATTCTACTCTATATACCGAATCTAAACCTACTATAGCCACATATACAGTAAGGACTCAAATGGCTAGGGATCAAAATGTACAGTCAAACTCAGTAGCCTCATTACGAATAGCCAATGACACCGCAGGTCAAAGGATCACTTACACTACTGTAACATCAAGAAGACCACTGACGAGTGAGTAGATATTCATGTGATTTCTTATGATGGTCACACTCAGTGTAAGTTATTCTCTAACAACTACCCACACCCTCACCCCAATGTCCCTATACTACAGACCCGAGACTCATCTTCCTATAAGAGAGGTGAACTATACACCGATCTCGAATAGATTGATCACTGTCCTCCGTGATGATCCTTTGATCGAGATTATTTAGAAATTAATCACTAATTAATATATATCTCAAAATTTTAACACATTGAGAATATACAAAAATTATCTTTGTTAATTTTTAAGATAAATCATGACACATAAATATGATTGAAATGAAAAATCTCTTTATTGATAATAAAAATATTACAAGTACAAGATTAAGCCCTGAAATTATAAAATGCATCAGCCAATAATTAGCTTCTAAGGTTATAATCCAACAAACTCCCACTTGACCTAAAGTCAATTGGCCATACACCTAAGACCCATCTTCTCAAGGTGAGCTTTGGTCTTCTGCTGGCTGAGAAGCTTGGTCAGCAGGTCCGCCACGTTTAGCATGAAGTTGACTCTTTGCACCTCGATGAACTTCTTCTCGAGATATTCGCGGTATGATGTGAAACCACTGCTCTATATGTTTAGACTTCTGATGAGACTTGGGCTCCTTAGTGAGAGCTATGGTATTGTTGTTGTCACAGTATAGTGAAATGGCATTTGATGGCATCACATTCAGCTCTGCAACGAACTTCTTGAGTCAAAAAAGTTTTTTTAGGCAATTTTAGAGGTGGTGATGTACTTGGCTTCCATGGTCGAATCTATAATGATCGGCTACTTAGAACTCTTCCAGCTAACCACACCACCATTATACAAGAACATACACCCCAATGTAGACTTTCTATCATCGACATCAGTCATGAAGTCTGAATCGGTGTATCCCTCAACTTTTAGCTCCAATCCTCCATCAAAGACAACAATAAATCTTTAGTCTTTCTCAAGTACTTAGGAATATTTTTAACAGCAATTCAGTGTTCTTCATCTGAATTCATCTGATATCTACTCGTGATACTCACGACAAGGGCTATGTTTGGTCATGTACATAATATGGCATACATGAGTCTCCCTATTATCGAAGTATAAGGATCTTGCTCATGCGCTGGATCTCCTTAGTGGTGTCAGATACATCTTCTTGGAGAGATGAATGCCATGTCTAAGGGGCAAAAGACTTCTCTTGAGTTTTTCATGCTGAACCTCTTCAGCACCTCTTCTATGTATATTTGACGTGAGAGTCCTATCATCATCTTAGATCTATCCCTATGGACCTTAATATCAAGAATGTAGGAGGCTTCTCCTAGGTCTTTCATAGCAAACTCTTTTGACAATCATACTTTGATCGATGTCAGCATAGAAATATCATTTTCAATCAGGAGAATGTCATCCACGTACAATATGAGGAATGTGGACAGTGCTCCCACTGATCTTTTTGTACACACATGGCTTTTTATTTTTTATGAAATCAAAACATTTGGATCACATCATTAAAGTGAGTGTTCTAACTCTGAGATGCTTGCTTGAGTCCATATATAGATCTTTGCAGCTTGCAGACCTTGTGATTACTATCATTGGATGTAAAACCCAAAGACTGCTCCATATAGATATCTTTCTCAAGATATCTATTTTGAAAGACAGTTTTTCATCCATCTGTCAAATTTCATAGTCATAAAAGCTATCGCAAGCAGAGTATGGATGAATTTCAGCATGACCACGGGTGAAAAAATTTCAGATAGTCAATGCCTTAATTTGACTATAATCTTTCATAACTAGCCTTGCCTTACAGGTCTCTATCTTACCATCTGACTTAATTTTTTTTTGTAAATCCATTTACACCCATAGGTATAAGACCTTCAGATGGATATACTAAAGACAAACCTGATTGAAATGCATGGAGTCAATTTTTGACTTCATGGCTTCCATCTATTTCTCGAGTCTATATCTAAATTGCCTCATTATAGGTCTTGGGATCATTCCTAATGTCCCTATCTCCCACAAGAAATGCTTCCTCTAAATCCTCTGTAAGAATACCTAAGTACTTTCAGAAGGATGGAAGATCTTACTTGATCTACGAGGTGGAGGAGGTATCACATCTACTGACTCATTACTGGGTTCAGGTTCTTGGACTCGATGCTCTTTAGAGATTTTCTCTTCGAGCTTAATCTTTGTTCCACTACCTCCATCTTGGATAAACTTTTTTTTAAGAAGATGGCATGACTGCTCATAATCATATTATGATCCTCATGAAGATAGAAGTAGTATCCTATAGTTTTCTTAGGATACCCTATAAAGTGAGCCCTAAAGGATCTAGCCTCTAACTTGTCCGTCTGCTGTCGCTTGACACGGGCTGGACATCCCTAAATCTTGAGATACCCAAGAGTTGGCTTTTATCATGCCATAACTCATATGGTGTGGTATGAATGGATTTAGAGAGAATTCGATTCAAAAGATGAATCGCAGAAAGCAATGCACGTCCCTAGAGAAAGACAGAAAGGTCTATGAAGCTCATCATGGACTGGATCATATCTAAGAGTCTGATTCCTTCTTTCAGATATTTCATTAAGTTGAGGCATCTCTGGAGGTGTCCACTATGAAACTATGCCATTATCTTTGAGATAGATCCAAAATTTTTTACTAAGATATTCCCTCCTCGATCTGATCGAAGAACCTTTATGGGCTTTTCTGTTTATTTTTCTACTTTATGTCTGAACTCAATAAACTTTTTAAAGACTTCAGATTTCGGTGCATCAGATACACAAACCCATATCGTGAATAATCATCAGTAAAAGTTATGAAGTAGATATAGCCACCCTGGCTTGTACATTGAATGGACCACACACGTCAGTGTGTACCAGGATTAATATCTCAGTGGTCCTTTCTCTTTATCCCATAAAAGGTAGCTTGATCATTTTTTTTTAAGACATGATTTACAAACCGAATAAGACTCAAAGTCAATGGTTCGGGAAGATCATTTTTTTTCAGTTTGATGAGTCTGTCCTCTCTAATATGGCCTAGCCTAAGGGCCACAGATACTTTTAACTAATCCTATTTCTAAGTCTCTTAGATCCTATGGCATTCATAATTTCTCGTTAATATTATACTCACATCCACATACAAATGATAAAGACCGTCAATCAAGAAAGCACATGCAATAATTTTATTTTTGAAATAAATCGAACATATATCTTTATTGAAATGAAAATTATAATTATCCAGTGCCAGCACAGATATGAAAATCAAATTCCTACTGACTATAGGTACATTATAACAGTCTTTAAGAAGTAAACTAACTCCTAACGATAATCGAGAGGGTAGGTCCCGACGGCCACAGCAGCAATCCTTGCTCTATTGTCGACTCGAAGAGTGATCTCATCTTCCCTCAGCCCTCTCACTTCTTCAAGACTTTGCATAGAAGTGCATAAATGAGCATTTGATCCAGAATCTACAACCCAACTAAAAGAAGAGAAAATCGTAGATTAGTTTTAATAACGAGCATATCAGATGTACCTTCAGAAGGTCCATCCTTCTTCCTATTCTTGACAGTCACCAGGTAGGCCAGACAGTTTCTCTTCTAATGGCCTTTGACATTGCAATGGAAACACTTTTTTTTATCATCGACCTTCTTCGAAACCTATTTTTTGGGCTTGGCCTCATTCTTTTGCTTCTTTCCAATTTTTTCTTCTTCTTAAAAGAAGACTTTCATTTGAGAAAGTCCGCTCCACAGTCAGAACTGTACCCCTTGAACTCTACAAGGTGCCCTCTGCTGTTACCAGTATGTTCAGTAACTTGGGCAAAGTGCTATCAATTTGTTCATATGGTAGTTCATGATGAACTGTCTATATGAATCAGGAAGAGACTGGAGGATCAGATCTACCTGTAATTTTTTATCCATATTCATGCTGAGCTTTTGAAGCTCCTTGATGTCCTTGATCATTGTCAAATAATGAATCATTAACAGATTGTCCATTATACATTTTCGCTCTGAAAAATTTTCGAGAGACCTCAAAGCGAGCTGTGTGACTCTGTTCATCATACAACTCTTGCAGGTGAGTCAGCATCTCTCTGACAATCCTCATGTCTTCATGCTGTTGCTGAAGATCATTGGACATGAATGCTAAAATGTAACATTTTGCCTTGTTATCTTCATCTATCAACTTTTCAAGTGGGGCTCATTGATTAGGGGATGGATGAGCTAGTAACACAGGCGCATCCCGATTAAGGACATGGGTGAGTTTCTCAGAACTGAGAATGATTTCAAATTTCAAAGTCAGTCTTTATAATTCGTATCGATCAACCTATTGGTATCTAGGATACGGCTAAAAGATTGGAACTTGACATGATTATCTATAGAGAGAACAGTTTCTAGTTAGATGTTTGTACTTATAAAAATATTTATTCTAGGGACTTTAAAAACAAACAAAGGCTTTCACTATTTTTTTGAATCTTCCACGCTCCTCGAGTGGAGAAACAGAAAATCTATATGCGATCGATTTCAAGTGAGTACTATGGTCCCATTAATCTATACACACCTCATCTAACAGTTATTGATTAGTACAGACCAATGAGTGGATAACACTTTATCTATTGCTTCACTAAGCAAGATGTAGTGAGCTTGGTCTCTAAGTCCTGTGGCTCATTTAACAGTTATTGACATATTTCTTAGTTAAATCAGATCCATCGTTCATCAGCAGACATAAAGCTGTCATTGGGACTCTCACCAAACAGTTATTGGGTCCAACCCTATCTCAACCCCAGGACATCAAATATCAATAGAGTGATTGTACCTTCTTGATGCAATCGAACTATGAGACCAATCGAGAATGATCAATGTTAGGAAGGCGCCCACTATACAACGATGAATGACCTCTAGACTTAATATTTAGTGAGAAAATTTAGGTTTAGCTCCATTCTAAGTCAACAGATCTGACATTCGACTGATCAAATTTAGGTCAGCACATCAACATGTCTCACCAGCCTAGTCAGCATGGGTGAAGTCGAGTTAATAAGTAACCTAGTATGAAATTAAATCTCTCAAGATGGCTAGATAAGTTAAGATAAGTGAGGGTTCTCCATTGCTTTCCTTAGACATCAATCCAAATTGACCAAGTCAGATAACGAAACAATTGAATAACCACCATCTAAATACTTATCTTAGACACCAAATTGATTGATTAGAATCGATCAGGTTAACCTATTGAAATGAGTCCGAACCACTGAGTCAAATTCAGTCTTAAGTCAATCAACTCACATCAAAATATAAATCGATGCGATCAACTATAACTAAATTCGACTTTGAGCCTCTTTGACCTAATCCTAATCAACCATTGATTAAGTTCAATTAACTGCTCAAAATCGATAATAGATTCTAATCTGATCTAATCAATTTGATCCTAATTATAGTTTGATCACTAGACCTAATTTGTTCAATCCATACCCACATGCAATAACATAATTTTAGATCCAAAAATAATTTTTAGATTATATTTCATTGCATACATTAGTGGCTTATGATCTTGAAACTATTTTAGATCTAAACCTAAGGTCATATATCATATATATGTAGTTTCAGATCTAAACTAAAATATGTATCATATACATCAAATTTTAGATCCAAAACTAAAATTACATATATCAAATATATATAAAATTAGATCTAAAATAATGATTAAAATATTCTTAAAATATCATTTTAAAAATCGGTTCATATCAAACTAGGACAACCTTTTTAATATAGGGGGTAAACCCTATACCGGGATAATCTTATACTAGTTTGATGTGAATTTTTAATCATTCTAATTTCAGATCTAATATAAAATAGAACATATCATATATGCTAATTTCAGATCTAAAAATTGATTTAATTATTTTAAAAATAATTTTCAAAATTGATCAATCTTGTGCTAGGACAATCTTTACAATATAGGAGGTAAATCCTATATCAGGACAATCTTATATCAGCACAAGATCAATTTTAAATTATCAAAACTTTCAGATCTAAGATAAAAAATTAGATTATTTATATCTTTAAAAATTAGTGGATCTGATACCACTGTTGAAAAGTCGAGTAGGGTGCATGTATAGATTTCAAAAATCTTTTTGATCATAGTGAAAAATAATCGGATTAAATCTTTTATCCCCACATGCAATAGATCTCTTCTAATCCTATCCAAGCCCAGGAGAAAAGACATACATATAATCTAAAAATAAAATAAGGATGAGATTAAATCTCAATACCTTAGCACAGATAAAAATTCATCGCTATCGATGATCTCAGATTCGAAGATCCTCGAGCCGCACACATGTCCGACCTCTACAGATATCCATCGAGATCAACCTTGAATCCTTCTTCTCGTAGTAATCCTTCTTCTCTAAGTAGGATCTTAGTCTTTTAGAACTTTGATCAACTCTTTGATCTTCACTGTGGAATCAACTCTTTAATCTATAATCTTTTCTCTTCATTCCTCACTGTAGATGAACAACTCCTCAACTCTTGATGTGTAGAAAGGTGGAATGCCCAATCTTTGGGTGTGGGAAAGAGAAAAGGAGAGGGTGTGGCATGGAGAAGGGAGAGAGGGATAGAGATCTGATTTTTAATCAATAAAACTTTGACTTCTGAAACCCTAAGAGATCTTTTCTTTATATAAGTCCTTCATTGATTCAAATCAGGAATTCAATTAACTTAAAAAGGTACATCCATATCTCATAATGATTTCTACCTTTTTAGTTTAATTTTTTTCTACTAAAATCAGACTTAATTGGTAGGATATCAATCTCTTTTGGTAAGCATATGGGGCGCAAGGCAATCTGAGTGGGCGCCCCATGCATTATAGGGCAAGTGGTTGGGGAGCCAACCCTTGGCACCCATTCTAAGGTTTTCATTCAAGAGAGGGGGCATGGCTCCTCTCTCTCTCCCCTCCATGCATGCCACAAGAGGGGGCGGGCCCCTCTAACATTATCCAGGGGTTGGCACCCCTTGGTCCTGTCAAAAATGGAGGAAGGCGCCACTAATTCTTTTCAATAATTCTACACATATATTAGGAGATAATGAGGAGATAATGAAGAGACAATGAGGAGATAATTTAGCCTACTCATTGATTAATTCAATCCTCTTGGGCTTACAGTTAGGCATTCAAATAAATTCAAATAGATTTTGATTAGGTTCAAGGCAATAGACTTGATCCAATCGAAGTCTCCAGAAGAATTTAGTTTAACCATGTGCTAGTATAGTTCTCTTAAACCCAATAAGATTTTAATAAATCCTAACCTAATTAGAACTTCATAAGTCCACTTGATAAATTCAAGATTAAATCCCTTAATGTATGACCCCATATGTTCTATTCTATCTGGTAGTGAGATATATTGTGATCTCCATCACAATATCATCGAAACTTTTTTCGATAGGTTGGAACAATTCCAACTCTATCCTTCGAGGATCATCGATCATCAAGATGACACCTGATGAGTCCCACAATCTATCAGTAATACTTAAAGTATGTAGTGGTAATCCAGTAGAATGAAAGTATGAACCCCTAGATGCAGTTATCATTTGATTCAGTCCTTCTATCGTGAGTCCTGACTTGACAGAGATCATGAAGAACTCGTCAGATCCCATTATCAGTCATATGCTATATTAGCTCGATTTGAGTTCATTTGTGAATCTCATGAAAATTTTTTTCTAGCATCACACTTGCTTTGGTCAAAGACTTTCTAAACTCAGTCTCATAAATCGCATAGGACTTCTTCTTTTCTACTGAAGTTGATAGCTTCCATCTAAATGCATCCTACTGCAAATAACAAACCTGAACTTACTGTAGCCAACATACACAGCAAGGATCTGAATCGTTAGAGACTAAGAAAATGTGCAGTGAAACTCAATAGCCTCACTACGAATAGCCAATGATACCATAGGTCAAAGACCACTCCACCACTGCAGCATCGAGAAGACCATTGATGAGTGAGTGGATATCCATGTGGTTTCTCATGATGGTCATACTCAGTATAAGTTATTCTCTAACAACTATCCACACCCTCATCCTAGTATCCCTACACTGTAGATCTGAGACTCATCTGTCCATAAGAGTGAATTATGTACCGATCTCGAATGGATTGATCATTGTCCTCCATGATGATCTTTTATTCAAGAGCATTTAGAAATTAACACTAATTAATGTATGTCTCAAATTCTCAACACATTAAGAATATATAAAAATTATCTTTGTTAATTTCTAGGATAAATCATGGACACATAAACATAATTGGAATGAAAAAACCCTTTATTGATAATAAAAATATTACAAGTATAAAATTAAATCCTAGAATTACAAAATACGTCAGTCAATAATTGGCTTCTAGGGCACAATCCAATAAGATGTTGCTAGGTAATGATGGGGTTGGGCTCAATAATCAGATATGATGAGGGACCTAATGATGACTTTATCTATGCATTAAACGATGGATTTGATTTAACTAAGGAGTAGACTAATAATCGGGTATGATAAGGCTTCATGATTTAGAGATCAAGCACTGCAACATGCTTGAGAAGCATTGGATAATAGTTGCCCACTCATCGATATAGCATGGCCCAATAATCGGACACGGAGTGGTACGATACATATAGGTGGGGCCATAGTATCCACTAGGAATCCTAGTCACATAGGGTTTCCATATCTCCACGGAGAGTGTGAGAGATTCAAAAAAATAGTGGAAGCCTAATTTATTTCTTAAAATCTCTAAAATAAAATGAAATTAAGTACAAATATCTAACAAGAA